>NC_134827.1:30395907-30706584 GCF_004210375.1 Tachypleus tridentatus
AAATTGTTAACTATATTTTGTAAGCTATATTTTGATCGTTCTTTGTTTAGATTGTTGACTATATTTTGTATGTTGTATTTTTATCGTTCTTTGTTCAGATTGTTAACTATATTTTGTATGTTGTATTTTGATCGTTCTTGGTTTAGACTAACTATATTTTGTATGTTGTATTTTGATCGTTCTTGGTTTAGATTGTTAACTATATTTTGTAAGTTGTATTTTCATCGTTCTTTGTTTAGATTGTTAAATATATTTTGTATGTTGTATTTTCATCGTTCTTTGTTTAGATTGTTAACTATATTTTGTATGTTGTATTTTATTCGTTCTTTGTTTAGATTGTTAACTATATTTTGTAAGTTGTATTTTGATGGTTCTTTGTTTAGATTGTTAACTATATTTTGTATGTTGTATTTTATTCGTTCTTTGTTTAGATTGTTAACTATATTTTGTAAGTTGTATTTTCATCGTTCTTTGTTTAGAATGTTAACTATATTTTGTAAGTTGTATTTTCATCGTTCTTTGTTTAGATTGTTAACTATATTTTGTAAGTTGTATTTTCATCGTTCTTTGTTTAGATTGTTAAATATATTTTGTAAGTTGTATTTTATTCGTTCTTTGTTTAGATTGTTAACTATATTTTGTATGTTGTATTTTGATCGTTCTTTGTTTAGATTGTTAACTATATTTTGTAAGTTGTATTTTCATCGTTCTTTGTTTAGATTGTTAACTATATTTTGTAAGTTGTATTTTCATCGTTCTTTGTTTAGATTGTTAACTATATTTTGTATGTTGTATTTTGATCGTTCTTGGTTTAGACTAACTATATTTTGTATGTTGTATTTTGATCGTTCTTGGTTTAGATTGTTAACTATATTTTGTAAGTTGTATTTTCATCGTTCTTTGTTTAGATTGTTAAATATATTTTGTATGTTGTATTTTCATCGTTCTTTGTTTAGATTGTTAACTATATTTTGTAAGTTGTATTTTCATCGTTCTTTGTTTAGATTGTTAAATATATTTTGTAAGTTGTATTTTATTCGTTCTTTGTTTAGATTGTTAACTATATTTTGTATGTTGTATTTTGATCGTTCTTTGTTTAGATTGTTAACTATATTTTGTAAGCTGTATTTTGATCGTTCTTTGTTTAGATTGTTAAATATATTTTGTAAGTTGTATTTTATTCGTTCTTTGTTTAGATTGTTAACTATATTTTGTAAGTTGTATTTTCATCGTTCTTTGTTTAGATTGTTAAATATATTTTGTAAGTTGTATTTTATTCGTTCTTTGTTTAGATTGTTAACTATATTTTGTATGTTGTAATTTATTCGTTCTTTGTTTAGATTGTTAAATATATTTTGTAAGTTGTATTTTATTCGTTCTTTGTTTAGATTGTTAACTATATTTTGTATGTTGTATTTTGATCATTCTCTATTCTAAGGTATGCTCAATCCATGTATAGAATATTTGTAAAATCATACAAAGCAAAAATATATTGTATAAGCGATGGCTGAGAGGATAGTTTGAAGTCTTAATAATCTTAGAATTCGGGGATCGATCCCCGTGGCAGACATAATACAGCTAGCTCATTAGGCAGTACTGCAATTAATCATTATGCCTCGCTGGTTTTCGGAGTTTAAAGAGTAACTTTTAAAGTAACTGTACTTCACATCTATAAGTAAAGTATCAGGAATCTTTTGTCTCCCATCATTCAGTCAAAATATGATGAGTTATGGTATTGCGCGAATAATCTCTTCGGTAGCGATATGTGAGGGACAAATGGTGGATCTCTGTTTTAGAATAAAAAATGTACGTATTGGGAAGAACGCGATTTTTAAAGCAATCTAACAATATAGAAAACATTTTTAAAGACCTACTGCTGAATGTGTTTAGAGTTTCCATATTGTGTGATAGCGTGTTTTGTTTCTCTAAATGTTGAATTTTTGGGAAACATTTCTTATTGTTTGGTTTGTTTGTTGTTTTGAATTTCACACAAAGCTACACTTGAGCTATCTGCGCTAGCAGTCCTTAATTTAAAAGTGTAAGACTAGAGGGAAGGCAGCTAGTCATCACCACCCACTGCCAACTCTTGAGCTACTCTTTTACCAACGAATAGTGGGATTGACCGTAACGTAATAATGCCCCCACGGCTGAAAAGGCGAGCATGTTTGAAACCTTTCTTAATTTGTAATTATTTCATTATCAAAAATTTCTTCATGTTTGTGAAGTATAATTTTTCTTATTATCTTGGGTAGTTAATCTGTAATGTGAACTTTGACATTATTATCTTGGGTAGTTAATCTGTTATGTGAACTTTGACATTATTATCTTGGGTAGTTAATCTGTTATGTGAACTTTGACATTATTATCTTGGGTAGTTAATCTGTAATGTGAACTTTGACATTATTATCTTGGGTAGTTAATCTGTAATGTGAACTTTGACATTATTATCTTGGGTAGTTAATCTGTTATGTGAACTTTGACATTATTATCTTGGGTAGTTAATCTGTAATGTGAACTTTGACATTATTATCTTGGGTAGTTAATCTGTTATGTGAACTTTGACATTATTATCTGGGTAGTTAATCTGTAATGTGAACTTTAATGTCAAGTTGTAATATGGGTAGTTAATCTGTAATGTGAACTTTTTAATGTCAAGTTGTCATACGATTAAAACATACCAACACAGTATTTTAGGTATGTTATGGACTTTTCAACAAAAATAATCCTTCAATGGATCAGCGGTACGATTATGGACATACCAACACAAATATTCGAACTTCTCGTCCTGAGGTACCTTACTGTGTAGATAAAATACGGGGTACAGGTCTACATGTAGATCACTGTGTGGCTTTGTGTTGAAACAAGCAAGTTCGACTTTTCATGTCTTTATTAACCATTAATGAAACTCATATTATTAAATTTAAATATCCAGTATGTTCTGAAAGCAAATGTGTACTATTTTTAGTTGCTAAGTATAAACAATGACTTGGTTTATTTATTACGTGTTTATCGGTTTAATAATTATATTGAATCCTGTACAAGAAATCTCCTTCTTTAATTAAGGTAACTTACACTTAACAACTGTAATTTGTGTTAAGTACAAACAATAACAGTTATAAGAATTGATCGCTAGGTTTTCCTGGATGACAATGAATTAAGTTATTCCTGGTAACAGTAAAGCCTCACAATTACAACGTGCTAAAACTGATGAACTTTATACGAAACGCAATATGACCAATTTTATTAGCTTCAGTTTCATTCTGCTCACACAAAATAACTGTAGAGAGTGTATTAAACAAACAGTAGGTTATACAGTACTCGAATAAGGAACGTAACTTAGTTGGTTCTTTTCTATATAATAACCCTGGAACAGAATGACGTGTAGTACTGACATTTCTGTCGATATATACTCTTTTTAACTAAATATTTCTCAAGCTATTCTCAAAACTGCTCACATAAAGTAACTAGTGCTTTTGTATAGAGCTGAAACCTACAATATATTATTTTTATAAGAAAAACAATATATACGGTAACCCACATATATATATTGCTGGCCAAACTCTTAAGACCAATGAACATAAAGAAAAAAATATGCATTTTGTGTTGTTAGACTCAACCACTTATTTGAGTAGAGCTTCGAAAGATGAAAATAAGAAAAGGGAAAATAAAAAAAAAATTGTTTTAGCATTTAATAGGGAAAATGTGAACACAATGAAATTAGCCTAAATACTAGCTGGTCAAAAGTTTAAGACCATACTGAAACGAAGCGTTAATTGGTAAACACGTAACGAAATTTAGTCATTTGTGTTCAAGCATTAGCGTTGTCAACATCTTCCACTGACATCTCCTGTGTTACATTGGGTAAAAACATGGTAAAAAGTTGACAGAGTTTGAACGTGGCAAAATTGTCGAGCTGCAAAAACAAGGTCTCTCTCAACGAGCTATCGCTGGTGAGATTGGTTGTAGTAAAACTGCTGTTGTAAATTACTTAAAAGACCCTGAGGGATACGTAACGAAAATTTCAAGTGGTCGGCTCAAGAAAATTTCGCAGGCGTTGAGCAGGAGGATTCGACGGGTTGTCCGGCAAGACACCAGCTGATCGTCGAACCAGTTTAAGGCCCTTACGGACGCAGCTCAAGAATAATACGATGGCATCTACGAGAGAAAGGCTTTAAAAACTGTAAACGTCTTCAAAGGCCACGCCTCCTTCCACACCACGAAACAGCTCGACTAAACTTTGCTGAGAAGTACCAAACATGGGACGTAGAAAAGTGGACGAAGGTTTTGTTCTCTGATGAGAAAAAAATTAACCTGGATGGTGCAGATGGCTTCCAATGTTACTGGCACAATAAGGATATCCCACCAAAGACATTTTCTACACGACACAGTGGAGGAGGTTCCGTCATGATCTGGGGTGCTTTCTCTTTCCATGGAACAATGGAGCTTCAGGTTATACAGGGGTGTGAAACAGCAGCTGGCTACATTGGCATGTTGGAGAAAGCATCCTTATTGACTGAAGACCCTTGCTTGTGTGGAAATGACTGGATCTTTGAGCAGGACAATGCTGAAATCTATAATGCCCCCAGAAAAAAGGACTTTTTCATGGCGAATAACGTGATTCTTTTGGACCACCTAGCGTGTTCGCCCATCGAAGATGTTTGGGGGTGGATGGCAAGGGAAGTCTATTCCAAACAGTGCATGATCTTCGTGAAGCCATCTTCACCACTTGGAATAACCAAGTGGAATAACCAGCTAGCCAAACGCTTATATCGACCATGCCAAAGCAAATGTTTGCAGTTATTCGTAATGACGGCCGTGCAACACACTACTGAGACCTCTTGTTGGGCACTTCCTACCCTGTTTAGGACTTCTTTTTAGTATGGTGTTAAACTTTTGAACAGCTGGTATTTAGGCTAATTTCATAGTGTTCACATTTTCCCTATTAAATGCTAAATAAGTTTTTTATTTTTATTTTCCTTTTCTTATTTTCATCTTTCGAAGCTCTGCTTAAATAAGTGATTGAATCTAACAACGCAAAATGCATATTTTTTCTTTATGTTCATTGGCCTTGAGATTTTGGACAGCAGTGTACATATATATTTACAAGAAAATAGACATCTAACAATTATAACTTGCATTTGTAATTGTATTAATACGTTGTCGCGAAATTATGTTATTGGTGCTCAGTTGTAAGTTCAGTATTGTTATTTTAGGTACTAGCGACAAATTCAGTTTTTTTTTAATTTTATAATTATATTATTAAACAGGCTATATAATCTTAGAAGAATGTTACAAGTTTAGACAATCTAACATGTATTTTAGTTATTTGTAATATTAGCCAGCTTAATATATAATTTTAAATTTCTTATATAATATAACAACCTTGGTAAAGTGTCATACAAGGTACATGAAGCTTTACGTGTGATAATTCTGTTTTAGTGCTTGGCAATATCAATAATAAGGCCCAATCGTTTCAGGTGGGTCCGGCATGCCAGGTGGGTTAAGGCGTGCGACTCGTAATCCTTGGGTCGCAGGTTCGAATCACTGTCCCACCAAATATGCTCGCCCTTTCAGCTGTTTGAGTGTTATAATGTTACGATCAATCCCACTACTCGTTGGTAAAAGAGTAGCCTAAGAGTTGGTGGTGGGTTACTAATGTTACACTGCTAAATTAGGAACGGCTAGCGCAGATAGCCCACGTGTAGCTTTGCGCGAAATTCAAAAACAAACAAACAAACTTTTCAGGTGTTCTTGGGATGATGGTCGAAAACACTGCTATAAAAATGGTGCCTGTTAATGACTTAGAACAGGGTACCTATAAAGAATTTTCGTATTTTACTACTACTCATAATTAATTACAATATTATTAATTGTTATAATTTAAATTGCTATTGTGGTAGAAGTTGTTAAATGATTGAACTTTTCTGGATAACACAAAAAGAACTCAATAAAACATGTATTACACTTCAAAAACAACTATACAAAAGTACCTTTGCTCACTACTCAGTTATATAGATATAATTTCTGTATTCTAAGCTGTCTGCTACACAACATTCGAAAAACTGTTTCTCTGCACAAAAAAGTTATTAGTTCATTGATATCATAAGTTTTCTTTTCAACCGCTTCATCGCTGACAGCTTTAAACAGTGGGAAACGTGTCTGGCCAGGACACGTGTATAGATTTGGCAGTTGTATGTCGTGAATTCATGTCAAACCAATTCATCTTCCAATAAGAAAGGAAGAGAAAAACTTAGGCAAACCATGCAATTCAGATAGTATGAGGAAAATAAAGACTCATGTGCGCATTGAAATATGCTGAAGATATCATGTCACTAAGAACGCGGTAAACGATGCCTAACAAGAGCTAGTAGAAACTTAAGATGGAAACATTACGTTCCTTCTTGAAATAACTGCTGATAAATCAAAATTTAAATGCATTATCAAAAAACAAGTATAATTATATCTACATTATTCAAACTTTATATTTTATCATACGATCAAAGTTTATTGATTTAATGGAAAGCAATTATATTTGTACCATTTAAAGAAACCTTGCAAATGCTGCATTTCAGGGTATATGCAGCTAGGTTTGTTATTTTTTTGCTTTAGAATGTTTTCACAAAGCGACATAAAAGGCAACGTCCACAGAGCAGTCCCAGATTTTGAACTGATATATAAGACAAAAGACAGCCAACAGTTGGATTTCACTATTACTAACGTAAAGCACTAACGGCCCAAAGTACGGGACGCGATTAGCGGTAACGGACTACAAATCAAAGGCCTTCATTATTAGAATTATTTGTCTATAAGTATTTAATGATATTTCAAAATTCTAAGACACTAACAGGAATATAAATTAAGTAATTCAGAGTAATGGTTTCAATTAGTAACCAAACATTCCACGGAAATGTGTGAAGATTCACACATTCTTTATACACTAATGAAATATCTAAACAAGTATCCACCAGCAATATTCCAAGTTTCACACATTCTTTACACACTAATGAAATTTCTAAACAAGTATCCACCAGCAATATTCCAAGTTTCACACATTCTTTATACACTAATGAAATTTCTAAACAAGTATCCACCAGCAATATTCCAAGTTTCACACATTCTTTATACACTAATGAAATTTCTAAACAAGTATCCACCAGCAATATTCCAAGGTTCACACATTTTTTATACACTGACAAAATTTCTGAACAAGTATCCACCAGCAATATTTAAAGGTTCACAAATTCTTTACACACTAAAGGAATTCCTAAACAAGTATCCACCAGCAATATTCCAAGGTTCACAAATTCTTTACAACTAATGGAATTTCTAAACAAGTATCCACCAGCAATTGGTGTTGTAAGTCCGCAGGCATCCCGCTGTGTCACTGGAGGGCTCTAACTTTTGAAAATACATTAAGAAAATGATCTACACGTTTTCAAAAAACTGGTTTTCTTATGAAAAATATGAATTAGTGCACAAAATATGTTCACTTACAAATATACCGACTTAATTTTGTCTTACTGCCTTCCCGCAATGTAATCAGAGGGTCGCGGGTTCGAATATCCGTCACACTAAACATGCTGGTCATGTTGCCCTCCCTCTAGTCTTGCACTGCTTAAACTAGCGACTGCTAGCGCCCTCGTGAGGCTTTGCACAAATTTCTAGACAAACAATCAGTCTTGCAGCCTCTAATGTTAAAATCGAGAAACAACCAGCAAGGAAAAGTTATAACGGGATGCAAAACAAGCGACAATACAGATATTAATGTTAAATGTTAAACTATTCTTGTAAGATGGTTTAAACTTACAGAATGAAGTAACAAAGTCTGAATGCCTATCTTTACTTAAAGAATTACTACGCAACTTTTAAAACATACAATAATTTGTGATATAAAACATCTTTAAAATGTATCTATGTTGCTAACAAAAGTTTTCAAACATCCAGGTAACCGATAAACATGAAACATTTAGGGTTTCTTGGGTACGACCCTAAGAGATTAAAAAAATACTTACTTTATTAATTGTACATGCTTGCGGGTTTACCAGCCACTTCAACTTTTCACCTTCTTATTTTCTTAAAATGACGCACTTACACACCATCTCGCCATCTTCGTGAAGCCATTGAAATAAACGACGTACATGACGCCATCCTTGTGAGGCCAATTAAATTTATTACGCATGCGGAAGCCGTCCAGTCCACGTGAAGCCAGTGAAACCAATGCTGAGTCCTTTGCCAGTTGCATGTAACTTAAATTGGTCTTTCAACTGAACAATTGGTTTTTAATTACAATCTGATTGAAAGAAACTTTCTTTTAGGCATGATAACGAAGCCAATTAACTTCTATTTTAAATATAGACTAGAAGAACTTTCGAACCATTATTTGTTTTTCAAGAATGTTTGAGCATTATCTGAGCACTTCTGTATCTACTAATCCAGTAAAACATATTGTTATTTTGAGGTTTCTATCGATATTTCGAGGGTTTAACAGGTTTCCTCTTTAATATTGAGTAATAATACCAAGTAGAGAAACCACCATAAATGCGCAGCATTTACACAAACAATTTATCTATTTAGTTGTTAGATGGCTTTACTAAAATACATTCTTAGTACATGTGTTTCATAAAGTACGCATCTCATCCAATACCGTTGTCTGATGACTATACAGAAACGGTGTATACGGTCGTGGTGCATGTCTTACAAGCACGTGTTTCATAATGTTCGTATGTTATCCAATCCTGTTGCCAGATGGCTATATATTTTTTTTTTAATTTCGTGCAAAGCTACTCGAGGGCTATCTGCGCTAGCCGTCCCTAATTTAGCAGTGTAAGACTAGAGGGAAGGCAGCTAGTCATCACCACCCACCGTCAACTCTTGGGCTACTCTTTTACCAACGAATAGTGGGATTGACCGTCACATTATAACTCCCCACAGCTGAAAGGGCGAGCATGTTTGGTGCGACGGGGATGCAAACCCGCGACCCTCAGATTATGAGTCGCACGCCTTAATCCACCTGCTTACGCCGGGCCAGATGGCTATACTTGAACCCAATCTTGGTCTTTGTTTTATAATTAAACAACACACGGTGGAGATTTCAATGTCAGTTTTGACATGTAACCCTCAGCATTTGTTGTGATTTTTTAAAAAATGCCCACACGTGAACCTAATCTGCATCACTGTAATAACACTGTAACTGTTTGTGCTATACTTTTAAAATTTATTTTTCGAATTCTTCCCGTTTTTTTTTTTATGTTTATCAGAATAATCCTAGGTCAGACTGTTATTTTTCACAAAAATAAGAATGCCAGTTACCTAAACGCTTTCGAACGGGACAGATTTGTACGTTGAAACACAGACACACCCAATTCACCCCCTGACGAATCACAAGGTCTAGCTTTCGGGTTTACGAGTTTTTTTTATTCTTTATCTTTATTTGATTTTTTGAAACTACGTATTATTTGCCATAAATGTTGTGAATTTCAACAGTTTTTGTTTCGTTTTTTTCATGATAAAACAAAGTTCAAAAGGCAAAGCGGAGAATGAAGAATTAATGGTCACGAGACGAGAAAAACGACGCCACCTATTATTCTGAAATAGAATCCTCCTTCGCTTTTCATCAAATTATAAAATGCCATACGTAAGATGTTTGAGACAGTATAATTTGATTATGTCTGTATGACTTAGTGCTTCGAGAGGTATGTCTCTATTAAGAATACCACTCGCGAAGTGGAGTCACCGAGTTATAGAGCACACTCAGCTGACGTACTGGACGTTGATTGCTCGACTAATCACGAATAAAAAAACTTCACATTGAAAAATAAATGATGAAAGATTGAATTCCTTGATTGGAAAACCCACATTAATCTACTATAATGACTTTTCTTTTGTTATCGACTCAATCAGTCTTTTTTTTCTTTTTCTCTTCCTGGTCGCTTTTATGTCAAAAGTTTCATTTACTTTAGTTCAATGCAGTTATTCAATCAACTCCAATCCAATAACGAATGCCTCTTAATTGTGAAAACTACGTTATAGATTCGTCCGACTTTCCGTACTAATTGTTTTCGATGTATACATTTATTATCCACTCTCGAAACAGGTACTCTGTCGTACCAAACTGAATGATAAATTCTGTGAAGATTATAAATTTTGTTCGTGATCAAATTATACAATCACTCAAAATTCTTTATTTTTATCTCATGAACACGCTCGTCATGACGACTGGATACAGTGTTTTTGAAAACTTTGTTTTTTATTAAAATAAAGTTGGCATTTCAAAAAGAGTTGAAAAATTGTTTAAAAACTCTATTATTATTTTTTTATCGCTGTTCAGGGGTTCGATAACCCTTGGTGGACTCAGCAGATAGCCCGATGCGGTGTGGCTTTGCTATAAGAAACACACACACATATAAATAATAACAGAAAAATGTGTGTGTGTGTTTTCTGACAAAGCCACATCGTCTATCTGGTGAGTCTACCGAGAAGAATAGAACCCCTGATTTTAGCGTTGTAACTTCGTAGACTTACCGCTGTACAGCGGAGGACTGTTATTACTTCTTTCCTTTTTATGTCAGGCTCGGCATGGCCAAGCGTGTTGAGGCGTTCGATTCCTAATCTAAGGGTCGCGCGTTCGAATCCCAGTCGCACCAAACATGCTCGCCCTTTCAGCTATGGGGGCGTTATAATTTTACGGTCAATCCCACTATTCGTTGATAAAAGAGTAACCCAAGAGTTGGCGGTGGGTGGTGATGACTAGCTGCCTTCCCTCTAGTCTTACACTGCTAAATTAGGGACGGCTAGCGCAGATAGCCCTAGAGTAGCTGTCTCGAAATTAAAAAAAAACAAAAAAAAACCTTCTTATGTCAAATATTCAGTGAGCCTTGGAAGAATTTTCAAACTTATTTCTATGGGACGTGAAAAAAAAAAAACCAATGGAAAAGACTTAAGATTTAGTATTAATATAGTTTAATGACTTATAAACGTTTGTCATAAGAATTTTCTGTGAAGGAATATTTCTGGTCATCATTTACGACTACAAAATGAGTAAAATAGAGACAATTCAGTATAGGTTATATGATTGAGAAAAGATGTGTATGCTAATTTATCTGCTATTTATAAATCGATGTTACATTATTATCTTGTAAGCTATGATTATTTTAAAGTTATTATTAGATATCTTCATTTTATGTCTCAACATTCTGTAAACGAAGTGAACCATTAAGAAAGTTACTCAAATATTATCATAAAAAAATTCTAGACATCATATTACTAGGTTTATTAAATTGTTTGTTTTGAATTTCGCGCAAAGCTACACAGGGGCTATCTGCGCTAGCCGTCTTTAATTTAGCAGTGTAAGACCAGAGGGAAGGCATCTAGTCATCACCACCCACCGTCATCTCTTGGGATACTCTTTTACCAACGAATGGTGTGATTGACCGTCACATTATAACGCCCCCACGGCTGAAAAGGCGAGCATGTTTGATGCGACGGGGATTCCAACCCGCGCCCCTCAGATTACGAGTCGAACGCCTTAACGGTTTAACCCAACTGAGTTTATTAAATAGAAGCCACATTAGTGACCACATTCTATTTTTAGCTTTTTGTTCGAACCCATTAACAGTGTCAGATAAAAAACGTATGCTGAAATTAAGGTAAAATACGTATCAATATAATATATTTATTGTGTTTACGAACAATCCAAAGTTGGACTGAAGAGACACGTGAACGTGTTTAAGCTGGTGATCATATGCAGTTGCTGGTCCATAATATTAAAACTAGACTTTATTTTAGTCTTTAAGAACGTTTATTTTACAGACTGTAGGTATTCTTCTATTTGTATAATTTTGACCTTCGCTACTGCAAGGCAATCTGTCCTAACCGTTTATGATTCTGAAATGATAGACTTGTGGGAAGCCAGCTAGTCAACACTACCCATTAATAATCGTCCGGTATAGCCAAATGATTTCACCATAAATGATCGTCCTTTCGGCCGTAGGGGCATTATAACGTGACGATCAATCACACTATTCGTTGGTAAAAGAGTAGCCCAAAATTGGCGGTGGGTACTGATGACTAGTTGCCTTCCTTCTAGACTTTCACTGCTAAATTAGGGACGGCTAGTGCAGATAGCCCTCGTGTAGCTTTGCGCAAAATTAAAAACAAAACAAAACAAAGACAAACAAACTCTCTCACAGGTAAAGTTTAAGTTTTTAAACAGATGTTACAGTGTTGGTAAACATAGAACCTTCTATCTTAAAGTTCATGTTAAGCAAACATTATCGACTTGTTAAACATTTCACCATTTTGAAAGGTAGACTCTTATTATGAATAAGCGAAACATGTAGTTATCAGAACTACATTTTGATATATATTTTGATAAGTATTTATCACAGTCTGAGCATTAATCGATATGATAATTTAAAAAGTCTGATAGAAATGATTTGAGCTTTAGTCAATCCATGTTGAAGGGAACAAACATGTCATTCAGAGGTAAAAATACCAATATTCAAACAGGCTATTAGACATCCATACTAATATTAAATAAACAATATTTAATTTAATATACATGTTTTCTTTTCTTTCGCGGAGTTACCTTAGTTTTGTACTCATTTAATCAAAGAAATGATTATATATTTGAAATATATTCTGGTCCAGTAAACTACTTGGTTTATCGTGACTTCAAAAAACGCCTATTTTTACTTGTTACAGATGTTTGTCGTCTTATTTTTTATCGATTCTTTTAATAAAAAAAAAACCGAACTGTTAAAACAGGGGTAGAAATTATTTGTTACACTTTCCACAAATATTCACTTAGTATATAAATAAACTTTCAAAGGTTTACGTCCTATCAGTTTATTGACGTGTCTAACGGCTGTTTAACTAATTTTCTGAAATACTATTACAAATCTAAGCCTTCATATCATTTCTGTTTTGTCAAAGCTTTATATTATAGTGGTTTTCTAAAACTGCAGTCGTGATCTCACGCAACATAGACGTTTAATTTGGGAGACTGTGTAATAAATATATATAACAAAAGTTTTCGTTGAAAACTGTGAAATAGATATAACAAAGAATTTCGTTGGTTTTAAACTCTTTCCTGATTGTTGTTCAGATTATTGATTAGGTATCGCTTTGATTTTATGATATCAATACCAGTAACTACAACATATTATTTACGAAATAGAGAAAAACGACGACTTGGTTTGTTTTTTTTAATTTTGCAGACACGTTTGGACTGTTTTAATTTTCCCTTATAGGGGCTAAAGATGAAGTTTTAAGGGCAGGGATTTAAAAAAAATGATAAGGTAAAGGAAACGAAACTAAATTAAGTTTATCAAACCTAAAGATAAAGTAAGGGAACTGAAACTAAATTAACTGTATCAAATGTAAAGATAAAGTAAGGGAACTGAAACTAAATTAACTTTATCAAACCTAAAGATAAAGTAAGGGAACTGAAACTAAATTAACTGTATCAAACCGAAAGATAAAGTAAGGTAACTGAAACTAAATTAGCTTTATCAAATGTAAAGATAAAGTAAGGGAACTGAAACTAAATTAACTGTATCAAACCGAAAGATAAAGTAAGGTAACTGAAACTAAATTAACTTTATCAAATGTAAAGATAAAGTAAGGGCACTGAAACTAAATTAACTTTATCAAACCTAAAGATAAAGTAAGGGAACTGAAACTAAATTAACTTTATCAAACCTAAAGATAAAGTAAGGGAACTGAAACTAAATTAACTTTATCAAACCTAAAGATAAAGTAAGGGAACTGAAACTAAATTAACTGTATCAAACCGAAAAATAAAGTAAGGGAACTGAAACTAAATTAACTTTATCAAATGTAAAGATAAAGTAAGGGAACTGAAACTAAATTAACTTTATCAAACCTAAAGATAAAGTAAGGGAACTGAAACTAAATTAACTTTATCAAACCTAAAGATAAAGTAAGGGAACTGAAACTAAATTAACTGTATCAAACCGAAAGATAAAGTAAGGTAACTGAAACTAAATTAGCTTTATCAAATGTAAAGATAAAGTAAGGGCACTGAAACTAAATTAACTTTATCAAACCTAAAGATAAAGTAAGGGAACTGAAACTAAATTAACTTTATCAAACCTAAAGATAAAGTAAGGGAACTGAAACTAAATTAACTTTATCAAACCTAAAGATAAAGTAAGGGAACTGAAACTAAATTAACTTTATCGAACCTAAAGATAAAGTAAGGGAACTGAAACTAAATTAACTGTATCAAACCGAAAGATAAAGTAAGGGAACTGAAACTAAATTAACTTTATCAAATGTAAAGATAAAGTAAGGGAACTGAAACTAAATTAACTTTATCAAACCTAAAGATAAAGTAAGGGAACTGAAACTAAATTAACTTTATCAAACCTAAAGATAAAGTAAGGGAACTGAAACTAAATTAACTGTATCAAACCGAAAGATAAAGTAAGGTAACTGAAACTAAATTAACTTTATCAAATGTAAAGATAAAGTAAGGGCACTGAAACTAAATTAACTTTATCAAACCTAAAGATAAAGTAAGGGAACTGAAACTAAATTAACTTTATCAAACCTAAAGATAAAGTAAGGGAACTGAAACTAAATTAACTTTATCAAACCTAAAGATAAAGTAAGGGAACTGAAACTAACTTAACTTTATCAAACCTAAAGATAAAGTAAGGGAACTGAAACTAAATTAACTTTATCGAACCTAAAGATAAAGTAAGGGAACTGAAACTAAATTAACTGTATCAAACCGAAAGATAAAGTAAGGTAACTGAAACTAAATTAACTTTATCAAATGTAAAGATAAAGTAAGGGAACTGAAACTAAATTAACTTTATCAAACCTAAAGATAAAGTAAGGGAACTGAAACTAAATTAACTTTATCAAACCTAAAGATAAAGTAAGGGAACTGAAACTAAATTAACTGTATCAAACCGAAAGATAAAGTAAGGTAACTGAAACTAAATTAGCTTTATCAAATGTAAAGATAAAGTAAGGGCACTGAAACTAAATTAACTTTATCAAACCTAAAGATAAAGTAAGGGAACTGAAACTAAATTAACTTTATCAAACCTAAAGATAAAGTAAGGGAACTGAAACTAACTTAACTTTATCAAACCTAAAGATAAAGTAAGGGAACTGAAACTAAATTAACTTTATCGAACCTAAAGATAAAGTAAGGGAACTGAAACCAAATTAACTGTATCAAACCGAAAGATAAAGTAAGGGAACTGAAACTAAATTAACTTTATCAAATGTAAAGATAAAGTAAGGGAACTGAAACTAAATTAACTTTATCAAACCTAAAGATAAAGTAAGGGAACTGAAACTAAATTAACTTTATCAAACCTAAAGATAAAGTAAGGGAACTGAAACTAAATTAACTGTATCAAACCGAAAGATAAAGTAAGGTAACTGAAACTAAATTAGCTTTATCAAATGTAAAGATAAAGTAAGGGCACTGAAACTAAATTAACTTTATCAAACCTAAAGATAAAGTAAGGGAACTGAAACTAAATTAACTTTATCAAACCTAAAGATAAAGTAAGGGAACTGAAACTAACTTAACTTTATCAAACCTAAAGATAAAGTAAGGGAACTGAAACTAAATTAACTTTATCGAACCTAAAGATAAAGTAAGGGAACTGAAACTAAATTAACTGTATCAAACCGAAAGATAAAGTAAGGGAACTGAAACTAAATTAACTTTATCAAATGTAAAGATAAAGTAAGGGAACTGAAATTAAATTAACTTTATCAAACCTAAAGATAAAGTAAGGGAACTGAAACTAAATTAACTTTATCAAACCTAAAGATAAAGTAAGGGAACTGAAACTAAATTAACTGTATCAAACCGAAAGATAAAGTAAGGTAACTGAAACTAAATTAGCTTTATCAAATGTAAAGATAAAGTAAGGGCACTGAAACTAAATTAACTTTATCAAACCTAAAGATAAAGTAAGGGAACTGAAACTAAATTAACTTTATCAAACCTAAAGATAAAGTAAGGGAACTGAAACTAAATTAACTTTATCAAACCTAAAGATAAAGTAAGGGAACTGAAACTAACTTAACTTTATCAAACCTAAAGATAACGTAAGGGAACTGAAACTAACTTAACTGTATCGAACCTAAATTCATGACGTGTCACTGTGTAAAGTAAAATATTTAGCTGAAACTTTAGGACACTTCACCTCTTGTGTCAAACCGTCAGCACGTGTTCTAAGAACAATAATATCAAAGTATGGTTTTTATTAATGGGAAACCTTAAAGTTCGCTTCATCCGACCCGATATCTTCACAGATTTTTATGTGAAATAATTTTACAGCTCCTTTATCTTTGCAAGGCCCGACATGGCCAGGTGGGTTAAGGCGTTCGACTCGTAATCCGAGGGTTGCGGGGTCGAATCCCAGTCGCATCAATATGTTCGCCATTTCAATCGTGGGGGCGTTATAATGTCACGGTCAATCCCACTATTCGTTGGTAAAAGAGTAGCTCAAGAGTTGGCGGTGGGTGGTGATGACTAGCTGACTTCCCTCTAGTCTTACACTTCTAAATTAGGGACGGCTAGCGCAGATAGCCCTCGAGTAGCTTTGCGCGAAAATAAAAAACAAACAAACAAATAAACTCTGTAGGTTGTTGCCAGAATGATTGTTTTTTTTTGTTTTTTTGGGGGGGAATTTCGTACAAAGCTACTCAATGGCTATCTGCACTAGCCGTCCCTAATTTAATAGTGTAAGACCAGAGGGAAGGCAGCAAGTCATCACCACCCACCGCCAACGCTTGGACTACTCTTTTACCAACGAATAGTGGTATTGACCGTGACATTATAAAGCCACCACGACTGAAATGGCGAACATATTGATGCGACCGGGATTCGACCCCGCGACCCTCGGATTACGAGTCGCACGCCTTAACCCACCTGGCCATGCAGGGCCTTAAAAGGGGAAGAAATAAAGTGAAGCTCTCTCTGGGTGTTTATACGGTTGTTTTTATCCTTGTTAAGGACAAAGCTACGCAATGAGGCATCTGTTCTTTACCCACCACAGGTAGCGATATCCGAATTTTAGCGTCGTAAGCATGCAGAGTTATCGTCGAGTGATTGAAAGGGGTTACAGGTTGGACCCACGAATTAGTTTTCAGATATAACTTTACTTGTGTATCATAAATATAGGTTTACTTTAACATAGAAAATTCAATGATTAATCTGTTGTTTTATTTCTGTCTCTAAATTGACTACTCTAATGATTTTTTTTTCTCTACGCTCATTGTTAAAATCTCTTTCACTTCGTTATATATAACTCGTTAACTGTATTATTCTAGCTAGTAATTATTTCTTGATGTAGGGAATAATAATGGCATAGAAAACCTGGACGAATCTCGTGACTAGTCGTGTTCGATTTTTCCTATGCTTGAGCCGTCACGCAAACGTCAGCTGACATCTTTATTAAAACCGTTTCATAGCGTGACGCCACTGTAAATCGACATATTTTAATAAAATTTGTTAGTCGCTACGAGCAGAGCCATACCATAACCTTCGTGTAAAGGGTCCACCGTATGGATCGAACTCTGTATTTTAGTTTTATAATATATCAATATCACCAGTGAGCCATTAAGTGGTTTGTTCAGTGTACGGAAATACGTTTCGTATAGTATTTATATTTATACTGAGTTATTATAAGTTATATCTGTATAAATCTAATAGTGTTGTTTATTCATGTGCCTAACTCACATGGTGTGGATGGAACTTCATCAAAACATGTCTGAATGTCCAGAACGTCCATGCAAGGGCACATACAAATTTCCAGTTTTGCGATTAAAATGGGTGTTTTTGTATTTTTTTCCCATCAAATACCAAACGACGGTATCATATTGGTAGCAGTAAGTACATGGTGATTTCTAATGACGGTGTTATTTTGGTAGCAGTAACTACATAGTGATTTCTAATGACGGTGTTGTGTCGGTACCAGGAACTACATAGTGATTTCTAATGACGGTGTTGTGTCGGTACCAGGAACTACATGGTGATTTTTAATGACGGTGTTTTGCTTATAGTGGTAACTACATGGTGATTTCTAATGACGGTGTTATGTTGGTAGCAGTAACTACATGGTGATTTCTAATGACGGTGTTGTGTTGGTACCAGGAACTACATGGTGATTTTTAATGACGGTGTTTTGCTTATAGTGGTAACTACATGGTGATTTTTAATGACGGTGTTATGTTGGTAGCAGTAACTACATGGTGATTTCTAATGACGGTGTTGTGTTGGTACCAGGAACTACATGGTGATTTCTAATGATGGTGTTGTGTTGGTAGCAGCAACTACATGGTGATTTTTAATGACGGTGTTTTGCTTATAGTGGTAACTACATGGTGATTTCTAATAACGGTGTTATGTTGGTAGCAGTAACTACATGGTGATTTCTAATGACGGTGTTGTGTTGGTTCCAGGAACTACATGGTGATTTCTAATGACGGTGTTGTGCTTATAGTGATAACTACATGGTGGTTTCTAATGACGGTGTTTTGCTTATAGTGGTAACTACATGGTGATTTCTAATGACGGTGTTGTGTTGGTACCAGGAACTACATGGTGATTTCTAATGACGGTGTTTTGCTTATAGCAGTAAGTACATGGTGATTTTTAATGACGGTGTTATGTTGGTAGCAGTAACTATATGGTGATTTCTAATGATGGTGTTGTGTTGGTACCAGGAACTACATGGTTATTTCTAATGACGGTGTTGTGTTGGTACCAGGAACTACATGGTGATTTCTAATGACGGTGTTTTGCTTATAGCAGTAAGTACATGGTGATTTCTAATGACGGTGTTATGTTGGTAGCAGTAACTACATGGTGATTTCTAATGATGGTGTTGTGTTGGTACCAGGAACTACATGGTGATTTCTAATGACGGTGTTGTGTTGGTACCAGAAACTACATGGTGATTTCTAATGACGGTGTTTTGCTTATAGCAGTAACTACATGGTGATTTCTAATGACGGTGTTGTGTTGGTAGCAGTAACTACATAGTGATTTCTAATAGAGGTGTTGTATTGATAGCAGTAACTACATGGTGATTTCTAATGACGGTGTTGTGTTGGTTCCAGGAACTACATGGTGATTTCTAATGACGGTGTTGTGCTTATAGTGATAACTACATGGTGGTTTCTAATGACGGTGTTTTGCTTATAGTGGTAACTACATGGTGATTTCTAATGACGGTGTTGTGCTTATAGTGATAACTACATGGTGGTTTCTAATGACGGTGTTTTGCTTATAGTGGTAACTACATGGTGGTTTCTAATGACGGTGTTTTGCTTATAGTGGTAACTACATGGTAATTTCTAATGACGGTGTTTTGCTTATAGTGGTAGCTACATGGTGATTTCTAATGACGGTGTTTTGCTTATAGCAGTAGCTACATGGTGATTTCTAATGACGGTGTTGTGCTTATAGTGCTAACTACATGGTGGTTTCTAATGACGGTGTTTTGCTTATAGTGGTAACTACATGGTGGTTTCTAATTACGGTGTTGTGCTTATAGCAGTAGCTACATGGTGATTTCTAATGACGGTGTTGTGCTTATAGTGATAACTACATGGTGGTTTCTAATGACGGTGTTTTGCTTATAGCAGTAGCTACATGGTGGTTTCTAATGACGGTGTTTTGCTTATAGTGGTAACTACATGGTGATTTCTGATGACGGTGTTTTGCTTATAGTGGTAACTACATGGTGGTTTCTAATGACGGTGTTTTGCTTATAGTGGTAACTACATGGTGATTTCTAATGACGGTGTTTTGCTTATAGTGGTAACTACATGGTGATTTCTAATTACGGTGTTGTGCTTATAGCAGTAGCTACATGGTGATTTCTAATGACGGTCTTGTGCTTATAGTGATAACTACATGGTGGTTTCTAATGACGGTGTTTTGCTTATAGTGGTAACTACATGGTGGTTTCTAATGACGGTGTTTTGCTTATAGTGGTAACTACATGTTGATTTCTAATGACGGTGTTTTGCTTATAGTGGTAGCTACATGGTGATTTCTAATGACGGTGTTTTGCTTATAGTGGTAACTACATGGTGATTTCTAATGACGGTGTTTTGCTTATAGTGGTAACTACATGGTGATATCTTGAATCACATACGAGTTTGTTTTTATTTCAGTAAATAGCGAATTTTGTTTGTTGGATGAAGTTTTGACTTTTTGCTTAGCTAAGACACGATAAGTTGATCATAGTCCGAAATACAGTGACGTAGCTAGTTGATTGTTCAACTTGGGTTGTAGGCTACGAAGTAGAAGTGTTTCCTTTTTCTCGGCGTCTATTCATCTTTCGCTGAATCTATTATTCTGAAGTGTTCACTGTTCGATTTTTCACTACAGTCTTTGCTCAAGTAGTTGTAAATTTCAGAGTTGTTGAAAGGCTCTGAGAGGGGCAAAAAATAAAATCTTTATCCACCAAACAAACGTTGATTTCCGTTGGCCATGATCTGCTACTTGGTGATGTAGCCTTTTCACGATTAATTTAACCCTGTCTTTTATGCAGACCAATTTTCTGATACTATGTTTAAAACCTTCCCACTATATGAAGGGTAACTATCCACTGACTTATCAGATTTCCTACAAGTTATTGTTTTCATAGTGTTCACGTCCTTCTAAATTATCCATCTGCCACCAGAGGGCAACACTGTTATTTAGTTATGAGAAATAATAACTGGAATTATACTTCTCACCAAAACAGCAGATGGTCAAGTGAGAATAGTATGTGCTTACTCACAAATGGTCACGTGAAATTTGGACATACAAGAGAAGGCCAGTTTTCGAAACTTTATTGAAATTTACAGACCGTATCAAGTATATGGTCTTTCATTATTTTGGCGCAACCAATTCAAAACCTTGAATTCACATACAACAACTGCATAAACAAATTTATTATTTCCCAAACTTCCTTTTACGCAGAAGCAGCCAACTCTTAAGGTGTTGTTAACGTACCAAACGTGAGCTAACAAGACTTGGAAATATAAAACATCTCGATATACAGATAAACGGAAGTTAAGTGACATTCAGCATAATTACTGACATATAATACATCAATGTCTGTAAAAATAAATTAAATATGTTTATTTTCTGCTTATAAAACCCAAATAAAATGGTTATTCTTAACAATGTTCCAAATTAACATTCTTTTTTTCATCTCATTCAGTTTATTCACGTTTTTTTGTACATGGCAGTTTTACTTCGTTAATTTTGTTTTGTTTGTTTTTGAATTTCGCACAAAGCTACTCGAGGGCTATCTATGCTAGCCATCCCTAATTTAGCAGTGTAAGACTAGAGGAAAGGCAGCTAGTCATCACCACCCACAGCCAACTCTTGGGCTACTCTTTTATCAACGAATAGTGGGATTGACCGTAACTTTATAACACCCCCACGGCTGAAATGGCGAGCATGTTTGGTGCGAGCGGGATTCGAACCCGCGACCCTCAAATTACTATAACTGTTACTAGGATATATAATCTTTTTGTAACTAATCCAGCCATCTATATGTAGCTGTTGCTAGGATACATGATGTTTTGGTAACTAATCCAGCCATCTATATGTAGCTGTTGCTAGGATACATGATGTTTTGGTAACTAATCCAGGTATCAAAATGTAGCTGTTGCTAGGATACATGATGTTTTGGTAACTAATCCAGGTATCAAAATGTAGCTGTTGCTGGGATACTTGATGTTTTTGTTTAACATGGCTAATATTAATCATACTGTGGTTAAAACTACGTTTCTGTTAGTAGCGACGTATCCGAAAGGGCAGGAATTCTATATATAAATAATGATAAGTGACACCAACACAGTTGCAGCAATAAGTTCATTGTCGCTGTGTTACATGTGCAGAGATGCCAACCATTACGATCTGAGCGTAATCAATACGATTTTGGTATGTACGTTACGACTATACGCTCATACAGACAAATATTATGACTTGTTGCAACTCCCAAATTATTATATATTATATAGGCCTATACAATAAAGTGATAAATGGTTCCCCCAAGGCTTGAAAGGGGTGAAAAGAAAATTTCTAGTGAGATACAAATAAAGGCATAGTCCAAATGGCTACTTACGATAATCACATTTGTGCTTGAAATAATAAAAAAAATATTTGTATCTCCGACGTCTACCAATAGTTTGAGTGCGATGCTTCTCCATACTGGGTACGTGGGGGAATCCATAGTTACGTCATCAGTGCTTGTTAGCCAATCAATGCTCGCGTAGATGGGTATTTCTTGTTTTCTAAGCGGCATAGAAACACCAATACAATCGTTCACAAGATGGAAAAAAAGAGGCCTCGTTCACCAGTTTGTCTTGTTTCTGGCAAATCTAAAAGGACTAAAACTGTGAAAGGGCTCTGTCTACAATCATTACGCTCAGTCATTTGAAATAATTGGCATCTTTGTATGTGTAATATCTGACGTATAAACATTAAAGTACATTCACAGTCTGCATGCAGCTATATACGTATGCTTGTAGTAGATTGTGAGGCTCCACATGAAGCACAGACTACATTAAACGATTGAGTCCCACTGGTTTAGAGCTGCTGCAATTTGTTAGGCAGCAAAATAAAAATAAAACCTACATTACACAACGTGCAATGATGCGTTTCGTAATGTTGCCCCGGTTTTATTACAATACTCACGTTCATGTTTTGCTGTAAACTGACCAAGCAACGTTAAATAACAAAGAAGAATTCATGAGCAATCCCTATTATGAACTAACACCACAGTCCAAGATAAATCAAATGTTTATATCATACAAGATTTAATGTCCTAATTCGCTATGAAAATATTTAAATAAAACCTTAAACTCACCGTTTATGGACAATCGTGACGTTTGTTTGTTTAATTTGAATTTCGCGCAAAGCTACACGAGGACTATCTGCGCTAGCCGTCCGTAATTTAGCAGTGTAAGATTAGAGGGAAGGTAGCTAGTCATCACCACCCACCGCCAACTCTTGGGCTACTCTTTTACCAAAGAATAATTGGATTGACCGTCACTTTATAACGCCCCCACGGCTGAAAGGACGAGCATGTTTGGCGCGACGGGGATGCGAACCCGCGACTCTCAGATTACGAGTCGCACGCCTTAACGCGCTTGCCCATGCCGGGCCCTCGATATAAAAGACTGACTACATTAAAACGATTGGATACCAATGGCTACACATCCGCTGTTATTTTTTAGGTAGTAAAATAGAACCTACCCTACAAAATGCACAATGATGCCTATAGTATTATTGCTCATTTTTGTTGCAGTTAAGCAGAACAACATTAAATAATAATAAAGAAGAACACATCGGCGATCCCTATTATGAACCACTAGTTAGTTTTATGATAACGTTAGTATTTCAGGTTAAAAATGCACAATAATGTATTAACAGCTTCTCCATATACTCACAAGATAATAACAGTTTAAAACTTGAAAACTACTTAAATTTTATCTCAGTGTGTTTGATTTCAACATATTATCTAGTGTAGCAATAAAAAGTTTCTTTATTTGAGTAATATAAGAACACTAAGTATATTCATATTTTCTTTAAAGTTTAATTTAAAAAAAACTTAAAAATAAACCTAGGTAATAAAGAAATGATTAGAAAACTTGAAGCTTTCTTTGTTTTCTACTTTGAAAATATTGAACCTTATTATCAGAGAGCTCAATTATAATTAGTAAATTGTTCGAAGGAGAATTTGTGATTGTTATCTAACTAGATTTTCAAGGTTCTATTTTTCATCATACGTTCCAAATCTAAACCTTGTCTAACAAATAACTCAATCAGAATAACTTAACTTAAAAGCATAACTGAGTTAGTGCGAGACTTAAGTCCTAATAAAATCAACAATGGTACAGTAGTTATTTGTAAATATTATACAATAGTTAATTGTAAATATTATACAGTAGTTATTTGTAAATATTATATAGTAGTTATTTGTAAATATTATACAGTAGTTATTTGTAAATATTATACAGTAGTTATTTGTAAATATTATACAGTAGTTATTTGTAAATATTATACAATAGTTATTTGTAAATATTATACAGTAGTTATTTGTAAATATTATACAATAGTTATTTGTAAATATTATACAGTAGTTATTTGTAAATATTACACAAAGTTATTTGTAAATATTATACAAAAGTTATTTGTAAATATTATACAGTAGTTATTTGTAAATATTATATAGTAGTTATTTGTAAATATTATACAATAGTTATTTGTAAATATTATACAATAGTTATTTGTAAATATTATACAGTAGTTATTTGTAAATATTATACAGTAGTTATTTGTAAATATTATACAATCGTTATTTGTAAATATTATACAATCGTTATTTGTAAATATTATACAATAGTTATTTGTAAATATTATACAATAGTTATTGTAAATATTATACAATAGTTATTTGCAAATATTATACAGTAGTTATTTGTAAATATTATACAATAGTTATTTGTAAATATTATACAATAGTTATTGTAAATATTATGCAATAGTTATTTGTAAATATTATACAGTAGTTATTTGTAAATATTATACAATAGTTATTTGTAAATATCATATAATAGTTATTTGTCGTAGATTATGCAACATCTTGAGAAAAAAATGGAAAACTTAGGGTGAAAATGTTTAATGATGAAACCCAATAGCAGCTAGAATTAACTTATACAAATATCTATAACATATAACTCTTTCAATCTTAAGAGTTTAATAGATAGTGTATTCGACATTTCAAAAGTATTGTTTACAGTAATAAACATATTTATTTATATGTATATTGTACACTGAAGTGGAATAGAGATACAAATCAATGAAATACAAGACATCCGGGAGTTTCTCACCTGACGACAGCTGAGATGCTAAGAAGACATTGAATATAATCCTGCTCGTTATAAACGTCAGCAGCAACATTCTTGGAACCCGTTGTAACTATTCTATGATTATATGTTTCTCTGTGTGACGACAGCGAATTCGTGAGAAAATATTCGACGCTAAACAAGACAGTATTTTTAATCCACAGAGCAATCAACGGTCTCGGACTTAATGTTGTATTAAACACATTATGTCATTGTTCTTTCATACCTAACAGTGGAACTGCTCGTTTGTTTTTGTTACCTGCTTATCAGTTATTTTTAACCAATTTTACGATGCTTATTTAAGGATATGGCCTGAAATTTGAAAACTTCGTAAACTGTGACGAAAGGATATATTTCATTCAACATCCACTTTCAAACTAACACTATAATATATCGCTTACCAACAAAACTTAACAAAGTGGCGAATTTGAAGACCAAAGTGACGTTTGTCCACTTTGGGTATAATAGAAGGAACTCAACCACGTGCTGACAACGGCTCATTGCCTCGTTTAACGGTTTGACATCGAGTCGCGGGTTCGCACATGCCAAGGAAGTTCTATACAACCTTATGATACGCTACACTGACTAGCTGTGGTCAAAACTCAAACGATTTACTTCTGCGATCCGTCGCTCAATTATCGAGTTTCAGCAACATGTTCACACTAGCGCCCTCTAGGTAAAGCAAGCTTAAGCTGTTAATTCTGCATGTCGCTTTTAGCTTTGCGGGTATAACAGAATATCTTTCCTAGAATTATTCCATTACGCCCTTGCATATTTGTACGGCGAGTTTAGAAAACTGTAAAACTAAAAAGCTATTGACCATAGTGAATTTTTAAAATAGAAAAACCTTTATTCTACAATTGTGTTGAAGATCAAAGTATTCGTCAATAGATTTAAATCGTGCTTGCATTACCAACCTTAACCGTATTCTATCGATTACCAGTTTAATACACACAAGCACCACAGAGTAGATGATATTTTTCTGATGGTACTATTATAAACTTCTGTTTAAAACTAGCTATCTTGTGAAATCGAAAAAAAACAACAAAGCCGTTTCGGTTCTGTTTTAGGAACTAAATAAATACACCCTTTATCATAAATATAAATACTAGGTGGTGTCAAATACACCCTTTATCATACATATAAATACTAAGTGGTGTCAAATACACCCTTTATCATACATATAAATACTAAGTGGTGTCAAATACACCCTTTATCATACATATAAATACTAGGTGGTGTCAAATACACCCTTTATCATACATATAAATACTAAATGGTGTCAAATACACCCTTTATCATACATATAAATACTAGGTGGTGTCAAATACATCCTTTATCATACATATAAATACTAAGTGGTGTCAAATACACCCTTTATCATACATATAAATACTAAGTGGTGTCAAATACACCCTTTAACATACATATAAATACTAGGTGGTGTCAAATACACCCTTTATCATACATATAAATACTAAGTGGTGTCAAATACACCCTTTATCATACATATAAATACTAAGTCGTGTCAAATACACCCTTTATCATACATATAAATACTAGGTGGTGTCAAATACACCCTTTATTATACATATAAATACTAGGTGGTGTAAGATACATCCTTTAACGTAGAAATAAATACCAGGTGACGTTAGATACACACCTTAACGTAGATATAAATATTAGGTGGTGTTAGATGCACCATTTATCACAGATATAAATAATAGGAAGCGTTAGATACATCTTTCAACGTAGATATAAATACCAGTTCATATTTAAAATATATTGAGCATGTTATTTTAATTGAGTTATATATTCACACTCGAAAATGAACCGATTTGTATGACCAATGAAAATAACCGTGCTAAATTTTACACTGTATAACAATAATGATAATATTAATTAGAATGTACATCTATAACAATTAATTTCTTTTGGTAAAATAAAACCCAGAGGCCTTGTAGAGCCTCCGAAAATAAACTGTTCCTCACCAATTCAAAAATATGATACAAGGTTTGTGGAGAGAGTGAAAGAGGGTACTTGTGTGTCAGTGAGGACAGTTTGTTTATTTTGTGGCTCCACGTACACGCATGACAGAATAGTCTACCCATATAAGAGACTAACTCGTCACCTAATTACAGTAAAATGCAATACACCGATAAAAGTTCTAACCCCTGTAAAAGTGTTTTCTTTGCAAAACGTGGTAGTTATGCCAAAACAACGAAATTGTTTTGTTTTGTTTTGAAAATCGCTTCCATAATAATGTAAAATATTTTGTTCGACTCGTGTTACAGCATCAAAATTTCCATCACTTATCTATTACTTCCGTTAGCGTTAAAATGATTCTGCGTTAAATATACTTTCGTTAATTAATAGGATAATTTTCCGTAGTCGACGAAAGTGGCGTTTTTTTTTTCTTGAGACTATTGTAGTTAACTGTGTTAATAACATTTCCTTTTCTGTACATATTATGAAAGTTAATACCACAAGTATATTTTATGTTACTTGTTTTCTAATTAAAATAAAACAAATATGTAAAAAAATGTGTGAAACTTCTGTATAGAACAAGTGAAAAACAAGCAGAAATCATTTATTACACGGATATTGATCAATAGAATACAGCCGCTGCGTTTGTGTGATTATATCGATTATAGAATTGGTGTGTGTTTGAAATAATATTTACTAATTAATTGCTGAATTAATAAAGATTTCATGAATCACATTAGGAAGATATCTTCAGAAAGACCAACCATCCTGAGTGTTTTGTTCGTGCGAAACCATATGACATAAAATATATTGAAAGTGACAACACGAGTTACTTAAAAAGTTATTTGTGTGTGTGTGTTTGAAGTTTTCTGGTGAGTCAGTGGTAAGGCTACGGTTTTACAACGTTAAAGTCCGATGTTCGATTCCTGCGGTAGCGAAGGTTGCAGATAGTCTATTGTGTAGCTATACACAAAGAAGAAAATAACCTCTTCTTCTTACGCTAATTGGAAGAAATAAAGAAGAGACGCCGAGACTACATATAAACCCTAAACTCTTTGTAACTACCATCTGCATTACCAATACTTTTGTTCTAAGTTGAAGTTAAAAACTGGTAATAAAACAATATAATAAAACCTTCAGTATATCTCATTAAGAAGAAAGGAGGTTGGGGTTAGAGTCATGTTCTGAGGTTAAATTCCATTGTAGGGATATTGATTCTTTTATATTGTTTTGCAGCTGAAGACTTGACTTGTAATAAACAAGTGTTTAGGAATCTCTTTAGTTCTAATGACAAATGTTTAGGAATCTCTTTAGTTCTAATGACAAATGTATAGGAATCTCTTTAGTTCTAATGACAAATGTATAGGAATCTCTTTAGTTCTAATGACAAATGTATAGGAATCTCTTTAGTTCTAATGACAAATGTTTAGGAATTTCTTTAGTTGTACTGACAAGTGTTTAGTATTTGTTTACTTGTAATGATAAGTATTTTAGAATTTATTTAGCTGTAATTACAACTATTTAGGGATTTATTTGGCAGTAATAATTAGTGTTTAGCGTTTGTTTTAGTTGTAATCACAAGTTTTTAGCATTTTCTTTAGTTTTTAACGACAAGTGTTTAGGAATTTCTTTAGCTGTAATGGCAAGTATTTAGGACGTTGTTTAGTTGTAATGACAAATGTTTAGTATATTTTAGGTGTAATGACAAATGTTTAGTATATTTTAGTTGTAATGACAAATGTTTAGTATATTTTAGGTGTAATGACAAATGTTTAGTATATTTTAGGTGTAATGACAAATGTTTAGTATATTTTAGTTGTAATGACAAGTGTTTAGTATATTTTAGGTGTAATGACAAGTGTTTAGTATATTTTAGGTGTAATGACAAATGTTTAGTATATTTTAGGTGTAATGACAAATGTTTAGTATATTTTAGGTGTAATGACAAATGTTTAGTATATTTTAGGTGTAACGACAAGTGTTTAGTATATTTTAGTTGTAATGACAAATGTGTAGTATATTTTAGTTGTAATGACAAATGTTTAGTATATTTTAGGTGTAATGACAAGTGTTTAGTATATTTTAGGTGTAATGACAAATGTTTAGTATATTTTAGGTGTAATGACAAATGTTTAGTATATTTTAGTTGTAATGACAAATGTTTAGTATATTTTAGGTGTAATGACAAATGTTTAGTATATTTTAGGTGTAATGACAAATGTTTAGTATATTTTAGGTGTAATGACAAGTGTTTAGTATATTTTAGGTGTAATGACAAGTGTTTAGTATATTCTTAGGTGTAATGACAAATGTTTAGTATATTTTAGGTGTAATGACAAACGTTTAGTATATTTTAGGTGTAATGACAAATGTTTAGTATATTTTAGGTGTAACGACAAGTGTTTTAGTATATTTTAGGTGTAATGACAAATGTGTAGTATATATTTTAGTTGTAATGACAAATGTTTAGTATATTTTAGGTGTAATGACAAGTGTTTAGTATATTTTAGGTGTAATGACAAATGTTTAGTATATTTTAGGTGTAATGACAAATGTTTAGTATATTTTAGTTGTAATGACAAATGTTTAGTATATTTTAGGTGTAATGACAAATGTTTAGTATATTTTAGGTGTAATGACAAATGTTTAGTATATTTTAGGTGTAATGACAAGTGTTTAGTATATTTTAGGTGTAATGACAAGTGTTTAGTATATTTTAAATGTAATGACAAGTGTTTAGTATATTTTAGGTGTAATGACAAATGTTTAGTATATTTTAGGTGTAATGACAAGTGTTTAGTATATTTTAGTTGTAATGACAAATGTTTAGTATATTTTAGTTGTAATGACAAATGTTTAGTATATTTTAGGTGTAATGACAAACGTTTAGTATATTTTAGGTGTAATGACAAGTGTTTAGTATATTTTAGGTGTAATGACAAATGTTTAGTATATTTTAGGTGTAATGACAAGTGTTTAGTATATTTTAGGTGTAATGACAAATGTTTAGTATATTTTAGTTGTAATGACAAATGTTTAGTATATTTTAGGTGTAATGACAAATGTTTAGTATATTTTAGTTGTAATGACAAATGTTTAGTATATTTTAGGTGTAATGACAAATGTTTAGTATATTTTAGTTGTAATGACAAATGTTTAGTATATTTTAGGTGTAATGACAAATGTTTAGTATATTTTAGTTGTAATGACAAATGTTTAGTATATTTTAGGTGTAATGACAAGTGTTTAGTATATTTTAGTTGTAATGACAAGTGTTTAGTATATTTTAGGTGTAATGACAAATGTTTAGTATATTTTAGTTGTAATGACAAATGTTTAGTATATTTTAGGTGTAATGACAAATGTTTAGTATATTTTAGGTGTAATGACAAGTGTTTAGTATATTTTAGGTGTAATGACAAATGTTTAGTATATTTTAGGTGTAATGACAAATGTTTAGTATATTTTAGGTGTAATGACAAGTGTTTAGAAATATATTTGACTGTAATAACACGTATTTAGTACTTTTTGTTCTAAGGAGAAGTGTCTACTATTTTCTTTAGCTATAATGACAAGTGTTTAACACTCCTACGAAAAGTGGGGCCTAATAGGCCCCAGAGCAACTTGAAAGGTTATTAATATTAGGCTAATAATTTTGTATTTAAATAAAATTCCCATTTAAATCCATTAATGAATGGATTAACGAGATTCCCACTGTCCCTATCTACTATCTAGCGAAACCACAGCCAGGGGAATAGGCTTGGAGAAATCAGGACTAGAAACGTCTTTTCGTAGTAGTGTTAAGAATTAATTTAGCTATAATGACAAGTGTTTAAGAATTAATTAAACTATAATGACAAGTGTTTAAGAATTAATTAAACTATAATGACAAGTGTTTAAGAATTTCTTTAGCTGTAATGATAAGTGTGCTATCTGTGCTAGCCGTCCCTAATTTAGTAGTGTAAGACTAGAGGAAAGGCAGCTAGTCATCACCATCCACCGCCAACTATTGGGCTACTCTTTTACTAACGAATAGTGGGATTGACCGTCACATTATAACGCCCCCACGGCTAAAAGGGCGAGCATGTTTGTCGCGACGGAGATGCGAACCCGCGACCCTCGGATTACGAGTCGCACGCCTTAACACGATTGGCCATGCCGGGCCGTAATAGTGGGATTGACCGTGACATCATAATGCCACCACGGCTGAAAGGGCGAGCATGTTTGGCGCGACGGGGATGTGATAAGGAATTGTTATTCATTGATTTTCTACAACTGAAAAATAATTTAGATAAGGAAAATTAAAACATGAATATGTTTCGCCACACGTAGCATTTAAAGCACTGTGACACCAATCTAGTTTCAGTAATAATTATGTTGTTGTTCTTTTGAATTAAGCCCAAAGCTACACAATGGGCTATCTGTGCTCTGCCCACCACGGATATCGAAACCCCGTTTTTAGCGTTGTAAGTCCGCAGACATACCGCTGAACAACTGGGGTGCCGTAATAATTACGATTAGAATAGTTAATGAATCAAAATTTGCATCAAACTTTTCCTGATGTTTGGTTTTTTTAAGAAAATAAACCTTACACAGTTATATAATAAAATAATACAACAATAATAGGTAACTTAATATAACGTTTCTGATTTTATAACCTATAAAACTGGTTTTTCTTCTAAATTTGAAAATAAATATTTGTACATCGGATAGTAAATAACTAATTATTAACAGTAATATTCATTATTAATATAAATAAATGCTTTATACAAAAGAAAACAATGTCTAGATTGCGCCATCTACGACAGCACTTGAAACTTCGTTTGGTTATCACTAAGCAAGCAGATTAACACACAATTTATATCGTCAGGTACACGAGTGATTTTCACTGAGCCCCAGGGAAGTGGATACACAAGTTAAGCTGCTGTGTTCTGTAAATAACGTATATTCTATTGTTTGTTTATTATCTCTTTCTTTAACAGTATTGGATAAAATGTTTAACATATTTAAGCTTGTTAGTTTTAGTTATAATATTTATTATTATAATTCTATTATAAAGCTTTTTTTATATTATTATTAGAGGTTTGTATCTTTTACAGAAGTCGATACAATATTTATGTAAATATTGATGCTGTGATACGTATCTTGATACAGAAGTTTTTATTAGTGGTTTATTACAAAGTTTGACAGTCTTGTCTGTAATCTATTATCTATATTAGTAACACTGCCTTATTTAAGTATTCGCCCCCCTGCTAGTACAGCGGTAAGTCTATGGATTTACAACGCTCAAATCAGCGGTTCGATTCCTCTCGGTGGGCTCAGCAGATAGCCTGATGTGGCTTTGCTATAAGAAATCACAAACCCACATTTAAGTATTTCGTACTTTAAGGTACATTTTAAATTATTATATTTGATAAACTAAATGACAGCTGCTAATAGAAATAAAATAAAAACGTTGATGTATCTGTTTATTTTGTTTTTGTTAATTTGTTATGTTACTTTACATGTAATGTTTTTTGATAAAATAAGTTAAGATGACATATAGTACTCAATACTCAGCTTTGTTTATTTAATCACTAATTTTTAGTAACAATACTGTATTAGAAATTCTGCTGTTCTCTGTACAAAACATTTATAATGTTTACTAGAAGTCTGCCAAATTTCGTGAAGATAAATTTTATCGTATCACATCAGTCGATTTATCAGTACAATCGTATCCTGGCTTCACGATACGATACTAGAATTTGACCGGTGTATTGCTACACATTCAATTACTGACTTAACATAAGGACTTAGAATTGACGTAGGTCTTCTAAACTAGCTCAGTCTTATGAGATATTACTGTGTTTTACATTCCAAACTACTGTTAAAACCGAAGGTGTCAAACTGACGAAATAATGCATTTTATTCCTCAGAAAAAAAATATAAAAAATGCACATTTAAATAAGATTAAGCACTCTGGTGGCTTATAGTTTCATTCTAAGCTTGCAGGTTGCTCTGATCAGAAGTTAAAGTCCATCGTGTCGTAATGGATGCCTGCATAATTCTATTACCACGAATTTAAAACTTATTTTCCCAGTTGCTAATCTAACGAAGTAAAATACTAAACAATCTCAGATTAATTTGTATATCACTCCTTTATAAAAACAGATTACCAAATCATATATCACTGAATTTCCAGAAACTTTAATTCTTATCACAGAATTAGCAATCGATAATCGCGTCGCTATAACCTCTCAAACATCTTAATAGCAACCACTTCGGATGCTATAGCATGGTTTTATTCCCCTAGGAAGTCTCAGCCTTAAGTGATGTCTAGGAACTTCTGAATACATGCATGAGGACTGCCCTTAATAAAAACCACTTTATCTTAACAAATGGTATTTTGCTGTTTCCCTAATCTAATAAATCTAAAGTTTTTTTAAGCAGTTCCACAAGACGACAAAACTGGAAAAGCAGAATTCGTGGAAATACATACCAGTTTTATAACGTACCGTATTTTAAGAACCAAACATAGGCCTACTTAGCGTTGACATTTAGAACAAGCGCGTAACAGCTTCTGGTAATATTATGCAAATTAACAAGAAAAACTGAAACCATTTACAAATGAATTAGATAGAAGGCCCCCAGATCCATGACCGACATTTTTTAGCGACAGATCCATTGGTTTATACCCTCCCCCAATGGCTCAGCGGTATGTCTGCGGACTTACAACGCTAAAATCCGGGTTTTGATACCCGTGATGGGCAGAGCACAGATAGCCCACTGTGTAGCTTTGTGTTTAATTCAAAACAACAACAATCATTCGTTTATTTTTAATTATTACTAACACTTGAGAATAAACAAACCAGTTTAAAACGTAAGTATTATAAAAACCGAATGCGATAAACATTGGAAAATGCTAATTAATTCACTGTTTCATTAAAAACTAATGTATTACATATGTACCTTAATGTGTTAAATATTTTGTTAATAGAGATGTAAGACTTGTTCCTATAATTGCAGTACTCTGAGTATAACATTCGAATAAACTAACGACGAAAAAATATTTTACGTAATTTACACAAACTAAATAATAAAAACATAGAAATGAGAATTTCATAATTAATAACATATGAAGTAATTAATTTTTAATTATCACAGCACCACTACTACTACTACTGATACTAATTTTTAATAAAATGTTGTCCTAAAGATGAGATGATACAAATTATCTAAGATAACGAACAGTTATCCTGAAGATGATACGATATATACAAATTATATAAGATAACGAATAGTAATGCTGAAGATGACACAAATTACCTAGGATAACGAATAGTTATCCTGAAGATGAGATGATAGATACAAATTATATAATATAACAAATAGTTACCCTGAAGATGAGGTGATACAAATTATCTAGGATAACGAATAATTATCCTGAAGATGAGATGATAGATACAAATTATATAATATAACAAATAGTTACCCTGAAGATGAGGTGATACAAATTATCTAGGATAACGAATAATTATCCTGAAGATGAGACGATTCAAATTATTTAAGATAACGAATAGTACGCATACATCACATGAAAAAAAAAAAAACTTACTTTGCTGATAGAACACTGGTTTCAGTAAAAACATCAAGATAAATTGAAAAATATAAATGCCGTTGTTTGGTTCATCATAAACCATATAAACTACGGAGAACATTTTAAATAACAAGGTGGAAAACCATCGTTCGCAACTATTTTAGGCATGCTTGACAAATATAAAGCCATACGACAACATTTTGTTTAAGGGAAACGTTAAATACATTCCTTCGAAATTTCAAACATCAATATAAAGTAATATTTCTCTATGCATCACACATATGTACGTTTGCATCAACGGAACTGAAGCTTAAAAACTTGTCTGGGTCGTAACCACGACGAAGGCTCCCAACCTGCCTTTCGTAAATTATCTTACGACTCCACGTAATTGAATAGTGTACTCGCTTTAATATAAGATATATGTTACTATCTGTTTTATAGCTAATTCGTACTTTTGATGCGATTATATTTATAAAGATTAAAATGTGTGGTTTCGTTAGTCGGGTATTCTCGCCGTTAGCGATATTTGAGGACGTAATACCAAACCATTGTAAGTAAGGCTGAATTTTGTTTTTTTCCATCATCAACATGAAGGACACGCTTCACGAGCTTCCAGCTCTTTTACTTTCTGTTATCGCAACTAAACAAAGGAGGTTTATCGGTAGAGCGTGACTGGGTGCTATTCAGAAATACATTTCAGTGTCCTAAACGCTTCTTCTTCTGACCACGAGTCCGGTGGTCACTTCAGTAATCAAAAATCTCAAAGCTAACGTGACCGCGATGCACACTGATGACAAAATGGCAATAAATAGAAGGTCAAAGTTGGAAGGAAATGTTGTTGGTAAAAGACAAAGAAAAAACATTAATAACCACAGAGTTTCTTAGGACTACTTCCGTATTTCACCTTCGTTTTTACTCTTAATTTTAAATGAAACAAAATGGCTTCCGAAGTCATCATAATAACTGTTTTTGTCCAAAAAATAAAACTTGATGGTGTCCATTACGTATAGAGCATAAATGGGTGTGCTCAATTGAAATATAAACTAAAGACTACAAAACCCTTGCATTTTTAAACCGCTATTTGTGTTTATTTAATATTAAATAACTTTTAAAAATAGTGTTTATTGCTCAGACTCGAACGTCTAGGTTGCTAAGTTTACCTTTAAATCTATAACTCTTTTCAGCTGTTTCTTTGTTTTAACTTCCTGAATATCATTAATTTGTAAAACGACTATAAGCAAGCACATTTCAGGGATATATAAACATATTTTTCCACGGTCTTAACATTGCGACTTACGTTAAACTAAAATTTTCAATCATTTCACCACAGTACAGCTCTGGAGGGGGAGTATACTTCACTATGGCAGCGCTCTAGAATAACTTGTGTATCTATGGCAGTGTTTTATAAGAGAATATGTATGCCTAAAGAGTGTACAACGATTGTCTTTGGCAGAGCTCTATGCTAAAATGAGGGACTGTGTGTCCCCGTGACAGTATTGTATAGGAGAACACATGTCTCTATAGTAATTCTAATTGTTATGTGTTAGTTAAAGTATGGATTTTATGTTTCTTTGTGCTGGTTGATAAAGCCAAAATAATACCTTCCAGTGATGTTTCTGAACAATTGATGGTCGATAGGATCAAGATAATTGATGTCAGTGAGGTTTCTGAACAATTGATTGTTAATAGGATCAAGATAATAGATGTCAGTGAGGTTTCTGAACAATTGATGGTCGATAGTGAGGTTTCTGGACAACTGATTGTTAATAGGATCAAGATAATATATGTCAGTGAGGTTTCTGAACAATTGATGGTCGATAGTGAGGTTTCTGGACAACTGATTGTTAATAGGATCAAGATAATATATGTCAGTGAGGTTTCTGAACAATTGATGGTCGATAGTAAGGTTTCTGAACAATTGATGGTCGATAGTGAGGTTTCTGGACAACTGATTGTTAATAGGATCAAAATAATATATGTCAGTGAGGTTTCTGAACAATTGATGGTCGATAGGACCAAGATAATAGATGTCAATGATGTTTCTGGACAATTGATTGTTAATAGAATTAAGATAATAGATGTCAGTGATGTTTCTGAACAACTGATGGTCGATAGGATCAAGATAATAGATGTCAGTGATGTTTCTGAACAATTGATTGTTAATAGGACCAAGATAATAGATGTCAATGATGTTTCTGGACAATTGATTGTTAATAGAATTAAGATAATAGATGTCAGTGATGTTTCTGAACAACTGATGGTCGATAGGATCAAGATAATAGATGTCAGTGATGTTTCTGAACAATTGATGGTCGATAGGACCAAGATAATAGATGTCAATGATGTTTCTGGACAATTGATTGTTAATAGAATTAAGATAATAGATGTCAGTGATGTTTCTGAACAATTGATGGTCGATAGGATCAAGATAATAGATGTCAGTGATGTTTCTGAACAATTGATTGTTAATAGAATTAAGATAATAGATGTCAGTGATGTTTCTGAACAATTGATGGTCGATAGGATCAAGATAATAGATGTCAGTGAGGTTTCTGAACAATTGATTGTTAATAGGACCAAGATAATAGATGTCTGTGAGGTTTCTGAACAATTGATGGTCGATAGTGAGGTTTCTGGACAACTGATTGTTAATAGGATCAAGATAATATATGTCAGTGAGATTTCTGAACAATTGATGGTCGATAGAGAGGTTTCTGGACAACTGATTGTTAATAGGATCAAGATAATATATGTCAGTGAGGTTTCTGAACAATTGATGGTCGATAGTAAGGTTTCTGAACAATTGATGGTCGATAGTGAGGTTTCTGGACAACTGATTGTTAATAGGATCAAGATAATATATGTCAGTGAGGTTTCTGAACAATTGATGGTCGATAGTGAGGTTTCTGGACAACTGATTGTTAATAGGATCAAGATAATATATGTCAGTGAGGTTTCTGAACAATTGATGGTCGATAGTAAGGTTTCTGAACAATTGATGGTCGATAGTGAGGTTTCTGGACAACTGATTGTTAATAGGATCAAAATAATATATGTCAGTGAGGTTTCTGAACAATTGATGGTCGATAGGACCAAGATAATAGATGTCAGTGATGTTTCTGGACAATTGATTGTTAATAGGACCAAGATAATAGATGTCAATGATGTTTCTGGACAATTGATTGTTAATAGAATTAAGATAATAGATGTCAGTGATGTTTCTGAACAACTGATGGTCGATAGGATCAAGATAATAGATGTCAGTGATGTTTCTGAACAATTGATTGTTAATAGAATTAAGATAATAGATGTCAGTGATGTTTCTGAACAATTGATGGTCGATAGGATCAAGATAATAGATGTCAGTGATGTTTCTGAACAATTGATGGTCGATAGGATTAAGATAATAGATGTCAGTGAGGTTTCTGAACAATTGATTGTTAATAGGACCAAGATAATAGATGTCAATGATTTTTCTGGACAATTGATTGTTAATAGAATTAAGATAATAGATGTCAGTGATGTTTCTGAACAATTGATGGTCGATAGGACCAAGATAATAGATGTCAATGATGTTTCTGGACAATTGATTGTTAATAGAATTAAGATAATAGATGTCAGTGATGTTTCTGAACAATTGATGGTCGATAGGACCAAGATAATAGATGTCAATGATGTTTCTGGACAATTGATTGTTAATAGAATTAAGATAATAGATGTCAGTGATGTTTCTGAACAATTGATGGTCGATAGGATCAAGATAATAGATGTCAGTGATGTTTCTGAACAATTGATGGTCGATAGGATTAAGATAATAGATGTCAGTGAGGTTTCTGAACAATTGATTGTTAATAGGACCAAGATAATAGATGCCATGTCAGTGAGGTTTATTAAAAAAACTTAACAGTCCAAATGAGGTGTTAAAATCTATCTCAGAACGGTTGGTATCGGTATTAACACTTTAATTAAAATAAAGTACAGAACAACGTTTCCATCTTCTTACGCCATCTTGAAGTTAACATAGAGAGTTTGCGACTGATCGTTGCCGGGCACATGTCTTAGGGACGACAATGTAAACGTATACGGGATTGTAGGGGGCGTTGCAATTAGATGTTAGGTTATTAATTAGTACAGACATAAAGGTGTTCCTTCATATTGGTTTAATTTTGGTTTGAGTTCTTCTATAAGAAAGGCTTCTTTAATTTTGCGCATGTTTATATTTGTTTCCCTAATTTGTATGTTGGTGTTTTCTGTGGTTATGTTGTGTTTATTTGATTTGCAGTGTTCAAAAACGTGTGAAGGTTTTTTTTGTGTTCTTTGAATCTAGTTTCCATTTTTCGACTTGTTTATCTAATATAGAAATCGAGGCAGCTGTTACATTATATTTTATAAATTATGTTGATGTTGTGTTTGTCAGTGTAGTTTTTACATTGTATAGACTTTAGTTTTGTACCTGGTTTTTAAATAAATTTAGTGTTTACTGGAATATTATGTTTTGTTACAAGTTTTTTTATTGGTTATAATTTCACTAATATCGGGCTTAAATTCATTTTTTTTTTGTTTCTGATGAAATCAACAAAATACAACAACATTTCATGAACATGAACAAATTTCTTCCAAAAACCATGGAAAAAGTACACACTCAAACTTAGATTAGCAACACAGTCAACAACAAACAAACAATAATAAATTCCATGAAACAACAAACTACAAAACCTTATACTGCTGCATACCATGTGTTCACGACATCAGCGAAAAAATAACCAGCATTTGGAAAAAAACAAACTTATAACAAAACACAACATTCCAGTAAACACCAAATATATTCAAAAACGAGGTACAAAACTAATGTCCATACTATGTGAAAACTACACTGACAAACACAACGCCAACATAATTTATAAAATACAATGCAACAACTGTCACGACTTCTATATTGGAGAAACAAACAGTCCCCCGCTGGTACAGTGATAAGTCTACGGAGTTACAACGCTAAAATCAGGGGTCCGATTCCCCTCGGTAAACACAGCAGATAGCCTGATGTGGCTTTACTAAAAAAAGACACCTTCACACGTTTTTGGACACTGCAAGTCAAATAAACACAACATAACCATAGAAAACCCAGATACTAAGTAGGGAAACAAATGTAAACAAAGTCAAAGAAGACTTACTTATACAGCAACTATAACCAAACTTAAACCAATGTAGAGGAACACTTTTATACCTGCACCAATTAATAACCTGACATCTTAATTCAACGCCTCCTACAATCCCGTACCAGTTTATACAGTCGTCCCTAAGACGTGTCCGGCAACCGTCAGTTGCAAACCCTCTCTATGTTAACCTGAAGATGGCCTAGGAAGGTCGAAATGTTGTTCTCTGCTTTATTAGTAAAAAAAAATTATTCATAAACAGAATTTCTGCCGTTCAGTTTTCCACTCTGGTTAACTGAAACTTTAGACAGTTATCCACAAACAGGATTCCTACCGTTCGGTTTTACACTCTGGTTAACTGAAACTTTAGACAGTTATCCACAAACAGGATTCCTACCGTTCGGTTTTACACTCTGGTTAACTGAAACTTTAGACAGTTATCCACAAACAGGACTCCTACCGTTCGGTTTTACACACTGGTTAACTGAAACTTTAGACAGTTATCCACAAACAGGACTCCTACCGTTCGGTTTTCCACTCTGGTTAACTGAAACTTTAGACAGTTATCCACAAACAGGACTCCTACCGTTCGGTTTTACACACTGGTTAACTGAAACTTTAGAAAGTTATCCACAAACAGTGGTTAACTGAAACTTCAGAAAGTTATCCACAAACAGGACTCCTGCCATTCAGTTTTACACTCTGGTTAACTGAAACTTTAGAAAGTTATCCACAAACAGAACTCCTGCCGTTCAGTTTTACACTCTGGTTAACTGAAACTTCAGAAAGTTATCCACAAACAGAACTCCTGCCGTTCAGTTTTACACTCTGGTTAACTGAAACTTTAGAAAGTTATCCACAAACAGAACTCCTGCCATTCAGTTTTACACTCTGGTTAACTGAAACTTCAGAAAGTTATCCACAAACAGAACTCCTGCCATTCAGTTTTACACTCTGGTTAACTGAAACTTTAGAAAGTTATCCACAAACAGAACTCCTGCCATTCAGTTTCACACTCTGGTTAACTGAAACTTTAGAAAGTTATCCACAAACAGAACTCCTGCCATTCAGTTTTACACTCTGGTTAACTGAAAGTTTAGAAAGTTATCCACAAACAGAACTCCTGCCGTTCAGTTTTACACTCTGGTTAACTGAAACTTTAGAAAGTTATCCACAAACAGGACTCCTGCCATTCAGTTTTACACTCTGGTTAACTGAAACTTCAGAAAGTTATCCACAAACAGAACTCCTGCCGTTCAGTTTTACACTCTGGTTAACTGAAACTTTAGAAAGTTATCCACAAACAGAACTCCTGCCATTCAGTTTTACACTCTGGTTAACTGAAACTTTAGAAAGTTATCCACAAACAGAACAGCTGCCATTTAGTTTTACACTCTGGTTAACTGAAACTTCAGAAAGTTATCCACAAACAGAACTCCTGCCATTCAGTTTTACACTCTGGTTAACTGAAACTTTAGAAAGTTATCCACAAACAGAACTCCTGCCATTCAGTTTTACACTCTGGTTAACTGAAACTTCAGAAAGTTATCCACAAACAGAACTCCTGCCGTTCAGTTTTACACTCTGGTTAACTGAAACTTTAGAAAGTTATCCACAAACAGGACTCCTGCCATTCAGTTTTACACTCTGGTTAACTGAAACTTCAGAAAGTTATCCACAAACAAAACTCCTGCCGTTCAGTTTTACACTCTGGTTAACTGAAACTTTAGAAAGTTATCCACAAACAGGACTCCTGCCATTCAGTTTTACACTCTGGTTAACTGAAACTTCAGAAAGTTATCCACAAACAGAACTCCTACCGTTCGGTTTTACACTCTGGTTAACTGAAACTTTAGAAAGTTATCCACAAACAGAACTCCTGCCGTTCAGTTTTCCACTCTGGTTAACTGAAACTTTAGAAAGTTATCCACAAACAGAACTCCTGCCATTCAGTTTTACACTCTGGTTAACTGAAACTTTAGAAAGTTATCCACAAACAGGACTCCTGCCATTCAGTTTTACACTCTGGTTAACTGAAACTTCAGAAAGTTATCCACAAACAGGACTCCTGCCGTTCAGTTTTACACACTGGTTAACTGAAACTTTAGAAAGTTATCCACAAACAGAACTCCTGCCGTTCAGTTTTCCACTCTGGTTAACTGAAACTTTAGAAAGTTATCCACAAACAGAACTCCTGCCATTCAGTTTCACACTCTGGTTAACTGAAACTTTAGAAAGTTATCCACAAACAGAACTCCTGCCATTCAGTTTTACACTCTGGTTAACTGAAAGTTTAGAAAGTTATCCACAAACAGAACTCCTGCCGTTCAGTTTTACACTCTGGTTAACTGAAACTTCAGAAAGTTATCCACAAACAGAACTCCTGCCGTTCAGTTTTACACTCTGGTTAACTGAAACTTTAGAAAGTTATCCACAAACAGAACTCCTGCCATTCAGTTTTACACTCTGGTTAACTGAAACTTCAGAAAGTTATCCACAAACAGAACTCCTGCCGTTCAGTTTTACACTCTGGTTAACTGAAACTTTAGAAAGTTATCCACAAACAGAACTCCTGCCGTTCAGTTTTACACTCTGGTTAACTGAAACTTTAGAAAGTTATCCACAAACAGGACTCCTGCCATTCAGTTCTACACTCTGGTTAACTGAAACTTCAGAAAGTTATCCACAAACAGAACTCCTGCCGTTCAGTTTTACACTCTGGTTAACTGAAACTTTAGAAAGTTATCCACAAACAGTGGTTAACTGAAACTTCAGAAAGTTATCCACAAACAGGACTCCTGCCATTCAGTTTTACACTCTGGTTAACTGAAACTTTAGAAAGTTATCCACAAACAGAACTCCTGCCGTTCAGTTTTACACTCTGGTTAACTGAAACTTCAGAAAGTTATCCACAAACAGAACTCCTGCCGTTCAGTTTTACACTCTGGTTAACTGAAACTTCAGAAAGTTATCCACAAACAGAACTCCTGCCATTCAGTTTTACTCTCTGGTTAACTGAAACTTTAGAAAGTTATCCACAAACAGAACTCCTGCCATTCAGTTTTACACTCTGGTTAACTGAAAGTTTAGAAAGTTATCCACAAACAAATGACTGCTTGCAATTTGAATGACTTTATTTTGACAAATAAGAACCTCGGCTAACTTATCGTACGACACTGTAGTGTATGTTTAATGTTAACATTATTTTTATATTAGAAACACTCCTTGTAAGAACAAGATTATAGCTAAAACCTTTTACTGCAACATAAGAAACTGTGCTTGGTACTCGTGTAGAATATGAACGAAGTGGCCCCAAAGACGTCTTTAAACCGCATCATTTTTATAAGATGGCTTGTTTCCATTTACATAAAATGTCAATATGAAATATTCATGATGTAAGGACATCGAGAACATCATAAAAGAACCGATTGTAGACAGACTGAAACAGGAAATTATGAGAAGATAGATTGCGAGAGAAATAAAACACAATGATGTGCAATTTAATAAAATATATTGTGACATCTTACAGTTTCTAGTCTGATCTAGACCACACTTTTAAGCCTAAACTATCAACAGACGTAAGTTAAACTGTTCTGTGTGGTATATATCTGTAACGTAATTTTTAGTTTTTTCTACGTCTTTGAAAATTGTTTAACGTATTATCTACAGCTTATGTTCTGTATAACATTTTACGTATTCTACGTGAAAAATGGTCATTACACAGTATCTAACCTTTATGTCTGTCACGAATCTATGAAAACTATTACGTGTAGGTTCGAGGTGACAGTCTCTCAATAAATAGAGTTTTTATAAAGGTTTTTTTCAAGGTTGTAATTAGTTGGGGAAAATTTATGTGAGAAGCATATCTATATTTTCAATTTTATTAAATAATTACATCACAAACTAAACAAATTTTTGTACGATAATCGATAATTCTTTTTTTTTCCAAAATCAAAGCGCTTAATCGTGATATAATAGTAAAGACACACAAGAGCCATCTGCGCATGTGTTCCTAGTTTTAAATTGGTAGACTAGAGGAAGGCAGTTAGTCAACAGTATCTGTTCTACTCTTGTCTGATCGAATAGTGGGATTTGACCGTTGCTCTTATGACTTAACTAAAGCCACATAGTTTGGTTTGGTTTTTTTAATTTCGCGCAAAGCTACATAAGGTCTATCTGCGCTAACCGTCCCTAATTTAGCAGTGTAGGACAATAGGGAAGGCAGCTAGTCATCACCACCCACCGCCAATTCTTGGGCTACTCTTTTACTAACGAATAGCAGGATTGACCGTCACATTTTAACACCCCCTCGGCTGAAAGGGCAAGCATGTTTGGTGTGATGGGGATTCGAACCCCAATCGAAGATTACGAATCTAGCGCCTTAACCACTTGGCCATGCAGGGCTTAGCCACATAATGTGGGGTAAATTTATACGACGAAAGGTAAGATATGATTAGTGTCCAGGTTGTGAATCCGAAAATTAAATGTTCCATACTCGTAGTAAACTTACAGAAGTAGAGCCGGATTTGCACAGATGGTTTTATTATGGCTGAGAAGACAGGTAAATTGGATTATTAGATGGTTAAAAGTTCAAGTTACTTGATTAATAAACAAACAAACCTCAGTTCATAAGGAGTAATAAACTGACAATAAGGGTTATGTAAAGGTCACATGATGAAATACGAATAACACAATTTCCGAACGTCAAGTAAACTACTAATAGGTTCCTATCCACTAACACTAAAGCTAGAAGACCATGTGATATAATATCGTCTAATGTAAAAATACAACATTTACAAATAAATAAGTGTTTTACGATCGTGTCTGAGGTTATCCAGTACAAAAATAAAATGAACGCAACTGTTAGTTCTATTAGTAAAATACTAAACTAAGTGTACTTGCTGAGGGTTCCCCGACGGTGTTTTGTGTCAATAGCAAGTGAAGCCAGAAATAGGTATAAGGAACATTTTTATTTTTTGCTTTTGAAGACAATATGGTATGTTGTATAGTAGCCTATAGGGTGCATAATTTTTCTGGTGATTCATGTCATGCGCACGTTTTACTAACGCCACTATGGTACAGATTACAACGCTAAGCGTCCATTATGTGACGTAGTTTTATTTTCTACTGACTGACTGACAGACAACACACTGCTGTATAATGGTGTAAGAAGTTGAAACAGGTGATCTCTTGGTTCCCTCTCTGAGAAATTAATTCCATGTGTGTATGTGTGTTTTCTTATAACAAAACCAAGCTGGACGATCTGCTGTGCCTATCGAGGGTAATCGAACCTTTGATTTTAGCATTATAAATCTTAAGACTTTCCGCTGTCCCAGCGGGAGAAAAATTATTTCCATAAATATTTTTATATTGGTAATAAAAAGTTTTGAAATATCCTAGTCCAGTTAGATTAATTATTTAACTTGTATTTGGGCTCAAATTACGTTCTATTTTCTCTCCTTCTTCTCTTTAAAAAAAACATGCGTTTTTTTTCTGCAGTAAAACAATTGTAAGCATAACTCCATTTCACTGGTCGACAACACTTTGGTGTATAAATGACAAATCTGTAGAGATGTGAGCTCGTTAGTCGAGTATCATGACAATCATATAAGGAATACAGAAATCTAATGAATTATAGATTTTTTTCCTTAAGTAAGACGTTCGTCTGGAAGGCTTATCAGGTCCCAATTCTCCAACTAAGTTTAACAGCTCTATCAAGGCTGCTTTATGTTGACTTCAATTGGTTCCTATATTTAGCTTATCGATGAACCAAGTGTCTGTCTGTCTGTCGATTCATCTATCTATCTTTCTGACTTAATACCGTCATATTCTTCTACCACGTGCGTTGTGAATAAACAAAACCTATTTCTGACCACCCGAGGTTTCAAGTAAAGTCTGGGCGATTTTAAACAGACACACATATCAAGATATTGTTGTCTATCTATTTATTTGTCTTTTTTACTATTTATCTGTCTGTCTATCTATCTAGCTGCCTATCTTTCTGTTTATCTATCTACTTAACTGTCTAGCTGTCTGCCTATCTATTTGTTTATTAATCTATCTTTCTAATTTAAAATATTCTAAGTTCAACTTTCTGCCACATGGGTGCGTGTTGATAATTTTTGTGTTTATTTCGTATGTTGTATAAGAGATTCCAGAAAACTAACAAGTGTTGTTGGTGGAATGGTAATACCCTGAAAAACCTAAGATGTTGATGGTTAAAAAAAGGTGATAAATAAATAAGATGTTGATGGTTAAACAAAGGTGATAAATAAATAAGATGTTGATGGTTAAACAAAGGTGACAAATAAATAAGATGTTGATGGTTAAACAAAGGTGACAAATAAATTCGGGTTATTTTTATTTGAGAATTCATTGCACGAAACTTTTGTAAAATGGGAAAACGATTCTTATGTTTGGATTTCCCCCCCCTCCAATAGCTGGTAACAGGAGGAATTGAAACTCAGTGGTGAAAAATAACTTGCATTATTCTGCCAAATGTGAAGAGCAGGTAGTGTTTGTTTGATATATTACACGAACAGCTGTGTAATATAACAGGATTTTTACTTCTTCCTTATTCTACTAAACCAGCAGATTAACCTTATGTTTGTCCGGAAATATTGTATTAAGAATATTATTCAGAGTATAAGAAACAGAGATTATACATGCATATGAAAATACGTTGTCAAGGTGGTAGGAATCCTCGATACCTGTCCAGACGTGAAGTATTTCAAAGATAACAATAGGGCCCAGCATGGCCAGGTGGGTAATGACGTTCGACTCGTAACTTGAGGATCATGGGTTCGAATCCCCTTTGTACCAAACATGCTCGTCCTTTCATCTGTGGGGGCGTTATTATGTTACGATCAATCCCACTATTTGTTGATAAACGAGTAGCCCAAGAGTTGGCGGTGGGTGGTGATGACTAGCTGCCTTCCCTCTAGTCTTACACTGCTAAATTAGGGACGGCTAGCGCAGATAGTACTTGAGAAGCTTTGCGCGAAATTCAAAACAAACAAACAAGATAACAATAAGATACAAAAAAATATATACAAAAATTAAGAAATAATATAAAGTTTTACGGAAAATTTTTTTATTTCTTTTTTTTAATTAGCTACAAAAACACTGTTAATGAATTAATGTTCAATTAGCATTATTAATACAAAAGTAATACGGAAAAAAACATTCAATTGTTATTTGTTTCATTTATTAATGGTTTCAAAGTACAAGGTCCGTTGTGCACTAAAGACGCGTGGTCTGGTAAATCATAATGGATGTTCAAGCCAAAAACATGAAACACAAACTAAAGGTACGTGACAATTCAGGATAAAAACTTTGCCTTTCATCAGAGTTTGGAAACAAGTATACAACTGTAACTACTGAAGAGATTGTTACGTCGTGCTTGTTGTGTGTGTTTTTTTCATTCTTTATCCAGAAATCAGATAGTGACTAAAAAAAAAAAAACAATTCGCGTCGTTACAGGAATAATGACACTCTGAAAGCTTAAGATGGCGATGGTCAAACAAGAAAGATAAATAAAAATAAATTCAGTTCATCCTTAGTTAAGAAATCATTACATGAAAATTTCGAAAATGGAAAAGCGATTCTTATTTTTGTTTTCTATATAACATTTTTTTTTCCTTTTTCAGAAACCAGATGGCTGCAGTTCTGTCAGCACGTGATGTTACTCCGTTTCCTGAAGAAAAGGCTTAACTTTGAGGCTTAGTACGTGTTACAGCTTTAATATCCGATTATGTTTGTAGTTTTGAAAGTGAAGTAATATTTAATAATTTCTTGACGAAAAATCTTATGTCAAAATTCTGTGTGCGATTTAAAACCACTTTCTTATTGTTTTCATGAGTACCTTTACAAAATATTTTGGCCGAAAGGCTTAAGAAAAAAAAAACACCTGTTTTTTTCCTCAGGCAGATTTAAATGGATTATAAAGAAATTTATTAATGTCCTTAAAACGCTATTGACACGACAGAAACGTATTTTTATTTACGTTTTCCACTTTTAGGCTTACATTTTGCTTAAAACTATCTTAGAGTTAGAATATATCAAACACGTTTTACACCTTCAACCGTGCACTTCTTTAAAATAATAACATCAATACTTCTGCTGGTTTGAGAGTATCAACTTCCAGCAGAGGGTGTTGCCGAATGGTTATTACTCGCACTCCCGTTCAGATTTTCAAAATCAAGAATGACTACGTCTCACCGACAGGGGTCTTTGACGAGGCAGTTTAGTCTACAGGGTACATAACGTGAACATAAAAGCAAATAAACTGTTTCTTGTGACAACATTGCGTTGCTAAACATTAAGAAATTCAAGAGACACACAAGTTGCTTCATATTGAAATGCGCGCTCGCGATTTTAATCTAATACAGCGAAGCACCTGCTATTTGATTACGACGCACTGAATTATGCAAATTACATTTCTTCCTAGAGCAAAAAAAGAGGTACAAATTCCCAGACAAAAATTCAGTAAACAGACGTTCATTATGTATTATTTATGTAGCTTTTCTTAAACTTTACTGATTTATTATAATGGAAAACCTACCAGATTTTTTTGTTTTACTAAACATAATTTAGTTTTATAATAACACGCTAGAGCCCTTTTAAATATTGAAACGTTTAGTTTTAGTTTAATAAAATGGGTACAAAATACTCGCTTATTGTTCAAGTTTACCAACTATTCATGTTTCTCATTTTTGTCTATTAGCTTAATATTAAAGTTATTGTCTATTCAAGAAATTAGAATATTCCCCACTCTGGAACATTCCTGTCCTTAAATACTGACACAATTCAAAGTTTCTTTACTGACTTTTTGTTTGAATTTCGCGCAAAGCTACACGAAGGCTATCTGCGCTAGCCGTCCCTAATTTAGCAGTGTAAGACTAGAGGGAAGACAGCTAATCATTACCACCCACTGCTAATTCTTGGGCTACTCTTTTGCCAACGAATAGTGGGATTGACCGTCACATTATAACGCCCCCACGGCTAAAGGGGCGAGCATACTTGGCGTGACAGGGATGCGAACCCGCGACCCTCAGATTAGGAGTCACACGCTTTATCCACTCTGGCCATGCCGGGCCTACTGCCTTTTTAACGTTTAAATTGTATGCATCTCTGTTTCACATAAAAACATTTAAAAGGAAACTTATTAATTTCAAACCGATTAAAATGGTTGCCATATATAAACTTCTGCTTCATTTCTTTGTAATTAATCACTCATCAGATGTTGTTTACTGAATGATGCAAGCCATTTCCTTCTTCGATAACTAATTATTTATCAGATGTGGGAAGCTGAAAATAGATATTATGAGAGGCCTAATTTATGACATACCAAAACCCCGTTCCTGTTAGCAAGAGTTCCTCATATTTGAGATGGCCATTGCTAAACAGTTCCATGTTTACAACACCATTGCAATGATTTTGCTTTGAGAAGACAGTTGACGAGTTGATTTACAGACACGAAAAATTATGCAAATCATTTATTAATAATTATTTTAGTTATCTGAAAAACAAAAGCAAGCTTATTTTGTTTAATCAGCGGTTTATAGTCTTGACGATGGCAGCGTATGCCCAGCATGGCCAGGTGGGTTAAGGCGTTCGGCTCGTAATCTGAGAGTCATGGGTTCGAATCCCCGTCGCACCGAACATGCTCGCCCTTTCAGCCGTGGAGGCATTCTAATGTGACGGTCAATACCATTATTCATTGGTAAAAGAGTAGCCCAAGAATTGGCGGTGGGTGGTGATGACAATCTGCCTTCCCTCTAGTCTTACACTGCTAAATTAGGGGCGGCAAGTGCAGATAGCCCTCGTGTAGCTTTGCGCAAAATTAAAAAAAACAAAAAAAAACGAAGGCAGTGCAACCGCAATATAGGATACAATACTTATACAAGTTACAAGCTTTTCACGTTTTTCTTTGGTATAACATTGAAAGTGAGCCACCTTTTATGGATAACAATGAATATTTATATAGACTGATACAGAAGTTATCACAAATATCTATAACATAGTGAATTGTATCAGCACTGAAAGATCAGCATACCCATATAACGGTGCCAAAACTCCTTGATAACAACACCTCCACGTCCATAAGATTGTCATCCTATTGCCAAACTTTGTAAACTGGTCCCAACGAGTTCGCCTCAACGCTTTTCATGAAACTTCGAGAGAGAATGATAAACTGAAGAATATATGTAAAATATATTTCAATTCAGGGATAGATGATTGGAACAACACTGAAGAAAGTTTGGTACCATATTAGACCATGTTTGGTGCAATAGTGGAGGAGCTTTCGTGTACTATTAGAATAAGTTCGGTGCAGTATTGGAGTAAGTTTGGTGTGATATTAGAGCAAGCTTGGTGTAATATTGTAGAAAGTTTGGTGTGATATTGGACGAAGCTAAGTGTAATATTGGAAGAAATGTGGTGCAATATTGGAGGACGTTTGTTGAAATATTATAGAAAGTTTGGTGTGATATTGGAGAAAGTTTGGTGTGATATTGGACGAAGCTAAGTGTAATATTGGAAGAAATTGTTGTGCAATATTGGAGGACGTTTGTTGAAATATTATAGGAAGTTTGGTGAGATATTATAGGAAGTTTGGTGTAATATTATAGGAAGTTTGGTGTAATATTATAGGAAGTTTGGTGTAATATTATAGGAAATTTGGTGTAATATTATAGGACGTTTGGTGTAATATTATAGGAAGTTTGGTGTAATATTATAGAAAGTTTGGTGTAATATTATAGGACGTTTGGTGTAATATTATAGGACGTTTGATGTGATATTATAGGACGTTTGATGTGATATTATAGGAAGTTTGGTGTAATATTATAGGAAGTTTGGTGTGATATTATAGGAAGTTTGGTGAAATATTGGAGAATGTTTGGTGTAATATTATAGGAAGTTTGGTGAAATATTATAGGAAGGTTGGTGAAATATTGGAGAAAGTTTGGTGTAATATTATAGGAAGTTTGGTGAAATATTATAGGAAGGTTGGTGAAATATTGGAGAAAGTTTGGTGTAATATTATAGGAAGTTTGGTGAAATATTATAGGAAAATTGGTGTAATATTATAGGAAGGTTGGTGAAATATTATAGGAAGGTTGGTGAAATATTGGAGTACGTTTTGTGTAATATTAGAGTAAGTTTGGTGTGATACTAGAGAAAGTTTAAATACACATTTGAGACTATGATCTTTTTTATACAAACAGAGAACAAAGACTCTAAAGAAAGTTCTCTGTAAGGAATTACGCTTGTGTTATTTTTTTTCGTTTAATGTTCAGCTGTAACAAATACTAATTAGATGTTCAAATGGTTGTTTCAACATTGTCACTTAATATGACACATTTACTTTTATATTCTGTCGTACATGAGCAAATGCTTAAATTGTTCAAATTTTCATTAAGGTCTGACATTTAACTTTTACTGCACACTGAACCTTTGCTAATTTTACAATTCGAACCACACCAGATAATAATACTCCAAAGTAACAAGTGGTGCTGTTTTGAGCTAAATCTACACTCATAAGTTAAGTTGTGCTCATTTGTTTGAGGTTGGAGCACAAATATGTAAAGTGGACTATCTGTAAACACTGTGAGTAACGAAATCCGAATTATATCGCTATAAACTCTCAAACGTATTTCCAAGCCATCCGAGGCCTAAATTGTATTGCAGGTAAGGATATGTCGTCTCATGTATATTCACATTTCCCCAAATTAGGTAAAATTCCTATCGAGCTAATATTATTAATTTTTATATCTATCCCTTTAAATAATACGCACGTTCATTGTACGTTATGTTGATGTTATCTTTAACTTAACTTTATGCAGGGAGCAATTAGTAAGTCCCATAAAATTTAATTATCCCTAAGTTATTTACAATAAAGCGTTCTCTCTCTCTCTTCCCCTTACTGGTGATGTGTTTTTCAATGAAGAAATAAAATATTCTATGAGCGTACATTGTGCTAAAAGGTTAATTTAGGCTAAGTTTGATTGGTTGGTTGTGTTTTATTTTTCTCCAGCAATTTAGTTGTATGTTCAATGTGTAGTTAATTAGGCAGGTGTAGCTAATAATTCCACACGGTAGAAGGTTATGTGGTAATAATTAATAGAATTTATACTTATATAAACAGAAATATTTTTATACTAAAGTAGAATAATACGAATTTTATAATTCTAAAAAAAAATAAAATAAAGTGAACTTAAGAACCCTGGTGTCAAATTTAATAAGTATAAATTTCCGTGACAGTTTCTCAACAAGAAAATGGAAGATAAGTGAACTCCAGTGCATTCGAATGAAGAGTATTTCTCATGGAAGATAAAACTCTTTGATAACAGACTTTGCCGCTTGTAATTAGACCCAATATCTCGTATAATTTCATTAGCACGAATTATCTTTTTTTGGTGTATGTTCGTTTACTTAGAACTTTCAGACAAAGCTACGCAAGGGGCATCTACTTATTACAGACCTGCACATTTTAAATTCATCGATTAAATATTAAATGGAAATTAATCGACAACATCCACCATCAACTCTTTGTCTACTCTTGTTTGACCAAATAGTGAGATTTGTCATCCTCACAGCAATAAACTTTGAACCGTGAGCCCTAAGATTCACTGTTTGGACACGTTAAAAACTGGGTCACTCCTGCCCCAATACATCCTGACAATATTTCATGCACAGAGCTTAATTTGTTCGTTTGTTCAGAATTTAGCACAAAACTACACAATGGGCTGTCTGTACTGTGCCCACCACGGGTATCAAAACCCGATTTCTAGAAATGTGAGTCATAGACATATCGCTGTTCCACTGGACGGCTCATATATAGAGATTGAAATATTAAAGGTCAACAAGGATGAAGGTTTCGAAACTAAGTGTTTTCTAAAAACTATAATAAAGAAAAATTGAAAACAGCAGATTAATTGGAAGGTTGGTCAAATAGCATGGTAGGCCCGGCATATCCAGGTCGTTAAGGCACTCGACTCGTAATCTGAGGATCGCGGGTTCGAATCCCCGTCGCACCAAACATGCTCGCCCTTTCAGCCGTGGGGGCGTTATAATATGACGGTCAATCCCACTATTCGTTGGTAAAAGAACAGCCCAAGAGTTGGCGGTGGGTGATGATGATTAGCTGCCTTCCTTCTAGTCTTACACAGCTAAATTAGGGACGGCTAGCGCAGATAGCCCTCGCGTAGCTTTATGCAAAATTCAAAAAAACAAACAAGCAAACAAATACTATGGTGTATATAAATTTATGATATTCATACTCAACATACAAGCTCACATTTCTTCCCGTATCTGTTACTTATTAGTAACCATTACGTCCCCTACTGGGACAACAGTAAGTCTTCGGATTTACAACGCTAAAATCAGGGGTTCGATTCCCCTCGGTGGGCTGAGCAGATAGCCTTTGTGGCTTTGTTAAAAGAAAACACACAAACACACAACACACTTATTTCATTTATTAACTGAAATTTTTGTTCACAATTTTGGAAAAAAACACGTAGCTTGTTTCAAGTTAAATATTTAACATGTTTTAGAAAATGCTAATGTATGAAACGAATAGTTTTTTCTTAGTGAAATATTTACTGTTAAACCATAACATACTCCATTAATAACTTGTTGTTGTTTTTTATTTAATGACACGTTAAACTTACTTTTTTGTTTCGAATACTCACTTATTTATGTGGAAAACACCTCACAAAACGCCTCGCAGCTGCACTTCTGAAGAAAACACATTTTATTAATTCAGGAATCTTAAGATTCATTTCACACTTTATCCACAAGCTCTATAGAAATCAGAACAATCTTCGGAAGTACACTATTAAATTAAAATGAAGGAAAAGTGTAATGTTCGTTTTTTAAGAACACGTGCTCGTTCTGGCTAAAAAAAAAAAAATTTCACGATCTTTGATGCACGTGGATAAAATATGCTGTCGCACGTGTATACGAATCCGCAAAATCACGTAAGGATAATATTAAAAACAATATTACGATACCCTGGAACATGACGTATGAAAACAAGTGGAAACTGATAAACTGTCAATCATGGAGGCCTCCCACATTTTGTAATGAAGACAATGGTTCTTCACTGTTCCCCATTACGCTTTCTAATTCAAGCTTTTTATCTCCAATCTGTTTTAAAATGTCGTTGAGCTATATAAATCTTCACCTACTCTCCAGGTTATTTTATAATGTCGTTGAGCTATATAAATCTTCACCTACTCTCCAGGTTATTTTATAATGTGGTCGAGCTTCAAAAATCTCCACAGATGTGAGTTTCCTGAAGACTAGATGTTTATATCGAGTTGATCAGGTGTGAGTTTCCTGAAGACTAGATGTTTATATCGAGTTAGTCAGGTGTGAGTTCTCTGAAGATTAGATGTTTATATCGAGTTGGTCAGGTGTGAGTTTTCTGAAGACTAGATGTTTAAATCTAGTTGGTCAGGTGTGAGTTTCCTGAAGACAAGATGTTTATATCGAGTTGGTCAGGTGTGAGTTTTCTGAAGACAAGATGTTTAAATCGAGTTGGTCAGGTGTGAGTTTCCTGAAGACTAGATGTTTATATTGAGTTAGTCAGGCGTGAGTTCTCTGAAGATTAGATGTTTAAATCGAGTTGGTCAGGTGTGAGTTCTCTGAAGACTAGATGTTTAAATCGAGTTGGTCAGGTGTGAGTTCTCTGAAGACAAGATGTTTAAATCGAGTTGATCAGGTGTGAGTTTCCTGAAGACTAGATGTTTAAATCGAGTTGGTCAAATGTGAGTTTCCTGAAGACTAGATGTTTATGTCGAGTTAGTCAGGTGTGAGTTTTCTTAGTACTAGATGGGTTGTGTTGTTGCAATAGAAATTGATGAGCCTAATTAATTCTGGTCTCGTTCAAGCAAAAATAGTTAAGAAGAATTTGTATCAAATCCAAACTGAATTTTTAGTGAATTATTCACCAGCTATGGCAACGTTATAAACAGCTGTTTCTAGATAGGATATGAATTATTTTGTTTATCACATATTTTTTCTGAAAAAAGAAACAAACAAAAAACACAGATGTTTGACAAAACTACCAGTTTTATGAATTTATTAACACTTTCAAAATAATAATCAATAGTGTGTTTGTTCGTAGTAAAGTTACAATGGACTATCTTCTTTGTTCATCGTGGATAATTGAACTTCAGATTATGGTGTTACAAATCCATTGACTTACAATCATCCTACTGAGAAACTTATTTATTGAAACTTAGTATTTATTTATTAAGCATGTTTACTGGTTGTTTTTAAAGAAAATATCTTTAAAAGATATGACTGTAAGCGTGTAGATAACTCTAGTTCAGAAAAGGTCACAAGTTCGAAACCTTACTGAGTATTAACATAAAAACATACGAAGTAGTCACAAGACCTCACGAGTTTCTTTCAGACTTTCTCAATACATAAAAAAAGTCATAACTGTCTCTAGTTTGGAATTGACAGACAAGAGAAAACGGGATTCACCCGAAACTTTTGGTAACTGTCTCTAGTTTGGAACTGACAGACAAGAGAAAACGGGATTCACCCGAAACTTCTGGTACAACTGAATAGCGCGGTTTTAGCAGCCTCACTCCTGTGACACCATACACCGTATTTTTTTCAGAATAGTTTTCGAACCAGACACTACTAACCAATAGGCCACAGATTTCATAAGAGTCGCAACTGGAAGTTGGAAAACGAAGATTTCCTATGACATAAGAATATATGTATTGACCAAATAATATAAAATGGATAAAAATTCGTCTTTTCGAACTTTTCAAGTCGCAAGATCCGACGCGACAGAGTGGTTAGGGTGCTTGCCTTGCAGTTTGAGGGTCGCGGTTCCGAATTTTCGCCTCATTGTTTTGGGAATTTCGCACAAAGCTACTCGAGGGCTATCTGTGCTAGCCGTCCCTAATTTAGCAATGTAAGACTAGAGGGAAGGCAGCTAGTCATCACCACCCACCGTCAACTCTTGGGCTACTCTTTTACCAACGAATAGTGGGATTGACCGTCACTTTATACACCCCCACGGCTGGGAGGGCAAGCATGTTTGGCGCGACGCGGGCGCGAACCCGCGACGCTCGGATTACGAGTCGCACGCCTTACGTGCTTGGCCATGCCAGGCCGTTTTCGCCTCATCAAACACGTTCGCTCTTTCAGCCGTGAGGACAATAAAACGTGACGATCAATTTGTCAGTGGAAGAGTAGCCCAAGAGTTGGCGGTGGGTGGTGATGACTAGCCGCCTTCCCTCTAGTCTTACACTGCTAAATTAGGGACGGCTAGCGCAAATAGCCCTCGAGTAACTTTGCTCGAAATTCAACAAACAAACTATATTGTGTAAATTTATGTTTGTGTTGGAAAAAACAACAACATTTTTTTAAAAAAACAGCGAGTTTTGAAAAACTAACTTGAAAAGTCGATTCACAATTAATACTCAAATCATTTGGGAAGATCCTTAGTTTCATTCATTAAGTTCGAAATCATATTTGTACTTCAAAGTTGAGGGAAATATGTTCATTTAAAGCAACGGAAAATGCTTTCAAAGACATGCTTACTGAATCAACAGAAACACATGTGATCCAAGCACGTGTTCTTTCTTATTATTCTAATTAAAACGCAATGCCTTTTAGTACGGTAATAAAAACTAGCCTTCCGAAATAGAATTGCACATTAGTCAGTACCGCTCTTTACTAGAGGTGTTCGTTAATAACCAATTTCTTCGTCTGTTTCGTGTCCCCTGGTGGAACAACAGTAAGTTGATGGACTGACATCGCGGAGTTCATTTCTTTGTTGTGAAAACAGCACACACCAAACACGGCTTTTCTCCAAAACAACCAAGCAATGTCTTGGGCCCGGCATGGCCAAGCGTGTTAAGGCGTGCGACTCGTAATCTGAGGGTCGCGGGTTCGCATCCGCGTCTCGCCAAACATGCTAGCCCTCCCAGCCGTGGGGGCGTTATAATGTTACGGTTCAATCCCACTATTCGTTGGTAAAAGAGTAGCCCAAGAGTTGGCGGAGGGTGGTGATGACTAGCTGCCTTCCCTCTAGCCTTACACTGCTAAATTAGGGACGGCTAGCACAGATAACCCTCGAGTAGCTTTGTGCAAAATTCCAAAACAAACAAGCAATGTCTTGTCGTCCTCACTATTCGAATCACTTTTAATCGGTTTGGGTATGAATAAATCACTATTTAAGCTTTCTAGATTATAATCATACATCAAATAAAATATAAAGTTGACGAATTAATAATTATAATTATTCAAAAACAATAATGTAGATGCATTATAACAATAATCAGCAAATAGTAAAACAATTGGTTAAAATAATTATTGCATCTGTTACATTAGACGTGATTCATAATGAAAAAAAATCAAGCCCCGTTCCATCAAACACGCTCGACTTACAGCCGTGGGGGCGTTATAAAGTCACGGTCAATCCCACTATTCGTCAGTAAGCGAGTAGCCCAAGAGTTGGCGGTGGGTGGTGATGACTAGCTAGCTGCCTTCTCTCTAGTCTTACACTGCTAAGTTAGGGACGGCTAGTGCAGATAGCTCTCGTGTTGCTTGGCGCAAAATTCGAAACAAACAAACAGACAGGGTCTTCGCATACTCTGCGAGATTACATTTACATCAATATTTCTCGAAATAACCTTCAACAAACTGCTTTAGAATAGTTAAACAATCCAACAGTCTAATTTTTAATTCATTCCACAAGCTGAAGCTTGCTTTATTTACTAAGGTATTATTTATTCAAACTCTAGACAAACAAGAGTGTTATCGAAACGAGATTTCCTGTATTTGTATAAACGTCGCGTTTGTTTTCAAGCCAATCACGTATATTTACGGGAAAACGTTTCGAGTCTTGTTTATTGAATTCATACATGATATAATATCATAACATTGAATAGAGATGATAATGTAATTGTAGCTTTTTCCTCTTCTTCTAAGGACGCTTCCTTTTACTTCCAGTTACAACTATTGCTTGACAATAAATGAAAAAATTGTCTCTTTCAAAGGGAAACTCGCTCTTTTGTTACGTTTGTTTTATTGTTGCGCTCAAATCTACACAATGGACTTTCCAGGTTTTGTCTCATTCGGTTAATGAAACCAAATTTTCAGATTTACAAGCTTTGCTTCTTTGTTTGTGATTTAAATTTTGTGCAAAGCTACACAAGAACTATTTGCGCTAGCTGTTCCTAATTTAGCAGTGTAAAATTAGAGGGAAGGCAGCTAGTTATCAACATCCACCGCCAACTCTTGGAATACTCTTTTACCAACGAATAGTGGGATTGACCGTCACTTTATAACGCCCCCACGACTATAAAGGCGAGCATGTTTGGTGTGACAGTGATTCGAACCCGCGACCCTCAGACTGCGAGTCGAGAGACTTAAAGCTCAATTTCCCCCAAAGAATAGAGTGTAGGTAGCCCATCTTGTTGGGGTTGAGCGTGGCCAAGGTTTGATATTGTCGAAATCTTTCTGCATTTCGAACTGTAAACGCATTATAAAAGTGACAGTTATTCCATTTCGAAACGTGGCAAAGACATTGCGGCAGAGTGTGCTGCGAGTAGGCTGCCTTTTTTGCTGGTTAGTGTCTTAAAATAAGAAAATATTAAGACACGAACCTTGGGGAAGTGCCAACTGGACATTTAACCCGCAAAGGTTCAGGTGCCATTTTCAGGCTGAAATTACTGAGTGCCACTATCATATCTGTACCACTTTATTATTCGGAATAAGAAAGGGCTCAAGTTTTTGGGTCTCGTTTGAAAACCATTACAACTTTTATAAGTGATCCAATGTACTAACATCTTAAACAGAATTTATATTATAATGAACTATTCGAAAGCGTTCGAGTTTCAGATCCAGTTTGAAAACCATTGTAATTCTCATAGTTATAAGAACACAAAAGCTATAAGCTAATGGCACTGCGTGGAAAACTAGGGTCTTTCACTATCCATTGTATTCATTACAATATTTCATTATTCAATTTCGCGTAGTTCTATAAGCGTGACGCAATTGTATACGATTCCTTACGCAATTTCCGGTATATTTTAATTTTTGCTGAATAAAAACCCCATATAGTAAGTAACTGGCAACTCCTATAAAAAGGTGTCGTGGAAGGTATTCTGTAACCTGAATTGAGCCGCGAAGTCTTTATTAATAATTATAATAAACGTTTAAATTGTTATACTAGCTCTACTAGTTTTGTACAACAGATGGCGCATTGATCCAGATATGACATCATATTTAGTAATTGTATCGTTTCACTTGCTTCAAAAATACTTGAACAGAACCAATGAAAAGAGTAAAATAATTCTCAGAGCGTGTAGCAGTATTATTACTACGACTAATTCCAACAATTATGTATTCTTGTTTAATGTTTTTGTGTCTCTATTGAAATAAACTTCAGTCCGTAAAGAACTGGGCCCAGGATTGCCAGGTTGTTGAGGCACTCGACTCGTAATAGGAGAGACGCGGGTTCGGTTTTCCGTCGCACCAAACATTCTAACCCTTTCAGCCGTGGGGGCGTTATAATGTTACGGTCAATCCCACTATTCGTTGATAAAGAGTAGCCCAAGAGTTGACGGTGGGTAGTGATGACTAGCTGCCTTCCCTCTAGTCTTACACTGCTAAATTAGGGACGGCTAGCGCAGATGTCCCTTTAGTAGCTTTGCGCGAAATTAAAAAAAAAAAGACAAAATTATAAAAATCTGTACCGTAAACGTGTGTTACTGTTACTTCCACCTTGTTTCTGATATAAGCACTAAACTAAAGTCCGAAACTCTCAAATATAAAATACAAATATTTAATAAATCGTATTTTAAAACACCATAGCTTCTTTAAAATCAAAACACGCATTTACACTTGGCATTTCATATCTTTCTGTGTATCCATGAAAACTGTAATCAAACCTGTTATGTTCTCTATCCCAGAATTCACAGAACACACGCAACGTCTGTGAAATGTTGGATTTAAAATAAATCGAATATAAAAAAAAAGAATGTTTTAATACCATTTTTCCAATTTGTGAATTAAACCATGCAATAAGTTTTGTGATTTTTAAAAGGGTGCGCTGTAGCTCCTCTAGCGTTCGAGAGTGCATATTAAAGATGAGAGACATTTCTTTCGAGCCATGAATGATTCATAAACTCATCAAGATTACAAAACCTTTTTATTCCACCAATCGATTTCCGATAACTTATAACCCACGTGCTCACATGCAGTTAGAGTAGCAATATACACCTCTGTACGTTTCGCACGGCGATTGTGACCGGGGCTGCAAATTTAGCCTCATAAAACATTCATCTGGAATTAAAGAAAAAAAAAAGTTCGTTCGTAAGTTTTGTGATGTTCATCGAACTCTGTAAAACTTGACGTTTAGACAAGATCGAATGATTCGAAAAAGACAGAAAATATTAAGTTTTTCAAGCGCTATTTGCTTTTCTGTGTGAGTATATAAATATATAATATGAGGTGGTACAATTAAGAGAAGTTTTTTCACATGCCACTAATTCATGGGTCGTTTCGAGAATTCTTTCTTCTGATTTATGAAATAATTAGACAACATTAATCATTAACGTGTATTTATCTTAATCCATTAATCACTTTCTTTCGTGTACTTCTAATTAAATTTCATTTAATTAATTAAAGATTGCAATGTTTAGAACAGTTCTCTGGAATTCCGTTCCTAATTATCTATTTTTGTTGGTACATCTGTTTGCGTGCTCTGAAATCTGTAATATTTCTTTTGAATTTTGTGAATAACGTACATCGAATGTGTCTAATAAATATTTCGATAGCGAATTATTTGTCAGTAATTATTTCAGTTGTCAGTAAATCTGGACACTTTAAAAAAAAAAAACACACATAATATTACTACTTTACAGTTCTTGTTTTCCAATAATAATTACAATAAAACTAGAAAGTTATTGCTCTTTTGCGGTTCGTGTTTTTTAAGAGTTGTGAACCTTATATTTCTTATAAATTAATTTATATTATATTATGGTTCTTTGATTGTTAATATTGACTCACGCACTAAGAACTCTTTTCACTCTCAATAAACAGGCTGACGTCAACAGTTATTTTGGCCCAACATGGCCAAGCGTGTTAAGGAGTTCGCGTCGTAATCTTAGGGTCGCGGGTTCGAATCCCGGTCGCACCAAACATGCTCGCCATTTCAGCCGTAGGAGCGTTGCAATGTGACGGTCAATCCCACTATTCGTTGGAAAAAGAGTAGCCCAAGAGTAGGCGGTGGGTGGTGATGACTAGCTGCCTTCCCTCTAGTCTTACATTGCTAAATTAGGGACGGCTAGCACAGATAGCCCTCGAGTAGCTTTGTGAGAAATTCAAAACAAACAAATAAACAGTTATTTTAACTTTGTGAATCTCGTTTTCCAATAAGTGGTTTTACGCACCTACTGAAAACTGGCATGGTCAGGTGGTCAAGACACTCGACTCGTAATCTAACGGTTGCGGGGTCGAATCCTCGTCACACCAGAAACGCTCGCCCTTACAGTCATGGGGCGTTATAATGTCACTATTAATCCCACTATTCGTTGGTAAAAGAGTAGCCCAAGAGTTGGCGGTGGGTGGTGATGACTAGTCTGCTCGCCGTCCTTACTTTCGAAGTTATAGGCTAGAGAGAAGGCAGCGAGTTAACAACCCATCATCGTCAACTGTTGGTTACCTCTTTTTACCAACTGAAGTGTGATTAAGCGTCACATTATTACGCCGAGAAATTGTTTGGTATTTGTTCCCACTCTGTTATTTTTGCTCTCGTGCTAGGAGTTAGTTAGCTCCAATTAAATGAAAAAAAAATAACGTAAATGGACGTAACTCAAAAAATATAATAAAACATTTACAAAAATGAAATAGAAACCCTATAACCCGAGCGCTTTCTGGGTTTTGATCCCGGTCGCACCAAACATACTCGCCCTTTCAGACGTGAGAGTCTTTCAACGTGACGGTTAATCCCACTATTCACTGGTAAAAGAGTAGTCCAAGAGTTGGCGGTGGGTGGTGATGACTAGCTGCCTTCTATCTAGTCTTACACTGCTAAATTATGGACGGCTAACGCAGATATTCCTCGCGTAGCTTTGCGCGAAATTCAAAACAAACCAAACCAAGCGATATCGAGAAAAGTACAAAACATACATTAGACCGCTAATTGACTATGCAGCTCCAGCTTGGATTAATGTAACAAGACAATAAAAACCAAGCTACAAACAGTACAAAACACACTCCTCACAACAGCATATAGTATATCATTTAATTTCATACACAAATATTCAAACATACCAACCATACCAGATAGACTCCAACATAGTTCAATAACGTATTTTGATAAAAATTGGATGAAAAATGAATTATTATGCGAGCAAGACAGATACCTCATACATGATGAAGATAGTCCTAAACATGTCTCCCCGGTCAACATATATTTTAGACACAAAAATAAATTTAAAAAAAAAACACTAAACAAAATAATATTAAAAAGGAAGAGGAAAAAGTCCACCATCAAACTGGACTTCCTACCTATAGGGAACATTGATATCGCCAAATGTACGAACATAGCACATGGGCATTGCCTTGAAAAGGGTCGGAGTAAACTCAGATCACTCTGACCCTAAAGTAATAGCCATACCAACTCATACTGTATGACCATGAAAGTGAAGGAAGGAGGAAGAGGTCAATATAGGATCACTCAAATTCCGGGAGACATAACGACGAAAGGTGGACCTCTCTTCTTCAGAATCAAACTGGGAGTGGTAGTGTGATTGAACCAGTGATATATAGAGAGGATGTTTAGTGACAACTATTGTGAGCGTCTCGTTGTACCGGAAATGATGCCACTAAATTATCTTTATATATATATATATATATCACTCTTTCAATCATGCTACCACTCCGAATTTACCCCTGAAGAAGAAATGTCCATCCTTCGAAAGCGATCGAGTTATGGGGGATTATATTTCCTTTTTATTAATACTTCTTGGACCTACGTGTTTTTAAGACATCGTGAGTAAAACCTTTACAGGTAGTCGATAAACTTATTTGACAGTTTGCATTTCATTATAAATACGTGTAGTTGTTCAGAGCGGGTTGAAATAGGTCTTACTGCATGGCTGAACATGTTAAAACATGGCTGTTTCTTTAATTTACTATCTGGACAGAAAGTGTTATTTCCCGGTTGCTTATGCCTAAAGTAAATGGAAAAGATCAATTTTTCTCTTCAAACTTTGCTTTTGTGACCTGAGAGCATATAACGAAAACATGATGGGAGACTATATTTGGGGTCTGATATGTGAAAGTGATTTACATTACAGTCGCAAATCTCGAAAAACTACTCACTTCTAAACATTTTTGTATAACTTTAGTATAAATACATGTAAATCTTGATTCATATGTTGTTTTATTCAGACCTTATGCAAATGAAAACATGCAAATTTGCCCGTTTTTACATAGAAAATAGGTTAATTTCAAAATTTTATTATCCAGGTAACACAAGCAAAGTTTGAAGGGAATAATGGTCATTTTCTGTACTTTTACAACATAAGCAATTAAGAAATAACACATACTATTCAGGAACAACATTTTTGTGACAGTGTTATTGACGGATGTCAAGTACAACTGAAACACGTATGTTTATTTATGAGTATATATTAGCCAAAAACACTTCTGACTTAGCATTGTTTTAAATAAACATTTTAAAAGATAACTCTTTAATAGGTTTTCAATTATTCATATATTCTATAAAAAAACTCCTAATTATTAGACCATTCTCTTTTTACCTAATTTTTATGCATGTGGTACATAAACGCTGACTGGTTGACACAACATATCTGTGTAATAAGCTAACTATTGTTATCAGTTGGTGTTTTACTACATATATAATGCAAGTTTCTATCATTTGGTTTTTGCTATATTTTATGTAATACTATTTATCAATCTCCCGCTGGTGCAGAGGTAAGTCTACGGATTTACAACGCTAAAATTATGGAGTCGATTTCCCGTCGGTAGGCTCAGCAGATAGTCTGATGTTGCTGTTTATCTATCATTTGTATTATCTTATGATAGTTATTTCACTATGACTTTCGTTTTACACTGTATGTCCCCCTAGTGACACAGTGGCATGTCTGTAGATTCATAACGCTTGCAATCGGGTTTCGATACCCATGGTAGACGGAGCAAAGATGGCCCATTATGTAGCTTTGTGCTTAATTACAAACAAAACAATTACGTATTTTTATTAATAATTACAACTTATAGTTTATTTCTGACTCTATTTTTTTTCTACGTATGAATGTGTTGCTTATGTATTTGTATTATTATTTTATATTATTTTTGTTTGATATTATTATTATTATTTAGTAGTAGTAGTATTTTATATTTATATGCAAAAACGGCTCGTTTGGGTTGAGAAAATATTTTACATAGAAGAGCGAACAACGTTTCGACCTTCCTCGGTCATCGTCAGGTTCACAAAGAAAGAGGTAACTGACCGGAAGCTGACCACATGTTTGAAAGGGGTTGTGTAACTGTGTGTCGAAATTTCGACATGTGGTCAGCTTCCGGTCAGTTACCTCTTTCTTTGTGAACCTGACGATGACCGAGGAAGGTCGAAACGTTGTTCGCTCTTCTATGTAAAATATTTTCTCAACCCAAACGAGCCGTTTTTGCATATAAATTTCTCAACAAGTGGGTTTCTCGACATCACTGATTAGTATTTTATATTATTTTTGTTTGGAATTATTATTACTTATTATTTAGTAGTAGTAGTATTTTATATTATTTTTGTTTGGTATTATTATTACTTATTAATATTTTGTATTATTTTTATTATTATTTGGTTTATTATTTTTATTTTGTATTAATTTTATTTGTCATTATTTTGTATTATTTTTATTACTTAGTTGTAGTAATTTGTATTAATTTTTAGTATTATTATTATTCTGTATTATTAGTATTATTTAGTATTAATATTCAACATTATTTCCATCGTTCCCAGAAATACCGATATTTACAAACTTGTTTCTCTTACTCATCAACCACAACCACAATTTGAGCGTGAATTTTTCTTAGGTACGATCGATCAGTTATAGGTTCTATGTATCGCTTTGTCTATTGATTTTTACAGAAGGTGGCAACATCTGTCTTTTCTTTAGCTGTAATATACGAAGGAACTTGGACATGAAAAAAACTGTTGTTGTTCAAGTACAGATTTAAATTTGTCTATTTCACATTTCATCAGCTCTCCATTTTTCAGCTTACATTGGTGTTTTAAAAGCTCTTTTGTAAATAGATATTTAATATCAAGTAACTTGTATATGCTTCTTTAAAACTACGTTTTATTTTAACTGGCAAGGCCTCATAGACAAATGTGGCTTGTTCCTATCTTCCCACAACTGATTTGTTACATAGACCTCGATGAATTGGGCGTTTTTATTCTCTTCAGATTTAATTAATTAAGTATTTGATGTTTAATTCATTACTAAAACGGCAATTTTCTTAGTACTACAGATAAAAGAATCGAAACACGTGTTTGATTTGATCCACGAACGTCCTCGTGGTGGTTTGACTGGTAGAAACTGAATTTAGTCTAAAAAACTTTAAATCTTGTCGCTAGTAATTGAAATTACTTTGCTTGAAATAATTTTAGAAAGCGGAGGAAAATGTACAATAAAAATATTCGTAAATAAGTAATATTCAGAATGCCAAATGTGATTATATTCTCGCGGTTTAGTAGTTGAAATGAGTAACTAAATAACTCGTGGAATTTATTAAAAGTGAAAAAAAAACAAGAGGTGTAAGAAGTTAAGCGATGCCCAGCTTTGGAAAAGGAAAGATGGTTTGTTTTTAATTTCGCAAAAAGCCACAAGAGGGATATCTAAGCTAGCCCTCCCTAATTTCGCAGTGTAAGGCTAGATGGAAGGCAGCTGGTCATCACAATTCACTGCCAACTCTTGGGCTACTTTATTTTTACCAATGAATAGTGGTGTTGACCGTAAAATTATAACACCCTCGCTGCTGAAAGGGCATGTTTGGTGTGACGGGGATTCGAACCCACGACCCTCATGTTATGAGTCGAGCGCCCCCTAGTTACCTGGCCATACCGGGTTCAGAGTAAAGATATGAACTCTTGTGTTTGTTGTAGCTGTTTTTGTTTTTATGACAAAGGTGAAAACATTGCCTAGCCGTGTTCTGAACACCTAGGGGAATCGAACTCTGAATTTTAACGTTCTAATTCCGTAAACTTAAATCCTTCCATTCGGGGATACAAAGCTGGAGGGACTCTTGACCACGTTAGGTTGACACCCTAATTCATCCTTCGTTTTTTGTTCAATGGCCAGTCCACAAAAAGTAACAACAAATATCTCGAAACCGAAAAAAATTATTCAAAAATATCACGACATGTATGGAGTACAAAAAAAGACTTATACATCATGATGACGTTACGTTAATAGTGGTGATACACAGTTTTATTTAATATTTTTTTCTACTCATGTTAGCTGTTCCCTGGATATATAAACATCTTAACTGTGTGGAATATCTCCAATGTCTATATTTACTTATAAACTGTTTAGTTACCAGATAATTTTGTTTGTTTGTTTGTTTTTGGTATTTCCAACGCAACAGTAAGCTGTATACTATGTTCAGTGCATGGAATCGAACCTCGGATGTTAACGTTGTAGGTGTATAAACTGAAGGCTGTCCATTCGGACGATTTACAGCATGAATGATTATTTGTTATAGCATGACATATAATTTTGTATTTTATTACAACTGGTTCATACTGTGGTTAATAATAACTTTAAATCTGATAATAAAAATGTTTTGTAAAGATCGAAAAGAAAAAAATATGTCGATCGTCCAATCAAAAATAAATTTGCTCAACCTTTCACCCATGGAGGCGTTATAATGCACGATCAATCTCACTTTTAGTTGGTAAAAGTGAAACCCAAGAGTTGGCGGTGGTGATGACTAGCTAGCTGTCTCTCCTCTAGTCTTACGCTGCTAAATTAGATACGTCTCGTGCAGGTAGCCCTCGTGTAGCTTTGCGCGAAATTTAAACCAATCCATTCAACTGCTTCATTTTTTTTTATGTGACTATGTATTTTAATACTGATTATCTTTAAACTTTTTTTTTTTACTTTTGGAAACCACGGTTTCATCACTTTCATCTAAAGTCTTGCTTTATTTATTTTTTCTTTCATTTTGTTTACGCAAGTCTTTGAAACAGACAACGATAACTATTTTACCTCTTGAAATATGTGGAGTTAACGATCCCTTTTAACAGATCACGTGGTTAGGGCACACGACTCCAAACGGCAGGTCACGAATTCGATTCCCATGGGGGAGGGAGGTTATAAAGTGAAGATTAATCCTACTGTTCGATGGCAAAAGAGTAACCCAACAGTTGGCGATGGGTGGTACTGACTATCCACCCTCCCTCGAGTCTATCACTACTTAATCAGAGACGACTAGCGCAGTAAACCCTCGAGTGGCTTTGGACGGAATTCAAATCAAGGCTGACTAAACTCCCTTTAACTTCTAGATAAAATCACATCACTTGATGATTTATTCTACATTTCAAATTTCATAGAAATGTGTCAAACGTATCTTTCCATTGTAAATATATTAATGTATTTTGTATAAAGGCCTGAAACCTTGGAGCAGTTTCGTTGTTTGTTTTATGTGTGTTTTCTCCTGCTTACGACATTCGTTTCTCACAATTTGCAATTTTCCACTAAATGCTTTAATAGCCAGTAGGTACGAACCAGCGCTAAATACGTAAATAATGAATTCTTAGTAAGTCAGGCATGTTCCCTCACAGTTCTGTTCGTTAATCGGTTTATAAATATATGAATACATATTTTACTTATCGTTAGAAAAATCAAGGACTTACTGAGCACACAAGACACACACGAAGCAACCACCAGGGGAAAAGTTTTGTAACAGATTCGCTTCTAGACTTGATATTAATATTACAGCTTCTAACAGTGTAAGTATTTGACGATGTTCGCTGTAGTGTCGTATGACCAGTGGCCAGAGGCTGTTATTTCGATTCTCGTGCAAGGCATAATTGAATATGCTATTCCACTGTTTTGCTACCATTCGTAGTTCCTGGGGGATTCTATATTATTAAGTTCTGTATAACTTCGATTACCCTGTAGCTCAAATGTAATACAAGATTAATAAAAAAATATGTTAATTTATGAAAGAGGAAGATAAGGGATCGTGAAAAATATACAGAAATAAGTGAAACAAAATGTAAAATTTATATTTTTAATTATTATAAAGATTAACTGTGTAGTTACCAAATAACATTACTTCAGATAACGGAGAACTACACAGTCACTAAATAACATTACTTCAGATAACGGTGAACTACACAGTCACTAAATAACATTACTTCAGATAACGGTGAACCACACAGTCACTAAATAACATTACTTCAAATAACGGTGAACCACACAGTCACCAAATAACATTACTTCAAATAACGGAGAACTACACAGTCACTAAATAACATTAATTTAAATAACGGTGAACTACACAGTCACCAAATAACATTACTTCAGATAACGGTGAACCACACAGTCACCAAATAACATTACTTCAGATAACGGAGAACTACACAGTCACCAAATAACATTACTTCAGATAACGGAGAACTACACAGTCACCAAATAACATTAATTTAAATAACGGTGAACTACACAGTCACCAAATAACATTACTTCAGATAACGGTGAACTACACAGTCACCAAATAACATTACTTCAGATAACGGTGAACCACACAGTCACTAAATAACATTACTTCAGATAACGGTGAACTACACAGTCACAAAATGACATTAATTCAGATAACGGTGAACTGCACAGTCACCAAATAACATTACTTCAGATAACAGTGAACTACACAGTCACCAAATAACATTAATTCAGATAACGGTGAACCACACAGTCACCAAATAACATTACTTCAGATAACGGAGAACTACACAGTCACCAAATAACATTAATTTAAATAACGGAGAACTACACAGTCACTAAATAACATTAATTTAAATAACGGTGAACTACACAGTCACCAAATAACATTACTTCAGATAACGGTGAACCACACAGTCACCAAATAACATTACTTCAGATAACGGAGAACTACAAAGTCACCAAATAACATTAATTCAGATAACGGTGAACTGCACAGTCACCAAATAACATTACTTCAGATAACGGTGAACCACACAGTCACTAAATAACATTACTTCAGATAACGGTGAACTACACAGTCACTAAATAACATTAATTCAGATAACGGTGAACTGCACAGTCACCAAATAACATTAATTCAGATAACGGTGAACCACACAGTCACCAAATAACATTACTTCAGATAACGGAGAACTACACAGTCACTAAATAACATTACTTCAGATAACAGTGAACTACACAGTCACCAAATAACATTAATTCAGATAACGGTGAACTACACAGTCACTAAATAACATTACTTCAGTTAACGGTGAACTACACAGTCACCAAATAACATTACTTCAGTTAACGGTGAACTACACAGTCACCAAATAACATTACTTCAGTTAACGGTGAACTACACAGTCACCAAATAACATTAATTCAGATAACGGTGAACTACACAGTCACTAAATAACATTACTTCAGATAACGGTGAACTACACAGTCACTAAATAACATTACTTCAGATAACGGTGAACCACACAGTCACCAAATAACATTACTTCAGATAACGGAGAACTACACAGTCACCAAATAACATTAATTTAAATAACGGTGAACTACACAGTCACCAAATAACATTACTTCAGATAACGGTGAACCACACAGTCACTAAATAACATTACTTCAGATAACGGTGAACTACACAGTCACTAAATAACATTAATTCAGATAACGGTGAACTGCACAGTCACCAAATAACATTACTTCAGATAACGATACACTAAACGGTCACCAAATAACATTACTTCAGATAACGGTGAACTACACAGTCACTAAATAACATTACTTCAGATAACGGTGAACTACACAGTCACTAAATAACATTACTTCAGATAACGATAAACTAAACGGTCACCAAATAACATTACTTCAGATAACGGTGAACTACACAGTCACTAAATAACATTAATTCAGATAACGGTGAACTGCACAGTCACTAAATAACATTAATTCAGATAACGGTGAACTGCACAGTCACTAAATAACATTACTTCAGATAACGGTGAACTACACAGTCACTAAATAACATTACTTCAGATAACGGTGAACTACACAGTCACCAAATAACATTACTTCAGATAACGTTGAACTACACGGTCACCAAATAACATTAATTCAGATAACGGTGAACTACACAGTCACTAAATAACATTACTTCAGATAACGGTGAACTACACAGTCACTAAATAACATTACTTCAGATAACGATAAACTAAACGGTCACCAAATAACATTACTTCAGATAACGGTGAACTACACAGTCACTAAATAACATTAATTCAGATAACGGTGAACTGCACAGTCACTAAATAACATTAATTCAGATAACGGTGAACTGCACAGTCACTAAATAACATTACTTCAGATAACGGTGAACTACACAGTCACTAAATAACATTAATTCAGATAACGGTGAACTACACAGTCACCAAATAACATTACTTCAGATAACGGTGAACTACACAGTCACCAAATAACATTACTTCAGATAACGGTGAACCACACAGTCACTAAATAACATTACTTCAGATAACGGTGAACTACACAGTCACTAAATAACATTAATTCAGATAACGGTGAACTGCACAGTCACCAAATAACATTACTTCAGATAACAGTGAACTACACAGTCACCAAATAACATTAATTCAGATAACGGTGAACCACACAGTCACCAAATAACATTACTTCAGATAACGGAGAACTACACAGTCACCAAATAACATTAATTTAAATAACGGAGAACTACACAGTCACTAAATAACATTAATTTAAATAACGGTGAACTACACAGTCACCAAATAACATTACTTCAGATAACGGTGAACCACACAGTCACCAAATAACATTACTTCAGATAACGGAGAACTACACAGTCACCAAATAACATTAATTCAGATAACGGTGAACTGCACAGTCACCAAATAACATTACTTCAGATAACGGTAAACCACACAGTCACTAAATAACATTACTTCAGATAACGGTGAACTACACAGTCACTAAATAACATTAATTCAGATAACGGTGAACTGCACAGTCACCAAATAACATTAATTCAGATAACGGTGAACCACACAGTCACCAAATAACATTACTTCAGATAACGGAGAACTACACAGTCACCAAATAACATTAATTTAAATAACGGTGAACTACACAGTCACCAAATAACATTACTTCAGATAACGGTGAACCACACAGTCACTAAATAACATTAATTCAGATAACGGTGAACTACACAGTCACTAAATAACATTAATTCAGATAACGGTGAACTGCACAGTCACCAAATAACATTACTTCAGATAACGGTGAACTACACAGTCACCAAATAACATTAATTCAGATAACGGTGAACTACACAGTCACTAAATAACATTACTTCAGATAACGGTGAACTACACAGTCACTAAATAACATTACTTCAGATAACGGTGAACCACACAGTCACCAAATAACATTACTTCAGATAACGGAGAACTACACAGTCACCAAATAACATTAATTTAAATAACGGTGAACTACACAGTCACCAAATAACATTACTTCAGATAACGGTGAACCACACAGTCACTAAATAACATTACTTCAGATAACGGTGAACTACACAGTCACTAAATAACATTAATTCAGATAACGGTGAACTGCACAGTCACCAAATAACATTACTTCAGATAACGATAAACTAAACGGTCACCAAATAACATTACTTCAGATAACGGTGAACTACACAGTCACTAAATAACATTACTTCAGATAACGGTGAACTACACAGTCACTAAATAACATTACTTCAGATAACGATAAACTAAACGGTCACCAAATAACATTACTTCAGATAACGGTGAACTACACAGTCACTAAATAACATTAATTCAGATAACGGTGAACTGCACAGTCACTAAATAACATTAATTCAGATAACGGTGAACTGCACAGTCACTAAATAACATTACATCAGATAACGGTGAACTACACAGTCACTAAATAACATTACTTCAGATAACGGTGAACTACACAGTCACCAAATAACATTACTTCAGATAACGTTGAACTACACGGTCACCAAATAACATTAATTCAGATAACGGTGAACTACACAGTCACTAAATAACATTAGTTCAGATAACGGTGAACTACACAGTCACTAAATAACATTACTTCAGATAACGATAAACTAAACGGTCACCAAATAACATTACTTCAGATAACGGTGAACTACACAGTCACTAAATAACATTAATTCAGATAACGGTGAACTGCACAGTCACTAAATAACATTAATTCAGATAACGGTGAACTGCACAGTCACTAAATAACATTACTTCAGATAACGGTGAACTACACAGTCACTAAATAACATTAATTCAGATAACGGTGAACTGCACAGTCACCAAATAACATTACTTCAGATAACGTTGAACTACACGGTCACCAAATAACATTACTTCAGATAACGGTGAACTACACAGTCACCAAATAACATTCCTTCAGATAACGGAGAACTACACATTCACCAAATAACATTAATTTAAATAACGGTGAACTACACAGTCACTAAATAACATTACTTCAGATAACGGTGAACCACACAGTCACCAAATAACATTACTTCAGATAACGGTGAACTACACAGTCACCAAATAACATTAATTCAGATAACGGTGAACTACACAGTCACTAAATAACATTACTTCAGATAACAGTGAACTACACAGTCACCAAATAACATTAATTCAGATAACGGTGAACTACACAGTCACTAAATAACATTACTTCAGTTAACGGTGAACTACACAGTCACCAAATAACATTACTTCAGTTAACGGTGAACTACACAGTCACCAAATAACATTACTTCAGTTAACGGTGAACTACACAGTCACCAAATAACATTACTTCAGTTAACGGTGAACTACACAGTCACCAAATAACATTACTTCAGATAACGGTGAACTACACAGTCACCAAATAACATTAATTCAGATAAAGGTGAACTACACAGTCACTAAATAACATTAATTCAGATAACGGTGAACTGCACAGTCACTAAATAACATTAATTCAGATAACGGTGAACTACACACTCACTAAATAACATTAATTCAGATAACGGTGAACTACACAGTCACTAAATAACATTAATTCAGATAAAGGTGAACTACACAGTCACCAAATAACATTAATTCAGATAAAGGTGAACTGCACAGTCACTAAATAACATTAATTCAGATAACGGTGAACTGCACAGTCACCAAATAACATTAATTCAGATAACGGTGAACTACACAGTCACCAAATAACATTAATTCAGATAAAGGTGAACTACACAGTCACTAAATAACATTAATTCAGATAAAGGTGAACTACACAGTCACTAAATAACATACAAGCACTATTATCCTCAAGCTAACTCGAAGCACCTAAACTCAGTCAGACATGCCAGGTATCATCAGAAGGAAGAATATTTACTGCTTTTGTGTTTGTACGCAAATAATAAGTAAAACTTGTTACCAGGAGACATCTGTTGAGATCAGTCAAACCTAAGTGTGAATATATTAGTTTGCTTTAGAGGTGGAAAATTAATGCCTACAAAGCAAAATTTAAAAGTTTAATTTGTAATGAGTTATTTATTATACGCCCCCTGTGGCACAGCAATATATCTGCAGACTTATAACACTAGAAACCGAGTTTCCATACCTGTGGCGGGCAGATCTCTTCGTAACTTTGTTCTTAACTACAAACAAAGAATTGCTACATATTTTATCCATTAACACCGTAGTAATTACAGCCCCTAACCAATGAAAGTCTTCCACGTGCTCAGCGGTTGATCTGAAGGCCTATAAAACTAAAAACCGAGCTTCCAAACCCGCTGCAGCCACATGACAGACAGTTCACTATGTAATTTTCCGTTTAACGACGAAACAAACGAACGAACCTTCCCGGTTTTTGAGATGTTTACATCCGGCAGGTGCCGTAGGGTCGGGAAACGTACGTTTGCTGTCGCCAGTAGCAGCAGAGTTACTACCATTTTATTGTAATAACTGCGTTTAACGAACGCATAAGCCATAACAAACAGGAGATACAGTTGTAGAACGCAGTACTAAAGTTAAGCATTGGAGGATTATTGGAATGCGGTAAAGTTTAGCGTTAACACAAACACACACGAAACTAGTGCTCGAGATTTACTTAAATACACACGAGGAAGTTGATTTAGTTGATCTATATTCGGCCCGGCATGGCCTAGCGCGTAAGGCGTGCGACTCGTAATCCGAGGGTCGCGGGTTCGCGCCCGCGTCGCGCTAAACATGCTCGCCCTCCCAGCCGTGGGGGTGTATAATGTGACGGTCAATCCCACTATTCGTTGGTAAAAGAGTAGCCCAAGAGTTGGCGGTGGGTGGTGATGACTAGCTGCCTTCCCTCTAGTCTTACACTGCTAAATTAGGGACGGCTAGCACAGATAGCCCTCGAGTAGCTTTGTGCGAAATTCCCAAACAAACAAACAAATGATCTATATTCTCACTTTAAGTTATAAATAACTAAGAATGATTAACGAAATTTGAAGAACCTTCTATCAGGAAACTTTCACTCCACATACACTTAATATTTAATAAACGTCAAATAATTCCAGCTAAATGTATTAAACTTATAATTTATTAGATTGCGAACAGTCCATTAGTCAAAGTATCCAATTTCTGGCACATTTCAGCCAATACTCTAAGCGATTACCTTGACTAGAAGTATTAGTGTAAGAGGTGGTGATCTGTCATTGCTTAGCACGACTGTTCTGGAACAATCGCTACAAGAGGTGACAGGAATGAGGTAGTGTAACCACTACAGTAGAATAACAGGTTTAAGGTAGCACAGTGTTGTTGTCTTTTTTTAATAGAGTTAGCCACGTTGTATGTCAACCTGTCACGAGAGCTTGACAAAATGTTCTTTGGAGATTTTGTGATTTGTTTGTATGTTGTGTGAGAACAAACAACGACAATAAAAAAAGTCCCTGAACGTCTACTAAATCACGTCTAAAGTTAGAACTTTAAACAAACTGGATATTAGAAAATTTACAGGTTCTATATTTGTAAAACTGTTTGAATTTAATTGTCGAATAAACACAGTGTCCCGTTTATTCACAATAGAGCCTATACACGGCTCTATTGAGCGCCCTAACCACCTAACCATATCAGCTAGGTGGTTAGGACGCTCAACTCGTAATCTGAAAGTCACAGGTTCGAGCCCCTCGTCATACTAAACACACTCGTCCTATCAGCCGTAGGAACATCATAATGTGACAGTCAATCCCACTATTCGTTAGTAAAATAGTAGCCAAAGAGTTGGCGGTGGGCGATGATGACTAGCTGCCTTTCCTCTAGTTTTACACTGCTAAATTAGGGACGGTTAGCGCAGATAGCCTTCGTGTAGCTTTGCGAGAAATTCAAGAAACAGACAAATAAGCTCTCACAATAAGATTAGTTAGATATCACCATTAGATTCCATCTAGGAACATAGGGCCGCAATCGCTTGCGGATTCTTCAACAAGTATTTAAGTGAGTAGGTTGTTAGCCCACTGCACCGAGCCGTCCCTAATTTAGCAGTGTAAGACTAGAGGGAAGGCAGCTAGTCATCACCACCCACCGCCAACTCTTGGGCTACTCTTTTACCAACGAATAGTGGGATTGACCGTCCCAGCGTCACGGCTGGGAGGGCGAGCATGTTTGGCGCGACGGGGATGCGAACCCGCGACCCTCAGATTACGAGTCGCACGCCTTAACGCGCTTGCCCATGCCGGGCCCTCGATATAAAAGACTGACTACATTAAAACGATTGGATACCAATGGCTACACATCCGCTGTTATTTTTTAGGTAGTAAAATAGAACCTACCCTACAAAATGCACAATGATGCCTATAGTATTATTGCTCATTTTTGTTGCAGTTAAGCAGAACAACATTAAATAATAATAAAGAAGAACACATCGGCGATCCCTATTATGAACCACTAGTTAGTTGGTCGCACGCCTTACGCGCTAGGCCCTGCCAGGCCCACAATAAGATCAGTTGACGAAACTTATTTACTGGGTCACTTGCTCGTCTATTTATTCCCCTATTTAAGTCCGCTTAAGAACACTTATCTTCTGAGCATTTAAAATATAAGTTCTTAGCAGACAAAAGAATATATTGTTCGAAGATATCTTCCAAAGGTTTAAATAGTAAATATTTTGGTTTTAAAACTTTCCGGTATTCACTGCGTCTTACGCATGTCCCACACAAATAAATCATTTATAACCGTCTTTTGGTTTCATGTTTTTACACACATTTAAGTCGCTTATGACTTTCTCTTGTTTGTGTGACATAGTAAGTGAATTAATAAGCAATAGGTTGACTTTTTTTTGCTCAACTTGCGACTTGGTAGAAACTGGTGGTTCGAGCACTGAACACCCACTCTGCAGTTCGCTGATCGAATACCGTCAGTAGAAAACTCTGAACTTTTCAGCTAAGGAAACATTACGGGCAATACTACTATTCCTGATCACAAAGTAGCCCGAGGGGTGACTGTGGGTGGGATAAGATAATTGTCCGCCTTCTAGTTTATCATTTAAAAACTAGGGATAACTACCGCACTTAGCCCTCGAGAAGCTTTGCTCGAAATTCAATGAAACAAATAACTTCAATTAACAGATAGTAAATACTATAGGTAAGTCCATTTGAAGGCGATTATTTCTGGAAATTAAACCTCAAAATTGACGACACAAACACTAAATTATAAATCGTATTTTTTATAAATAAATCATACGGTAGGTAAAAACTTGATCACGAAATATATAATGTACAATACTTTTAATATTCTGTTTTAGTAAAAAAACGCATCCGTGTGTATGTAACCCTCCAAGAGGAAATAAACCTCGAAACCTGAAATTTTGCACTCGTACTAAGTGAACCCGTGTCGTATATTACTTATCTTATTCACGAGCGCGAATGCATGCGCTTGCTCATCTTTTGTGTGTGTGTGTGTGTGTGTTTTATTATAGCAAAGCCACATCGGACTTTCTGCTGTGTTCACTGAAGGGAATCGAACCCCTGATTTTAGCGCTGTAAATCCGTAGACTTACCGCTGTATCAGAGGGGAACATCTTTTTGATAAAGCTAGGTAGGGAAAAACCAGTAGATAGAAATGTCTTTGCGTGGTAGTAATAGTACGCTCTAACAGCGACTTTTACGTCCTTTCGCTTAGCAACAAATGTATAGCTAAGTCTATAGTCTACGTATTGAAAGTATAAAATGAAATGTACAGACAACAAAACTGGAAAAATATTTGTTGATTTCTTAATTTAGAGTCTCTAAGTTATCTCATACTATGTATTCACTTTAGACTTATATATTAATTTCTTTAAATCATACAAACATTCACTACACTCGCAAGGTTTCCTATAAACCCTTTCACGTTCCCCTTTAACTCCAATCACTAAAATCGTAATGGGCAGTTAGCCATCGAGATATTCTATCCAAATAAATGCACTTTGGCTTTTATGACGCCTCTTATTTCGTGAAATCTAGAGAATGAAGCGCGAGGTAACTTGAAACACAAACAGAATCTTATCTGTAACACATAATCTAATATTGTAGTAATAGCCCGAGAGAAGCCGAACGGTTTCACTAGTGATTAATGTATCTAGAAAAGCACACAACTGAAATTCGTACTGCGGTGTCATCTGTTGACAAAGCTAGACACTATTTTAAATTCCAGTAAAATGTTTAGCTGAGAAATTTAACAAAAAAAACATTCAAACTACAATCAAGCATAGGTTTGGCAACAGCACCTTAATAATTCATTTTTTTTCTCTAAACACGTGCTTATAAGATATTTGAACATTCAAAGTTCGTAATTGAACCAATGGACAAATTTAATTAGTATGTTTAGGAAATAATGTCCATCCTCTGCAATTTCCTATTAAAAACCTATTCTAAAACCGAAAAATTATTCAACCTGCTTTCCTGGTTAGAGGCAATCACTTAAGAGAGAAAGATAACATTCTGTATTGTGAGAGTATGCACACTTAGAAGTTTGTGTACTTCCTTGCATTTGTATAATTCGTATTGCTGGAATATAACATTAGCACTTCTTGTATCTAATAATGAAAATCATAATTTGTTATTAACATAGAACGTATTTGTTGAGATGTATATTAACAACACATGCTATAGTAGCTTCAGTGTTTGTACAAGGTCAATATACATTTAGTTGCCCCGGCATGGCCTGGTGGTTAAGGCACTCGACTCGTAATCTGAGGGAGGCGGGTTCGAATCTCCGTCGCACCAAACATGGTTGCCCTTTCAGACCTAGGGGTGTTATAATGCGACGGTCGATATCATTATTCGTTGGTAAAAAAGAGCATCCCACGAGTTAGCGGAGGGTGGTAATGACAAGCTGCCTTCATTCTAGTCTTACACTGCTAAGTAAGAAATAGCCTCGTGTAGCTTTGTGCGAAATTCAAAAACAAATAGATATTTATAATGTTACGTAACTGCTGCCACCTGTTAATAATTTATCGCAACTTTCTGTTTCAGTGTAGTATTATAAAAAAGCATAAATATAACTACGTTTATTGACACGAAAAGTAAAATATATTTAACTATATAAAATATCTTATATTTTAAATCAAAGTCTTCAATAGTCAAAATTTCTGTCCAAACATTGTGTTATCTGCTGTGTCCATCTAGGGGAATTGAGCCCCCTATTTGAAACGATTTAATACTAACGTTATCGAAACAACGAAAAATACAAGTTCATTTCATTTGTTTCAAAGAAGCAGTTTTGTAGATTAATATCTTTGGTAACCCTTTATTTATCAATACTGGATTAATTAAAGGTATTAATATATAAATTATGGTTAAAATACTTTATTGTTAAAATAAAGAAAGAATTCATGTTAATATAAATGGCCAGTAGAGGGCAGTAATTGTAAATAATTCGTTTCAACATTACCTCAAATTAAGTACCAAATTATTATTATTATTTCATTTTGTAAGCACATCTCAGAACCTTTGAGAACTCAATACCTTCTGAATTTGTATAATATTAATGTGGATGTTACCACAGGTAAACTTTTGTTGTTCACGTTCGTTATTGAGATCTAGTGATATATAATATATTGGATATCTAAATGTGCAATTAATGTCTAGATCAGACAGACATCGGATGATATTAAATAAAACTTTAGATATGTTCGTATTTTTCCTAAATCGAAAATTGAAGATCTTGATATCAAGAATTGGGGTTCGATATCCGCAGTGGGCAAGGCGTAGATAACCCACTGTGTAGCTTTGTACTTAACAATTATCGAACGAGTGTTTTCATCGTGTGGCCATAAAACAATTACATCATCGAAGTATTTCACCCAGATACGTGGTCGGTGAAGATATGATGCACAGAAAGATGGATTGAAGTACTGCAAAAATATTTATGATGTCACAGATAACAAGGGCGATATCCAATTGAGTGTTATCCGCCATTCTGTAAACGGTTGGAAATGAGTGTTTGTTTTTATAGCAAAGCCACATTGGGCTAGCTACGGAGTCCACCAAGGAGAATCGAACCCCTACTTTTAGAATTGTAAAATCCGTAGACTTACCGACGTACCATCGGGAGACATTTGTAAATGATATCACTGAAGGCAGATGTCTAACAACTTCGCCATTTTTGAAATATTGGTATTTGTAGTAGATGAAAGAGAGTTATCCATAATCGACCACTTTTATAAAAGATTCATAGTCTGTTTGACTGTTCATATCTTAATGAAAAACGAGACAGTTCCTCAACATGTCTTCTTAAAGATTTATTAGAATTCTGTTCCAATGGGAAAAAAAAAGACTATAAATACAGACATTAAAATGGTCGTAACAATTTAAAAAAGGCCAGCTGAATAGGTATTTCATTGTTAAAATCCTAATTTGAGTTCTTAACGACAACACAGTAATGTGTATGTCGCTGTAGAAGATAATATCACAGTAACTACATTAAAAACCGGTCGTATTACTTCCAATTGACTATTATTTTGATGAATTCAACAATTTTCTGTTAGCTTTTAGTACAATTTTGATTACGCTTAAGGATTTCTATAGAAAATTAATTCGTGTTTTTTTGTAACCTCATATTAATGAAAATACTGATGTTACTCAATGTTTTCTGTACTTTATATTTTACAGCAGAAATCTGTTTATGACAGAAAACTTCCATTTCTCTTGAGAATGGATGACAAGCCATTTAAAATGTTTCCGTTAAAGAGAGACCAACGTATGAAAGAATATATATATATAGAGAGAGAGCTTTGGGATAGTCCTAAATTTGAGACAAAGTACCCAAAAGACACATCTGAAGATTAATGTATAACGAAAGGAAAAAAAAAAGAGAACTGTGAAGGCCCCTTTTTTGAGACAAAGTATAGAAGGCACTGAAATGTGGTTATATAGCGAGAAACAACCAGGAGAGAAAGATAGCTCCGAGTTTGTGAAAGCTTGAAGAATAGAGTGCAAGCTGAATTTATTACAAAAGATAATGTGATAGAATAAGGTCACTTGTGAAGTTGGTATAGTTATTTAATATTTATTAATCTTGCAAATGACGTAGATTATCGACTGATTCTTTTTGTCCACTCCTTAACTTTCTTAGTTTAAAAGAAAATATGTTACAAAACCACTTGTAGTGAATTTAAACAGTTTTTCTTTCATCTGATCTACGTATGAAACAATGAACTTTTACATTTATCAATCAGCTGTTTTTCATTTGTAATACATTTTAAGAGCTTTGTGCAAGTTCATTTCTATTACTTAGGTGAATATATCTCAGAGTATTTTTATATTTGTTGTTACCTAAATTCAATCTGATGGTTTTACCGTTCTTTTAAATTAATGTTATGAAGCTCACATTGAAACTACAATTTCCTAAATTATGATTACCTTCCTTTCCTGAAATAACTTGATATTGAAACAAGTCTCTTTCTCCTATAGGAATTCATACTACAATTCAAATTTTCGATATTATAAATATTTTCCTGTTTTATATGTGTGTGTGTGTGTGTGTAGTTTTTAATTTACGTTTAACTAAACACGCTTTCTTTTTGTAATCTTTAATATATTTAATGATCCAACTATCTTTATTGGAGTAACTTTTTCTGGACATAGAACCCAGTACATACTTAAAATATTGTATTTTTATAATAATTAAAATAACCGTAACATTAAAACACCTTCCTGGAAAATAACCAACACGAAATATTATCTTCTAGACCTTAAAAAAATGTTTGTTTTTTTGTAGTTAAACACAAAATTACAGAATTGGCTACCTTTGGTGGGCCCACCATAGGTATCGAAACTCATTTTACAACATCATAATCCCGCAGATTTACCACGGGATAAGGTACTAACAGTTATTAACGCTCAGAAAGCTGCACTCAATATTCAGCCTGAAGGAAATCTAAATGATTTATTGATTTCATTTCGCAGTGAATTTCAAATGAAGTGGTAATATTTTTCACCATAATGCTTTAAAACGTCTTATCTTCCTCTTCTCTTCTTCTGCCGGTTAAACTAACTATTAAACAGAAAGTTTATAACTCAAAACACCACAGATTCGAAATGTCGATTCTTTGTACTTGTATTCTGCATTTTGGTCGGTTGGTAACACTTTAGCAGCTATACACTGCTCTTGTCTATTTTCAGAATTTTGTTTGTTTAAGCTATAATAACACTTAGATTAATTACGATTCTTCTCATAGTGCTAGACGTACAGGAACCAATCAAAATCTTCATTCTATATGATTAACTTGTAAACATTAAGTACGGGATTAATGACAGTTAAAACTTCTGATTGGTTATTGGCTTTGGGGACGTAAGATTTGGCACAAAATATACAATTGTCTATTAGGCCCTCTGAATAATTTATATTTAATAAAAACATTCTAAAGTAATTTATTTAATACATAATTTTCTTTATAATTTATAACTTGTACACTTTTATTTGCTAACATGCATGGGATATTTCTTTTGGCATGTTTAGAATGGTCACTTCGAGAATATCAATAAGCGTGGAAATTGATGTGTCTATGGAAAAAGTTAATTTCTAAAAAAATATTTACTGTCCAATATTTCAATCATCATATCCAAGAAATGTATAGTTTTTGTGTCTTTTGTACAGCAGATTTAATGTTTATATCATTTAAAACTGGACAAAAATTAATCAGTTTCATTCTTCATCGATGATGTATCTGGGTCGCTGCGACATCACGTAAAAGCTGACGTTTGATTTCATTCTTTGACCAACAATGGTGTACATTTCTTCTTCATTTTTTGACCAACAATGGTACACATCATCTCTTCTTCATTTTTTGACCAACAATGGTATACATTTCTTCTTCATTTTTTGAACAACAATGGTATACATTTCTTCTTCATTTTTTGAACAACAATGGTATACATTTCTTCTTCATTTTTTGACCAACAATGGTATACATTTCTTCTTCATTTTTTGACCAACAATGGTACACATCATCTCTTCTTCATTTTTTGACCAACAATGGTATACATTTCTTCTTCATTTTTTGAACAACAATGGTATACATTTCTTCTTCATTTTTTGACCAACAATGGTATACATTTCTTCTTCATTTATTGACCAACAATGGTATACATTTCTTCTTCATTTTTTGACCAACAATGGTATACATTTCTTCTTCATTTTTTGAACAACAATGGTATACATTTCTTCTTCATTTTTTGACCAACAATGGTATACATTTCTTCTTCATTTTTTGACCAACAATGGTACACATCATCTCTTCTTCATTTTTTGACCAACAATGGTATACATTTCTTCTTCATTTTTTGAACAACAATGGTATACATTTCTTCTTCATTTTTTGACCAACAATGGTATACATTTCTTCTTCATTTATTGACCAACAATGGTACACATTTCTTCTTCATTTTTTGACCAACAATGGTATACATCTCTTCTTCATTTTTTGAACAACAATGGTATACATTTCTTCTTCATACATTTCTTCTTTTTTTGAACAACAATGGTATACATTTCTTCTTCATTTTTTGAACAACAATGGTATACATTTCTTCTTCATTTTTTGACCAACAATGGCACACATCATCTCTTCTTCATTTTTTGAACAACAATGGTATACATTTCTTCTTCATTTTTTGAACAACAATGGTATACATTTCTTCTTCATTTTTTGAACAACAATGGTATACATTTCTTCTTCATTTTTTGACCAACAATGGTATACATTTCTTCTTCATTTTTGACCAACAATGGTGTACATTTCTTCTTCATCTTTGACCAACAATGGTATACATTTCTTCTTCATTTTTTGACCAAGAATGGTATACATTTCTTCTTCATTTTTTGACCAACAATGGTATACATTTCTTCTTCATTTTTTGACCAACAATGATATACATCTTCTATATCTCATTCTTTGACCAAAAAAGGTATGCGTCATCTCTTCTTCATTCTTTGAACAACGAAGATATATATATATCATCTCTTCTTCCTTCTTTGACCAACAATGGTATGGGCCTGGCATGGCCAAGCGCGTAAGGCGTGCGACTCGTAATCCGAGGGTCGCGGGTTCGCGCCCGCGTCGCGCTAAACATGCCCGCCCTCCCAGCCGTGGGGGTGTATAATGTGACGGTCAATCCCACTATTCGTTGGTAAAAGAGTAGTCCAAGAGTTGGCGGTGGAAGGTGATGACTAGCTGCCTTCCCTCTAGTCTTACACTGCTAAATTAGGGACGGCTAGCACAGATAGCCCTCGAGTAGCTTTGTGCGAAATTCCAAAACAACAACAATGGTGTGCATCATCTCTTCTATCGTAGGTAGACGCCATTTTTGTACTCACGGCAGTTTACTTTATCTAGTGGCAGAACTTTTTTGTATAGATAAAATAATTATTAATCGGTACAAGTTCTCCTGTTTTAATTAATTAAAAACTTCTTACTAATTCTGGAATACAAAAACTTAGGATAACGCTCACAGATAATTTACATCTGCATTACCAAGTTTATGTTCAGTGTTAATGTATAAAAGTAGTTTTTCTCTTGTAGACCTGGTGTTGCAGGGCGACAGATAACAAATATATTGTTTTCATTTACCACTTGTCTTTTGTGAATTAATTGTTGAGACAATTTGTCGTAAAATTTAACAGTTATCTTGATGGTAATTTAGTCTTTATATCAAAATATCCTGAAGATTACTTAGTTACATTGACATAACTGGAAGAACAGTTTCTTCCGGAACAGAAAGATATATAACGGTATGAAGTAGTTTCAAGAATGTGAAGAATGGTACTCGTTCTTGTTAATCACGAAGCTGCACACAACGGGTATCAAAACCCGGACTTTAGCGTGTGGAATGGTAACCAAAGCAAAAGGCTAAAATGGATGTTCACCTATAAACAGTAGGTTGAGCAGAATTGAAAGGTGCTTTTTACCGACGAACCCAAATTCAGACTATTTGGTAACAGCCAATGAGAAAAATGGTACCACAGCTATCTTATGGCATTTACATTCAGAGAAAATAGAAGTGTCTGCTTCATCTCAGCCAGTAGTGTTAAAAATGTACACTTAATGATACCCGCCCCGACTGTCAACTAGTTCAATCTGATTCCCATCCATCACGACAAAGGCTGACCGGACAGGGCTCTGCCCTTCAGCAAGACTGTGACCCGAAGCATGCATAATTGTAGTGATACGACATCAGGAAGGAAGAAGGGGTCGGGCGTTATATGAGGGACTTGTAATTCGTATATGAAAAGTGGGTAAGTCAGACGACAACCAAACATCTGGGGTGAATTGTGAAAAGCCACAGAGGACATTTGAAACAGTATGTCACGATTATCGATTGAAGAATGAACTGCAGTACTTAATAAACTGTTTGTTATTGCACTATATAACTTATTTACTTTTTTATATTTCGTGGATAATGTATTGTTACTATTGTATATTAAATATGAATTGATCAATTAGCTGCAAATATTATTTGTTTGTGACTTATTTATTTTGAGGTCCGGCATGGCCAGGTGGTCAAGGCGTTCGGCTGGTGATCTGAAGGTTACGGGTACGAATCCTCGTTGTACCACACATGCTCGCCCTTTCAGCTGTGGGGGTGTTATTATGTGACGATCAATCTCATTATTCGTTGGTAAAGAGTAGCCCAAGAGTTGGCGGTGGATGGTGATGACTAATTGCCTTCTCTGTAGTCTTAGGAACGGCCAACTCAAATAGCCCTCGAGTAGCTTTGCGCCAAGTCCAAAAACAAACTTTTATTTTCAACTATCTTCCAGTATCAGATATATATGAATGATTTTTTTATTGTTTCATTCTTGGGTTTTAGCGAAAAGACGTAAAATGAGCAGCATGCGTTCTATCTGTCGCGGGGAATCGAACACGGAATTTTAGCAATGTAAACTTACTGCTGACCCATCAGTGGACGAATGGTTCGTAGCTTCACCAAATTTAGTTATCTCAACTGCATGAACTTAAAAGGTAACGTAACGTTTAACACAGTGTGTTTACAGCGATGACAAAAAATAACACGTCACACTCGACATTAGATTGACCTGTGAACTTTACTACTTCGAACACTGAGCGTGGCTTCGTACAATAAAGAGTTAACTGTACATGGCAATTGCGTAATTAATTAATACACGACAAACACTCATTAATAATTACTTTTATTTTTATTTGTGAATGTAACCATTCTTGAAATATATATATATATATCCATTCTAAGATTCACGCAACTCGAAGTAGGCTCACTTTCAATCTTTCACTTGCTAAATTATATATTATGATAATAACTGAGCAAATAACAAGACTTAATCCATACAAGTGAATACCAGTCAAGTCACTGAACCAGGTAACTATAGATTTTCGTGCGATTAGGCTGTTGAAACGGAGCTGAGAAACCATCGTTTTCGTACATCAGATGGAATGTGGAAAGCGTTACGGAAGAGTGGTGTGCTTTGGACATGGAAGCCTTATGAGGAACCACTGCAATAGAAACTATGCTACGAGGCTATTATCATGATCGGACGTCTCGCGGACTGTAACAACCAGGTTAAACTGGTTTTAATATAACATACTCAGCCCTCTTTGTATTAGTTGGTATAATATCAAAGACGAAAAGTGTGTAAAAGATCTCACGAAGCCTCCTTTATAAAAGTTTTAATATATTATTTTTTTCGTCAACGAAGAAAAAATACTTGGAATTATTATAATGACTGTATATATCAAAAATAATAATCAATATTTAGTAACTTTACCAAATTAAATAAACAAAATTAGAAACCTGTACTGGAAACACTGAGTGTCTTGTAAATACATCTCTCTCTCTCTGGAAACAGTGAGTGTCTTGTAAATACATCTCTCTCTCTGGAAACACTGAGTGTCTTGTAAATACATCTCTCTCTCTGGAAACACTGAGTGTCTTGTAAATACATCTCTCTCTCTCTCTGGAAACACTGAGTGTCTTGTAAATACATCTCTCTCTCTGGAAACACTGAGTGTCTTGTAAATACATCTTTCTCTCTGGAAACACTGAGTGTCTTGTAAATACATCTCTCTCTCTGGAAACACTGAGTGTCTTGTAAATACATCTCTCTCTCTGGAAACACTGAGTGTCTTGTAAATACATCTCTCTCTCTGGAAACACTGAGTGTCTTGTAAATACATCTCTCTCTCTGGAAACACTGAGTGTCTTGTAAATACATCTCTCTCTCTGGAAACACTGAGTGTCTTGTAAATACATCTCTCTCTCTGGAAACACTGAGTGTCTTGTAAATACATCTTTCTCTCTGGAAACACTGGGTGTCTTATAAATACATCTCTGTCTCTGGAAACACTGAGTGTCTTGTAAATACATCTCTCTCTCTGGAAACACTGAGTGTCTTGTAAATACATCTCTCTCTCTGGAAACACTGAGTGTCTTGTAAATACATCTCTCTCTCTCTGATATCAACTGATTAAACGTTTCACATACCATTTCCAGTCTCTTCTTCCTTTAGCTGCTGTGAAAGATTCTCTAATTCAGTGAGAATCATTGTCATTGCAGGTAGTTTTGTAAACGTATTAATGATACAGGAAAACTACCATACAAAATTAAGACTGCTAACAATGATATAATCAATATAAGCTCGGTAATTATTTTCATAAACACACATTACATGTGATCTTGGAAGTTTCTCTCGCTCACTTTAATTCTGAGAACTTTACTAAACGTTGGAGGACACCTTGAATTGCACATTGGAAGTTAACATAACAGTAGCTTGTCTTCTACACAACATGGGCTCTTTGGTTAATTGTCGAATGATTTTACACTGTATAAGATGCCACATGGAATTACCTAATCGATATGCAATAGAAAATAAAGTCTGAACAGCTGTCTATTTCAATACTTGCGGTTGGGAGTAACAAACTACTGAGTAACGCTGTCGACTCTTCATTTCGCTTTTGAGTAAGAACACTCTTTGAGCCACGTTATTTACGCAAATGGAATTGACCAATAGTGATCCTCGTTACGAGAAGCTTTGGGCAAAGAATTATAGTTTGTGTGACGTATTTGACTGGAGTTCCTTAGGCTGTTTACAGATCTTTTTGAACAGTCCTCCATTACACAGATCAGAACTCTGTCTATGAAGTCCGATAAAACGTGTTAGCTGGAGCACTCTCCATGATTAACATGTAAAAATGCACGAGAGTCACGCGGAATATGTAAAGTTTGTATCACAGATCTACGCCCTGTATTAGGAAAATGTCTGTGAACAGGATAAACAAATTTGTAATAAAATGGTTTGGCAGTGAACTTATTATTGTAAGATCTCTAATCATTTTTATATCACGTACATTATGGCCTCGTTTCCAGATCGATTCATCGCCATCTTTCTCGTAAAGACTAAAGGCTAATATTATTGCACAAGTTTCGAAACTTTGCTACGAATACTGTGATTATCCATGCCACCGCTAGGCGGTATGGGGAAATAATTTGAATTTGCGGACAGTTATTACCCATTGTGGCTAGTACTGGCAGATTTAAGGTTTTGTGGGTCAAGGGACTAATAATTTTCGTGGGCCATACATCCCACGTAATTTTACACAGAATAAAATTATCAATAGTTCCCCATTAAGACCATGGGTCCTGAGGCTGAGCCCCTCCTCTAGTCCCAACCTAAATACGCCACTTCTGGCTTGCATATACACAATCTTGCAGAGATTTCTAAGTTTCCCTTGGATATGTGAAATTACACATACAACATGTTTTAAAAATAATTGTTGAAGTATTGTTTTTTGAATTCCGCGCAAAGCTACTCGAGGGCTATCTGCGCTAACCATCCCTAATTTTGCAGTGTTAGACTAGAGAGAAGGCAGCTAGTCATCACCACCCACCGCCAACTCTTGGACTACTCTTTTATCAACGAATATTGGGATTGACCGTGGAATTATAACGCCCCCACGGCTGAAAGGGCGAGCATGTTTGGTGCGACTGGGATTCGAACCCGCAAACCTCAGATTACGAATCAAACGCCTTAATCCATCTGGCCATGCCGGGCCGTATTGAAGTAAACTAGGGAAGAAAACTAGTAGGGCTGAAATGAATACAAGTTAGCTAATGTCGTGATATATAAAGATATTTCTTAGACAAAAAATTTAAAAAAAAATTACGTAGGTAGAAAATACAGTCAGAGAATAATAAAACGATCATTACCAAACATCATGTTCTCAGTGCCCTTGCTAGATGAATGTGATTGGATGTTTATACCTTATGCTGAACCAATGTAAAGTGCCCGTTCAATTTAAATAGATCTCAAGTGAAGTTGTTCCAATGTGTAGAACGGAATTTTCTTTCACTCGGCAAGCAAACGCGTGGGATACATTAACCTACTGAAAAAATACACACATTAATATAAAGCAAATCTTGTCCAAAAATAACATTATCTAAGTTTTATTATACAAATGAGACCGTATGGAGATATCTATTAAATAAAAATGTTCGATTACATTACCCTTCTACGTTAAGGCGTGCGACTCGTAATTTGAGGGTCGCGGGTTCGAATCCCTGCCACATCAAACATGACTAGCTGCTTTCTCTCTAGTCTTACACTGCTAAATTAGGGACGGCTAGCACAGATAGCCCTCGAGTAGCTTTGTGCGAAATTCAAAAACAAACCTACGTTAAGTTATTGATCTTTTGAAATAACAAAGGTGAAAATTTATATCAGTTACTTGTCAAAAGTTTTAGGGATAACAAAGGTAAAAAAATATATATCAATTATTTTAATAAATTTCTGAAATAACAATGACGAAAATTTATATAAATTACTTGTCAAATTTTTTTGAAATAACAAAGATTAAAACTTGCGTCAGTTTATTGTTTAAACCTGTTTGCGGTACGCCTAGCGGAATAACAACAGTTATACAAGCAAAAACGATGTCACGTTGTGTTGGTACAGGCTAAAACCCGAGATTCGATTCCCACGGTAAACACATTACATAGCTGAAATGTGGCTTTGCTGTAAAACACACAAAACTTCCTGTGGTTAATGTGAAATAACTATTTGTTACTAAATATGAGTGTATGTGTTTTCTTATAGCAAAGGCACAACGGGCTATCTGCTCAGTCTACCGAGGGGAATCGAACCCCTGGCATTGTAAATCCGCAGACTTACCGCTGTACTAAGTGGGAACACTAAATAAGAAGAGCTCAACAGAAAAACGATACAACTTCGATTCTAAACTCTACGCTATCCTTTGTTCATCTGTCAGAAACAAGATTGTAGAATTTGCAAACCGTTATTACGCCTGGCATATCTTTTCATACATATATTCCACAGTGGCTCAGCGGGACATTTGCAGGCTTATGATGCTATAATTTGGGTTTCGATACCTCCAGTAGGCAGGACACCGCTAGCCCATCGTGTAAGTTTGTGCTTGAGAACAAAATCAAACCTATATATATATTTATAATTTTTCAGGTCGTAATAAAATGGCCATTGCCTGAAATTCCGAAAAAGTTTCCAAACATTGCATCACGTGCTGATTGGTCCTGACTCTGTCCTCCTACAATAATAGTTCTTTTTCACAAATGAGAAAATTCTTTTTAATAAAACTATGCGTTATCGTCCCTCATAAACAGATAAACTATAATTGACTTTAATTTATCAAGCGATGCAGAAAACATCCATTTAATCAAATCATTTTCTACATCATTTCTTTATAAACGTAATTAAACTTAACTAATTCTAGCGTGACGTTGAAAATCAAAGAGCCTTTGCCAGCGACATTCTGTAATCTCATTCCGTAGAAACTTATTGGCTTGTGGAACTTCCAATAGAATTCCGAGCTTATCGGATATCATGTCACCTACAGCCCCTCTTACCGACCACAATTAATGTTCGGTGCAGTATTAACCCTACATGTAGTGGTGATTAAACAAAATCGCTGACATCCTCGTGCGTGAATCATTCCAAATTAACGAGCGTCTATTCCCTCTGTATCTCAAGAGAACGTATGTTTTAGTAATATTTCTAATATAGTTTCAAATATTATACACACTGACCGTGAATAAGGCTATATAAAAAAATCCATTACTTTCATGAAAACAAAACCGATACCTATACTAAACATCGAGACTTGTGGCAGTTGCTGAGTGTGTTTCTTCAGGCTTGTATCATAGCTGTTTCTTTAATTTATTGTCTGATAGATTCACTTAAAAACATTTGGAAGCTGAGACGTTAAATAAAGTTACAGTTAACAAAACATGGATTACATTTTGAATAATAACGTGAAGAAAGACGAACAATAGGTAATCATTTATTGACAGCTTTATTTTATTGGTTATTGAGAGATTCAAACCCAGGACAATTTCACTTGCATTTCTCAACAAGCCCACAACAATTCAATGTTCATTACACTATGTAACAAATTTTTTACTTCTTCTTGTTCCTGGACAGAAAGTGTTATTTTCCAGTTGCTTATGCCTAAAGTAAATGGAAAAGACCAATTTTTATCTTCAAACTTTGTTTTTGTGACCTGGAAACGTATAACGAAAACATGATGGGAGACTATATTTGGGAGCTGATACGTGAAAGTGATTTACAGTCGCAAATCTCGAAAAACTACTCACTTTTAAACATTTTTTATAACTTTAGTATAAATACATGTAAATCTTGATTCATATGTTGTTTTATTCAGACCTTATGCAAATTAAAATGTGCAAATTTGCCCGTTTTTACATATAAAATAGGTTAATTTGTAAATTTCATTATCCAGGTCACAAAAGCAAAGTTTGAAGAGAATAATGGTCATTTTCTGTACTTTTACAACATAAGCAATTAAGAACACGTACTATCCAGGAACAAATTTTGTTACATAGTGTTATTGTTGTTGAGGTGATATGTATTACATTATTCAATACTGTTGATGAGCTGGTATGTATTATGTTATTTAATACTGTTGATATGGTGGTATGTATTACATTATTTAATACTGTTGATATGTTGGTATGTATTACATTATTTAATACTGTTGATATGGTGGTATGTATTACATTATTTAATACTGTTGATATGGTGGTAAGTATTACATTATTTAATACTGTTTATGGGTGGTATATATTACATTATTCAATACTGTTAATAGGGTAGTATGTATTATATTATTCAACATAGGTCACCTGGACGTGTTTATCTGCTGTTAATCAGAAAGCAATTCAATGGCTATCTGCGTTGTGTCAACCACGCGTATTGGAACTCGGTTTGCAACGTTTGAACTTTCAGACTTACCACTGAGCCACTGAGAAGCATCGAATGTAACGCCTCTATGTCAAGCTTTTAATAAGTTTTCCAACTTACTGCTTTGCCACCCTAGAGCATGAAGTTCCGATATTAATCGAGTTTACAAACCTTTATCAAATGTTCACATAATATAAAATAGTTTTATAAAACTCATTTCTAAATTAGCACTTGTAATAAAACAGTGAGTGAAAAGTATTGATCGTTTAATTAGCCTCAGACTGGGATTTGTCAGCGAAGTACACAAAGACAAAAGTTGACTGCAATCGACAACTGATTTAATGTTGTATACGTGAAATGACTTTGAAGGATATTTGGATGTTTATATACAAATAGTTCACGTGCAACAAAAGTAACATTTAGCGTCAATAAAGCTGACAAATAGATGATATTGATAACAATATTCTAATCTTGTACAAAAGTTAAATTAATTTGCAAAACACAAGAAAACGTGAAATAATATGTAGCTTCCAAAATGAGGAACATGAAATAAATTGGAGCAGCTAGCCTAAATAAGCTCAATAATTAAAAGAAAAAAACAAAGTTATTAAATAAAAAAACGCTAAAATCATAAAACTGAAGAGTAAAACATTAAGAAAGTTTAGTGTTCGCAGATACGAACACTGAAATAGTCACATGTAGTCAGTATATCACACTGTAATGCCAATAACACATTAGGTAAAACTTTCACACGTTAGTTTCAGTTCGCATAAAATACATCATGATACGGGTGTATAACGTTCCACCTGAGAACATCAATGGCTTCCACCTCTGAGAGACTGTCCCTGGTGAGTGATAAATACATTCATTTCCTGTCTAACTTACCAAACATGTCTGAGACCTAATCCATTATTGAAACTGGTGGGTTCTTCCTGTTCTTAATTTCAAAACGTTTCTTGCAAGTACTTTTATTCAGCTCTTCGAGACGACAAAAAACCCACTTGAAGTAAAAATGTATCTCAAGACGGCTGGTATGGGTATTAAACCCGAAGATGACCTAAGAAGGGTGAAACGTTGTTCTCTATTTTAATAAAAGTTTTAATACCAACCGTCTTGTGATACATTTCCATTCAGTTCTATTTCCTTGCTTTTTGAACCCTCATACATCTTACAAGGCACTTCTTCATAATTTTAAAACATGACATGCATTTAACATGCCTTAAGTATCACAACCTCTCTGAGGAAAAAGGAAATGACCCATCGCTATCTTCCATAAAATGTTCACGCTTAGCATGGAAATGTTTCCAATAATACTTCATGCTGAAAACTTTGATTCATTAACAAAATTTAACGATGTTCTCAAAAGTTAACTTAAAATCTGACTGACTGATGTATCAACACGGAAATAACTAATGGTCGTCTTTCAATTTTCTGTTAAACCAATAATTAAAAGAGACGAATGCTTCTGAAGAAAGTTTCTCAGTTTATTCAGACACATCTCCATTGCTATAAAAACAAAAGTATTTTTTTCTGGCCTGCTCAGTTTACAGTTATAAGGTCTCGAAACCTTGTTTTCTGGCCTGCTCAGTTTACAGTTATAAGGTCTCGAAACCTTGTTTTCTGGCCTGCTCAGTTTACAGTTATAAGGTCTCGAAACCTTGTTTTCTGGCCTGCTCAGTTTACAGTTATAAGGTCTCGAAACCTTGTTTTCTGGCCTGCTCAGTTTACAGTTATAAGGTCTCGAAACCTTGTTTTCTGGCCTGCTCAGTTTACAGTTATAAGGTCTCGAGACCTTGTTTTCTGGCCTGCTCAGTTTACAGTTATAAGGTCTCGATACCTTGTTTTCTGGCCTGTTCAGTTTACAGTTATAAGGTCTCGATACCTTGTTTTCTGGCCTGTTCAGTTTACAGTTATAAGGTCTCGATACCTTGTTTTCTGGCCTGTTCAGTTTACAGTTATAAGGTCTCGATACCTTGTTTTCTGGCCTGCTCAGTTTACAGTTATAAGGTCTCGATACCTTGTTTTCTGGCCTGCTCAGTTTACAGTTATAAGGTCTCGAGACCTTGTTTTCTGGCCTGCTCAGTTTACAGTTATAAGGTCTCGAAACCTTGTTTTCTGGCCTGCTCAGTTTACAGTTATAAGGTCTCGAAACCTTGTTTTCTGGCCTGCTCAGTTTACAGTTATAAGGTCTCGAAACCTTGTTTTCTGGCCTGCTCAGTTTACAGTTATAAGGTCTCGAGACCTTGTTTTCTGGCTTGCTCAGTTTACAGTTATAAGGTCTTGAAACCTTGAAAACAGAATCTTCCATGTATTTTGTTCACAACTAGTTCGTTTTTTTAGCTTTCAAACACTTCTTCCCAAAAAAAAACCTGATTTACAATTTACAGTTCTTAAAGCACTTGGCCGTGAGAGATGAAGTAACCCAAACACTTGAGACAGAAGTCTGTAAGCTTTTGTAAAATAAAAATAAATTTCATAGGCATGATCCTTCACCCTTTGTAAACAATGTCCACATATCTTCTCAGCTTCTCTGAGTATTCTGTACCAAAGTCTCACGAGAACATTAAAATCCCTTCTAATGACTTTACATCTAAGCAAGCCTTGTTCTTTCACCTTCTTGATGAGGTTTGTGTCACGTTGGATATCTTAGAACTTGCCTTCTCAGGAGTTTTCTCCTTAGTTTAATATCGCTTTTCGAAGCAACCATTTTGTATGGGAACAAGTAACTGACGAATTTAAAGCGTGTTGTTGGACAACATCTCATTCACTGCTTGTGATAAACAATGTTTCATCCAATCAGTGATGTCGAGAAACCCACTTGTTGAGAAATTTATATGCAAAATCGAGTCGTTTTTGCATATAAATGTTTCATCCAAAGAAAGGACAGCACAAATGCTGACCTAAGTGTAGGTATAAGTACAGATATAGTTGATTTTACTGAAACAAATAATTTATCACAAGATTACAACAATACGAACACTTTCCAAAAGTAAATAACTGAAAATCAAGTATCATTTTTTAAAAAAATTTGCAACAGCTATTACCCCTCAGTGGCACAGCAGTAAGTCTGTGGATGAAAAACCAAGTTTCGATACCCATGGTGGGCACAGCACAGATAGCCCGTTGTGTAGCTTTGGGCTTAATTCAACAACAGCAGCAACAGCTATTAAAAATTCATAAAACTTTGGAGGTTTGACAATAATTAACTTTGTATTTAATGTAATTAGTCACTCCAGTTTTCGTACTAAACACTAAGCTTTCACTGAAAAAAAAACAACCAACAACGGCACCAAAAAACACAATATTCCACTTAAGGATGAAGACCTCCAACGTTCCTCTTCACTGGAGACTTCCCACTTTACAGGATTACATACTGAAATATATCTTTTACGAGTTAACCGAGGCCATATAAAAAGCCTGAAACATAGTGTAACTCAGTATACTTGCATTAATGTATGATTTCTCATAAGCTTTTCAGTCATTCGCTATAAGATACCGGTAGAAGTAATTCATACATATCTGCTATAATTGCCATTTTACCAATGAAGCGTTGTCTTCAAACACTGGCACTAAAAAGAAATTATTACAAATATAACTTTAAAAAGGAATGGTATATTAAGTTTTATAAACGCTTGTATATTAATATAACGCCTGAAGTTATTATAAACAACGTACGTGAAAACTCGTTGAAGTGATTTTCTCGTGAATATTTAGTTAGAATCCAATCCTTTCTGCGTAAAACAATAAAGTTTTATCTCATAATAGAAACCGCGTCGGAAATGAGATGCTTTCAAGTTTTAAGTCCTTTCGAACAGATTAGTTGTCTCTAAACACACCAACAACTGTTTATGATTACACACATGAAGAAGGCTAATATGTTAACAGAGAACTGTTATGTCTTTGTCTTAATTACCCTGCATTTTCTAAACTAACTAATTTGGTCTACATGTTATGTTATTAAAGTGACAATACTCAAAATATTGATATGTGCAAGGCTTATGATTAACCTAAATTTCTAAATGTTTAAAGTTAAACGTAAGATTATCAGTGTTTACATAAACATGTAAAGGAACCGAAATATCTCTCCTCCATTTTTTAAGAAACAGTTATTCTTGATTCTTCTAGCATCTAAATTTTACGCAAAACGGCGCTGAACTGTTTGTTTTTTTAATTTCGCGCAAAGCTACACGAGGGCTATCAGCGCTAGCCGTCTCTAATTTAGCAGTGAAAGACAGCTAGTCATCATCACCCACTGCAAACTCTTGAGCTACTTTTTTTATCAACGAATAGTGGGATTGACCATTGTTTATAACGCTCCCGCGGCTGAAAGGGCGAGCGTGTTTGGTAGGAAGGGTTTCGAACCCGCAACCCTCAGATTACGAGCGTAGCGTTCTTACCATCTGGCCATGCCGGGCCGTCGCTGGACTGTCACCGCTATGAAGGACAGCGACATTCTTAATTTGTATTATTAAAACAAAGAAAAACTTCGAAACAGGATGTAAGTACAGGGATGGGAATGTAAATGCCATCCTTACCATCTTGTTTCCATTCTTTCTGAAGGATTTATATCAGCCATCCTTACGTTTACTTCCTGTTTTTGAAACGTTTTCTTTACTTGTCTTTTAATGCAATGTTTCAGTGCGTAAAATAATGTTGTATGTATAACCAAGATCTAAATACAATGAAATTCCTATTGTAGTGTTTATTGTTTATTTATTATTGTCTGGTAATACCTGTTTCACCTTGTACTTAAAGGAACACAATATCTGTACGAAAGCTAACTTCAAGGGGTAATAACAACATCGTTTACACTAAAATTATGATTTATTTTAATTACTACCAGTTATTTGTAATACTTATAAAAAACAGATACTCAGTTTGAAATTGTCTCACCTCAGTGAAGTTGTTGACGCAACCGTTGTGGTTTTGAATTATAATGTAATAAAAAATAAATTGTTTGTTTTTTGAATTTCACGCAAAGCTACACGAGGGCTATCTGCGCTAGCCGTTCCTAATTTAGCAGTGTAAGACTAGAGGGAAGGCAGCTAGTCATCATCCCCCACCGCCAATTATCGGGCTATTCTTTTACCAAAGAATAGTGGGATTGACCGTCACATTATAATGCCCCCACGCATGTTTGGTGTGACCGGGAGTCGAACCCGCGACCCTCGGATTACGAATCGAGCGCCTTAAACACCTGGTCATGCCTGAAAAGAAATAGACGGAAGAAGAGCATAATGTTCACACTTGTTACTGTGATATCTACAGACATTACCAGAATTTGTGACTCAGTTATTACATATAGGTATTATTATAAACGGAAACACTGTACATTATTGTAAAGTTCTGACAATCTATTGAGAAGATATTTAAAATAACAATTTGGTGAACAATCCGAGGTGTCCCTGCACAGGCAGTGCTGATAGTTTACTAGCTGCAACAGAAAACAAAAGACAGTCGTACACACTAGACATTGTGAGCTTAACCACCTAGTGTCGCTTACATAGCTAGCTTCATTACAACTTATTTGTTTTAGCACAAAGCTGCGTATTACGTATTGCGCTATCCACGCTCTGTTCACAACGGAAAACTGAGCCACAGATTTTACCATTAAAAGTCTGCAGACTTATTGTTGACCCAACAAAGTACAAATAATAAATTATCTATAGATTTGTAGTATTTATAAGCTTGTTATAAAGAAAAGATACTGAAGATGTTATCTGAAGTACGTCTGCCACAACAATTCTAGTCCTAGCTGTTATGAGTCCCTAAACTTAGTGATGATTCATCAAGGTACAAAAACTAATAAATTTATAAATCACCATTGGTTGAACGTAAGTTAAACATTGCAGTACATTCAACCATATGGGGCCGTATTGAATTTGACTGGCTGTTCGTTTGAATGTTTTAGTCAATAAGCTAGCTGTGTTCTGTCCACAATAGAGAACGAAACTCCAAATTTAGCGTTATAAGTCCGTAGACTTACCGTTGACGCACTGGGAGAAAATTAATAGCAAGAGTATTAATATAAATATAAACTTAGCAATTTTTCCTGCTTGTGAACCTTTCCCCATTTAATATGTACGAAACTCCAAACTTCCAGTTGTCCAGAAGGTATGTCTGTGTCTAAAATTATAACATATACTTCAAATACGATTGATCAGTTTTGTTACATGTTCATATTTATTGTACACATCGTAAATATAACAGAGGACTATGTAATATATATATACACAAGTATATTATTTATTCTAATAATTGTTTGTGAATATATATATGATACAAGCTGTACATGACATAACAATGTTTGGGGATAACAAGGGACCTGTTGGTCTATCACAGATGTCCCTTCCCCTAAGTCAAACTAAAACTATTAAATAAAAAAAACTAAAGGCAGTCTTTATCATTCACCTATCTATCAAGCTTTGTTTTAACCTCACTAAAATTTACTGCCTACACAACATCCAAATGCAAACCATTCCATAGGCCAACAACTCTATTTGAAATATAAAATATTCCAAATGTGGCCTAGCTTATACAATGAAATTATAGCCTTTTTAGACTTGTATTCAATATTTATGTCGATACAACCTAAAATTTTATTTGCTATACCACTAGTAACCGTACACTGCTTGGATGTCTTTGATTTAAATGTCTTAAATTTGTGATGCCTTTCCTTAATTTTACCTCTAATACCTTCTTTGGGCCAACCTGGTTCTTCACTTGCAGGTACCCTTGTCTTTGTGTTATGAATATATTTGTTTTTAATTTTGAGAAATGTTTCTTTAAACATTCTTTCACATACCTAAGTGTTATCATAATAATTCAGCCACGTAATTCACAACAAATAATTCCTGTTGTATCCCTTCAAAATTTGATTTTCTGAAGTTTGGAATCAAAATATTATTCACAACTTCCATATGCAGCCAAAAAGCAAATATATTTATGATGTTAGAAAAGCACTTAAGTTCAATAGGTCTTAATATAAAACAATAAAAATTATATAACTCAAACCCTTTCTTCTTTAGGGTCAAATATTCACAATTTGCCCTAGAGAAAGAAAGGCTAACCTTTTAAAAACGCTCGAATTACAGGATTTTATCGCTTTTTTTATAAGCTGTATACATGTATATTAATTTATTACATAGACATATGTATACATAAAGAACATATTTTCAGAATGAAACCTGTTAGGCCTAAATATGTTAAATAGTTAAAGTAAACTGGTAACGTACGTACGATACACGGAAGCTTTTTAGGTTTGCGTAGTAAAGTATTCCGAAAATAAAAGTTTGAAATATGAGTATCCCTTAAAAATACTAAAATCTATATCAAAATTAAATTCAAGTCAAAACAAAAGAAAAACTACAAAATAAGTAAAAAAATATCCAAAACTACCATCAAAAAAGATTACTTACCAAATGTTAGCCTATCAATTTAAGAGAGGCGGAAATCTCTTGAACTTATTACTAGCTCGCTCAAATTCAAAAAGCGTCTCCAAACGGTAAATAAATGAACCTAACAAATGTGTAATCCTCTTACACTATATTAACAAAATAAAGACAAAAGGAAAAACCAGCAGCTTTAAAATTAAGATTAAAAAATTTTGAAAGCCAATAACGAAACAGTTGCTATAACAATTTCAGATTTTCGGTTTTTGAAAACATAAAGCTGATTATAGATATAAAGAAATAAAACATAAAATACATAAATATAATGAACTAATTTATCATCGAACATTCCTCAAATATAAGTCATATCTGTTCTAAAAATGTAAGAAATTGTCTTCGTTCGCTATGATTTTTTCATTTTACGCGTAGCTTATACAAATTCTAATCTGATAGTTCAAAAACCTGTGGTGAAATGTGTTATCTGAAACCACCATTTTGAATATGCTTCCATGTCTTATTAACTCCTCCAGAGAAGGCATGTATACTTTCTATAAAAGCTTTAGTAATATTAATCCTTTAATTAGTGAGTGTATTAATAATATCTTTATGTTAATTTAAATATCTGGAAATAAACTGTTTCGAATAAGGACAACTGAGCTAACAATCGCAGATGATATACGTAGTATCGAAACTTAAAGATAACTTATAAACTTTATGTGTTTTGAATTACAAAAAAAAAAAATATTATCTAGAAGTGATGGTATGGATTACAATTAGGTGATGTGTAAAAACACACCAGTTTCGTTTTGACCATTAGCAGAAATAGTCACTATGATATCATAGAGAGTATCACTACGCTTATGTGGTTTCTGTTTCAGTAATATTTGTGGAATTGTTATATTAGTATCTGGTTTGTTTTGAATTTCGCGCAAAGCTACTAGAAGGGTATCTGCGCTAGCCCTCCCTAATTTAGCAGTGTAAGACTAGAGGGAAGACAGCTGGTCATCACCACCCACAGCCAACTCTTGGGCTACTCTTATACCAACGAATAGTGGGATTGACCGTAACTCTGTAACGCCCACACGGCTGAGAGGGTGAGCATGTTTGATGTGATGGGGATTCAAACCTACGACCCTCAGATTACGAGTCGAGTTTATATTAGTAAATGGGAGAAAATGAAAGTGCCAAAGGTTATATTTAAGATTATCCGTACGACCTCTCCAGATTCCCTGGAGTATGATCTTAAAGACATTTGGTAGAACAAAAAAAAAAGCATTTGTTGAAATAAAAATAAACCAGTATAAAATATATAGGTTGTAATAAATGTGTCGCCACTTTCATTTAATTTATATTCAATTTTATATGTCTATGTGTATGTTCGATTTCGTGGAATTCTTTCGATGCAGGCTTTGTTCCTTTGTTATTAAGCACAAAGCTACAGAACGGGCTTTTTGTGTTCTGCCTACTGTGGGTATTGAAACCCGATTTTTAGCTTTATAACACTCAGAGTAGCTTTTCTTAATGAAACACACCGAACGCACTTAAGCCTTATAATAATTCATATGATTCCATGAAAAGATAAAAAAACAAAACACTCATTGTGCAAGAAGAAACATATGGAAATTATAAAATACAAAGCGTACCGTAAACTTGTCTATTAGCTGAATAGAGTAATTATGTACATATATTAATACGTTCATACGATTGGCTCTGTAATTAAAAACTGTTGAAGAAAACTGTATAGTAACCTGAAAATCAACATAGGGTTTGGGTGTGAAAACCAAAAGAGAGACAAGTGTTAAATTCAACAGACGATGCAAGTATAAATGTCAACAGACGAGAAAGGTGTTAAAACTAACAGAAGTGGCAAACCGTAAAACCAACAGAAGTGAGGGGTGTTAAAACCAACAGAATTATAAGTGAAGTTGAGAAAAACTGGATGTTTGTTACGTGTTTATTTTATTTATTTTTTTAGATTTTTATAAAGAAACGTTTTGTTTTGTTTTCAAAACAAAGTTTAAGGAAATATTAGATGTGGTTACTCGTGTTATCTTTCTTCTTAGTTTGAGGACGTTTAATGTTAACTAACCTATAACTATAATTATAAAACAGATAAAATCATCACAATTCCATTATCGCTCGATAATTCTTTCTTCAATGCTGAAAATAGTCACAGTGTCGTACAAGTTCTAAAGAGTTTTTTTTCAAGTCAGCGTGTATGTTATAAATCTGTATGTTATGGAAATGGCTTATCGATCTAAACAAATACATGCTTCAGGCTTCTCTTGACAACAACGTGTTTCTGTTCCAGATCTATTGAGACGCAACGTACTAATAACTTTCGATCCTCAGTGTATTTACTCTTACCGAAAAAAAAACAAACGTTTCGTTTATATACTGTTTTGTGAACTGTTTCAACGAAACGTTTTTGTAATATAGTTAATGTATGAATAATATTTGATAAGAGAAGGTAAGTTTCCTGCTTCATCTCCTGTGTCTTCGACATATCTGAACCCCAAAAGAAACTCCTTGCAAACTATTCAACACTGACCAGAAGTACTGGTGTTCTAGTTAGCACTAACATAATAAGGTTACTGGTTCGGTATGCCCGGTATATTAATTTTCTTTTATTATGTTTTATTTTCCAAAGTAAGGTTGATATTGTTACATACAATTACAGTATTTCAACACAATGAAGAATAAATTCATAAGTTATATATATATCTATACACACACTGATGTTTAAGTGGTAAAACACTTTGGTGTGGTATCATACTTGAAGATGTAAAGTTTAACTTTCTATCATTCGTTCAACGAGTTTGTTTTCGTAACATTCTCACTTCCAACAAACTTCAGGAACCACAATGTTTTCAGTATTTTCAACAAAAATGACGCTCGCTTTAAACAATATAGTCTTGAATTTTCAACGATTTCAAGGTTTAAAATAAACAAAACAACAACATAGGAATGTGGTTATAAGACCAGCACTGTTTGTTATTATTGTTATCAATCAGTTCTTATATCGTTTAACTTTGATTCTAAACAACAAAATCTGAAGTATATTGGCAGACACCTCAAAATATTATGTATTTTTTACATTAATATTTAGCCTTGGCTATCGTCTACTGTCGAAGTAGAAAAAGCCCACCCTTTCTTTATCGAACAAACTGTTAGTAAACAGATTTCGCTATAACAAAGACCATCGATTGTATTTTTATGATCGACTGAATTTATAAAATGTACCTCTCGCTGTTTACTATAATAAAGTCTGTTGTTTTATGGTTAGCTAGTTGTTAATAGGTAATCCTCACAGTTTATTATCAGAAACCCTAACGTCTATTGATGGATGGAGCTGTTAGTGGACACCTTTTATAGTCCGCTGTGACAGATCTACTCTTTCATGGCCAACTAAATTCTTAGTTAATCTGTGTATTTTTTCATGACCAAATAACTTATTAGTGGACACCTTTCACTGTTGGCTATAACGAAATCTGCTCTATTTTAATCGTGAAAACTGTTACTAAACTTTTGACTTTAAAAACGTTTATCTTTTTATAATTGACTGAATTGTTATTTTATATCTTTCAGTATTGACCATATCGCAGTCTACCTTTTAATGATGGAACAAATTATTGTTAGATACCTTTCATTGTTGACTATACCGAAGTCTATCCTTTATTAATGAAACAAATTATTGGCGGATACCTTTCACTGTTGACTATATCGATGTCTATCCTTTAATGACGGAACAAATTCTTGTTGGATACCTTTCACTGTTGACTATATCGATGTCTATCCTTTAATGACGGAACAAATTCTTGTTGGATACCTTTCATTGTTGACTATATCGATGTCTATCCTTTAATGACGGAACAAATTCTTGTTGGATACCTTTCACTGTTGACTATATCGATGTCTATCCTTTAATGACGGAACAAATTCTTGTTGGATACCTTTCATTGTTGACTATATCGATGTCTATCCTTTAATGACGGAACAAATTCTTGTTGGATACCTTTCACTGTTGACTATATCGATGTCTATCCTTTATTAATGAAACAAATTATTGGTTAATGCATCTCATTGTTGACTATATCGAAATATATCCTTAGGGGCTTTATAATGTTTCAGTCAATCTCACTATTCCTTGGTAAAAGAGTAGCCCAAGAGTTGGCGGTGGGTGGTGATGACTAGCTGCCTTCCCTCTAGTCTTACACTGATAAATTAGGGACGGCTAGCGCAGATAGCCCTCGAGTAGCTTTGCGCGAAATTAAAAAAAAACAAACAAGACTTAAAACTTTGCAATTAATAGAGGTGAATTTCGAGCATTTACAAGGAAGTATTCACACACACACTAAGTTTTTTAAGCTGGATACTGATGTAAAGAGAGCAAGAAAAGTAGTAACTAAAGTTTGTACAAACTTAGCCATTGAATACGTTTTCATCAGAAAACAATGTGCATGATTTTCGTCATTACTCAGCACGAAATCCAAATTGAAATTTAGATTTATATTTTCACGAAACACGTTTCAGCTGATGTCAGAACGAGGTGAAAATTTCTGTAAGGTTTACGTACTCTTTTAGAGTTGACTCTGAAGAAAATTATATTATCTTCCTTGTAATTATTTTAATAATTTCTGGGTATTTTATTTTTCCTATATATTAGCCTAAGTTTTATGTAACGATTAAAATGAGTTAATAATTTGCTTAGCTAAGACTTGCCTCTTTCGCTTTTGTTCATTTCTTTGATTCTTGAGTTTCGCACAAATATACTCGAGGGCTATCTAAAGTGGTCATCTCTAATTTAGGAGTGATAGAATAGAGGGAAGGTAACACTGCCAACTCTTGAGTTATTCTCCACTAATAAACTGTAGGATTGGCTGTTACATCATAATACCTCCACGATTTACAGGAAAGCACGTTTGATTAGAAGGGCTCGAACCTGGGACACACAGACTTCGAGTTGAAAGCCTTACTCATCACATAGTTCACGTTTGAAAATCCCGATTCATCTGCTCGTGATTTCAATGTAGTTTTATTTTTAACGTCAAATTCGATGCGTTCTCACACTACCAATTTTATTTATGTACATTATTTTCGTCTTAGTATCTGGAAGGTATTCCACTTTTATATATAATTAGGAAACTTTGGTTACTGTTTTAAAAATATGAAATAGAGAACCTAGTGCTGTTGTACCAGTTTGTTTTTGAATTTCTCACAAAGCTACTCGAGGGCTATCTGTGCTAGTCGTCCCTAATTTAGCAATGTAAGACTAGAAGGAAGGCAGGTAGTCATTACCACCCACGGCCAACTCTTGAGCTACTTTTTTACCAACGAACAGTGGAATTGACCGTAACATTACAACGCCCCCACAGCTGAAATGGCGATCATGTTTAGTGCGACCGGGATTCGAACCCGAGACTTTCAGATTACGAGTCGAACGCCTTAACCCACCTGGCCATGCCGGGCCGTTGTTGTACCAGAGTTATCTGTCATGAACATATCATAAATCTTATATTGGCCGAGAATTAAATCGAAATTGTGACGTGGCATCACCTCAATTTTTTAAACATATTTTCTTCATTTTTGTTTTTGTTGTACACGCGTGTGTTACTAAAAGTGTTGTGAAAAGCGGAAAACCCCTTATGTTTGTGCATGTGATTTAGAATTACTTCAGGATGTTTCAAAACCTCAAAAGAGAAAAATATTTTAAGTTTTCATTCAGTCAAATTATTTATTTTGTAAAGATATTCATAACCATAAAATTTAGGTATAAGCAACTCGGTTATATTATGTATCTAGAGGCTTTGAGATTTGTGATTATATTTTTGAACTACTTGAACACAAGCCGAGACCTCAATCAACATGATGAGACAAACGTATCAAATATATATTTAAAACTGTATCACTGTTACAGGTAATATTGTTGTAATATATGGTACACGAAGTTCATTCTCCTGGTAAATCAGCGGTTAGTTTACATACAACTCTAAAATTCGGGGTTCGATGTCTCGTGCGGTACATAACACAGAAAGCTTATTGTATAACTTTGCACTTAAACAACACCAAAAGTTACACCTGTAATTTTGTCCCAGTTATGGTTACTTTAAACTATTCATTTTCCTTTAAGTGTCACCTTGCCTGTTACAAACAATTTTTTTCCTGTAATTAAAGCTCACTAAATCACCACCAGGGGCAGTATACAATAGATACTTTAAGTATTTCTTGATGACGAGAAACCCACTTGAAATAAAAATGTATCTCAGAACGGCTGGTAAGAGTATTAACACTTTTACTCAATAAAACAGAGAACAAAGTTTCAACCATTTTCAGAAAGGTCAAAACAATGTTCTCTGTTTTATTAGTAAAGTGTTAATATCCATACCAGCTGTTCTGAGATACGTTTTAAACACTCTTTCTCGAACCATTACACTAAACACGCGTTCTGTCTACAGCGAAGAATCGAGCGCCAAATTTCAGCGTTGTAAAACTGCGATGTTCCCTCTGGTCCGCTAGGTGGTGTCTTAACCATTCTAAGAATTCATGCGTAGGATAAACTACATTTTTCCTCTTGCGACACAGCGATATGTTTGTTGACTTACAATACTTAGACCAAGAGCTCGATTGTCCGTGATGGACACAGCAAGTCCAATGTAATTTTATTTCAAGACAAAGAAACATTCGAACTACCTTAAAAGTTTACTGGTTTTTTGTTGTTGTTTTTTGCTCAAATCTGATTTTAGAAGAAATAACTTTGGCTTGAAGTAATATTAATAAAATAGACGTTGGGTTAACATTTTCTTTTCAAACACGTAATAGAAAACATGCTTTCACAGCTTAGAAGATATATTAATAATACATATCTAAGAAAAAATTGGGCAAATATATTTAATGACAATATGATAATTGAAAGTAAATACTTGAATAGAAGATGTAATATATCGAATAATCTAGAGATTATTAGCAAATGTTGCATGAGTAAAAATTATCAGACAGACATACAGACAGAATAAACGGTTAATTAAAATTCAACAGTTTGAATAAAGTTATTTTCGATAAATAATTACAACAAAATTGCAGTGACGAACCTCGAATCACCTATCTCAAAAATGTTGCTTTCTATCCTTATTTATAGGTGGCCCTGCATGACCAGTTGGTTGGGGGGCGCTCAACTCGTAATCCTAGGGTCGCGGATTCGAATCTCCGTCACACCAACTATGATCATTCTTTCAACAGTGGGGAGTTATAATGTGGCGGTCAATCCCACTATTCGTTGGTAAAAGAGTAGCCCAAGAATTGGCGGTGGGTGGTGATGACTACCTGCCTTTCCTCTAGTCTTACACTGCTAAATTAGGGACGGCTAGGGTAAATACAGTAGTGACTTTCGTAACGGCTGCAAATACTTTAAATTAACAGTCTCAACTCTTCGTTGTGTATATATGTATGCCCTAGTCTGTGTTCTCTCACTTCCATTTATTTATTTAGAACATTTTCCGAGATCAATAACTAATCAAGCGCTCGGACTGAATTGAAATAAAGTGCTTACGAACGGTAGACTATATTAACTATATATATATATGTACACACACACATACTTATATATTGGTATTTTCATTTATCCAATTGAATAAACCAGAATTAAAATATGGGAGGAAGACGTCGTCCTAATGAGATTTATTTCTCTATACTCTTCCATCCAGTGAGTTCTAGAAACAGACAGTTCATTAGTGAAATATTATTAGTTGAATTAGTCTCTGAAAAGATGAAAGATGTCTGCTGTAATACAATTAATTTCAATCATTCGAGAAAGGAAGCAGAAGAAAAAACAAAAAAGAAAACCGAGCGTTCGATTTCTCCTTGGTTTAGGGAGAAAAGGTGGCACGACTCATCTGAAGGAAAATTATTAAAAATATGCTTTCCGTACTCTGGTGGAAGAAAATGAAAGAGGAACTTGAAATAAATTGTTGCGTATAATACAGTCTTGTTCTCCTGTACACGTGTCAGGGTATCGTGCGTTACAAACGCTACTGGATATTTAGGCTTGATATGTGAAATATATTATCATATCAAACTAAGTTAGTGCTCCTTGTGTCAGAGGTTTTGTTTGTTTGTTTCTTTTGAATTTCGCATAAAGCTACTCGAGGGTTATCTGCGCTAGCCGTCCCTAATTTAGCAGTGTAAGACTAGAGGAAAAGCAGTGAGTTATCACCAGCCACCACTAACTCTTGGACTACTCTTTTACCAACGAAGTGTGGGATTGACCGTAATTTATAACGCCCCCACGGCTGAAATGGTGAGTGCGTTTGATGTGATGGGGAGTCAATCCCGCGACCCTAAGATTACGAATACATCTGTGGACTTGTACATAACACCAAACAAACCAGCAAGTATTGGTTTAAACTTGTGGAAATAGATTCTGCTTCCACACACACACGCACACACGTTCAGATTTTAATTTTCATGTATGGTCTCCAAGAGCTACTCTTTTACCAATGAATAGTGGGATTGACCGTCACATTATAACCACCCCCACGGCTGAAAGGACAAGCATGTTTTGTGTGACGAGGATTCGAATACGCGACCCTCAGATTACGAGTCGAATGCCTTAAACACCTGGCCATGCCGGGACCTTTCAAAATTGTATTTGTTTCATTAAAATTCTAGAACTGTATTTAGTAAGATAAGATTTATTTCAGTTCAAGGGTGTAGGAGATAAGTTAAAACTACTGTGGGGTAGGGTGAGGTTTATTTAACTGAGAGAAACGAGGGATTGTTCGCCACAGGAGCACCTCTTATGACCGGAACCCAAACCTCCCTCTAGAGAGCGCCCTGGAAGTTCTTGAGTTATGAGTTACTTTTTTTTTGTGTAATTCCTGTGTGTTATTTTCATAATTTTGATGCGTGTTCACTGTAGTTTTAAAGTGTTCATTTGATGAAAGTTATCGTATCTTATTCGTTTTTATCACTGCGTAAAACAAACAATACCCAATAAAACTGTTTCAATACGATACGCAATACCTGATTAGGTTTATGTTTTGGTTTTCATTCTAATGATCCAATCCATATGAAAAAAAGCAGAATTTTCTAAAAAATGCGTACAAAGCATCAATTAATGGATTTTTAAAACGAAATGTCAGTGATATTGCTTCGTTTTTTCTCTTTATATATTTTTGCTCACCAGTGGCACATCAGTATGTTTGCCAATTTACAATACTAGAAACCAGATTTCGATACCCGTGGTGGGCAGAGTACAGGTAGACCTTTGTGTATATTTGGGCTTAACAACTTTAAATATAAGCAAATGCTAAAATAAATTATTTATTAACTTCATATGAAGATCGTTTGAAATATTAATTTGAGACTTTGACCTCTGACACGGGCCCGGCATGGCCAAGTAATTAAGGCACTCGACTCGTAATCCGAAGGTCGTGGGTACGAATTTCCATCCTACCAAACATGCTCGCCTTTTTCAACCATGGGAGCGTTATAATGTGACGGTCAATCCCACTATTCGTTGGTAAAAGAGCAGTCCAAGAGTCGGCGGTGGGTGGTGATGACTAGCTGTCTTCCCTCTAGTCTTACACTGTAAAATTGGGAACGGCTAGTGCAGATAGCCCTCGTGTAGCTTTGCGTAAAATTCAAAAAACAAACATTTTTGAAATTTTTTCAGTGATTCTTAGAACGCAAAGTATTAATGCAAAGCCACAAAATAGCAGCTGCGTGTCGCCGTCGCTAATTCTGAAGCGAAATCGAGAGAAGTCAGCTGGTCACGAGCTCTCACTATCAATTCTTGCCCCCTCTCTATCATATGACAGAATTTTACTCTGACTCTTATATAGCACCCATGTCCGTAAAGTGTGGAGTCCGTTTCTTCCGACAGGATGTTAAGGACCAGCGAATCTTGGGGAATAGGTCCGATATGGCTAGGTGTTTAGGGTGCTTGACTCGCTGTCTGAGGGTCTCAGGTTCGAGTCCCTGTCCCACCAGACAAGATCGCCCGTTCAGCTGTGATAAAATCATAATGTTACTGTCAAACCCATTATTCTTTGGTAATAAAGTAGCCCAAGAGTTTGCGGTGAATGGTGATGACCAGTTGCATTCTTTATAGCTTTACATAGCTAAATTAGAGACGGCTAGCACAGATAGCTCTCGCGTAACTGTGATCCAAATTCAGACCAAAATGAATCGTAGGATTCAGATTTCAGATATGCTAGCCACTACGTCACGATAGTTTCTTAATTTCGACATAAAGAATCTATGGAAGTTTGGTTCAGAACAGTATATGAGCCAGAATTTAGTTTTTCTTAAAGTTGTAACATCTTCTATACTTCGCAGTACTTGTTTCCTTCAGATTACTTTATAGAATTATAATCTACAACACAATACTTGAAGTTTATAATAATTTTAAGTAATTAAGTATTTTTTTTATTAATTTTGCGCAAAGTTACTCGAGGGCTATCTGCGCTAGCAGCCCCTAATTTAGCAGTGTAAGACTCGAGGAAAGGCAGCTAGTTATCACCACCCACCGCCAACACTTGGGCTACACTTTTACCAACGAATAGTGGGATTGACCGTCACATTATAACGCCCCCACGGATGAAAGGGCAAGCATGTTTGGTGCGATGGGGATTCAAACCCGCGACCCTCGGATTACGAGTCGAACGCCTTAACCATCTGGCCATGCCAGGGCTTTAAGTATTGATAAAGGTAATGTTAATGTTATTCATTTCAAAGAGCGGTTTATTATCTGAAAACCTACAACAACAAAGTCCTTTAATTTAAAATACACTTTCACACTTTATAATGGTATATTTCCTGACAAACTGAGTATTTAACATACGTGAATATATTTATATGTACTGTGAATATGCGTATACAGTGAACAAAACAATAGTCATGTTTTGAGATATTTGACTGGTTCAGATTCGTCCAATAGCTTTCCATTATTTTATAACAGTAGTGTTTTCTTGTTTTGCTTTTTGTATTTTCCTGGTTAAATACTGATTTTCATACAGTGTATATACACATACATTAGAGTTTGTATTTTCCTGGTTAAATACTGATTTTCATACAGTGTATATACATATACATTAGTGTTTGTATTTTCCTGGTTAAATACTGATTTTCATACAGTGTATATACACATACATTAGTGTTTGTATTTTCCTGGTTAAATACCGATTTTCATACAGTGTATATACATATACATTAGTGTTTGTATTTTCCTGGTTAAATACTGATTTTCATACAGTGTATATACATATACATTAGTGTTTTCGTCACGTATAAAACATTTCACAAGAAATATTTCAATTTCTTTATTATTTTATTTAACCACTGGCACTGATAGCGTTTCTATAACGTAATATATTATTTCCTAAATTATTCAACACTCGTGGCGCTAGTTTCGCCATTTCTTTTCTTTTTTCAATTATAATGATCTTCTAGAAAAATACTGAATGGATAAATTTCGATGTACATTTTTTTCGTATTTTAATCTTACTTCACCATCTTGAACTTTATTACCCTTACTTTAGAAAAAAATTTGTCCCTTGAAATGTAATTCAAGTTCAAGCTGTAGTTCTCAGGAAATGTTCATGTTTGTTCAATCAGTCACTGACTCTAGACCTAATATCAATCACAACGAAGTTTCGGTAAGGTCGTGTCATCTAGTCTGGTTGAAGTAAACATTCTCACCAGCACTGTTAGCACTCGATGTATACATCGAGACTTAGCGAAACATTTTGGAAGTTTATCTGTCACCAAGACTTTCTAAACAATATATCAGTAAAACGTAATTTTACTGTTTACTTTCAAACTAATACATTTCAAAACTATTAAGGCCGTTTAAAATACGAGCTAGGAATAAACAGTGCTCAGAGTTAAAATATTACAAATGTCTTTATTATAGTCCTTTATATTTCTCAGTATGATCATTAATTTTCGTCCGTTTCCAAAATATGCTCGCCCTTTCAGCCGTAGGGGCGTTATCTAACAACTTTAGGCCGAGCATGGCCAGGTGGGTTATGTCGTTCGATTCGTAATCTGAGCCTCGCGGGTTCAAATCCCCGTTGCACCAAATATGCTCGCCCTTTAAGCCGTAGGGGCTTTATAATGATACGATCAATCTCACTATTCGTTGGTAAAAGAGTAGACCAAGAGTTGGCAATGAGTGGTGATGACTAGCTGCTTTCCTTCTAGTCTTACACTGCTTAATTAGGGACGGCTAGTGCAAATAGCCCTCGTGTAGCTTTGCACGCAAATTCAAAAGAAACACTCTAGTCTTAAATTACTAAATTAGGGGCGGCTAGCGCAGATAGCTTTCATGAACTTTTGCACGAAATTCAAAAATAAGCCAAACCAAAAACTGAAAGTAGTATTAGTGAAACATATGTATTTCAGGTGAAAAGTACTTACGTTACATTATAAAGAAACCCTAGAAACTAGTTACTCACTTCTCCTAACAGATTAACAACAGATGAGAAGCAATGATTGAAGTAATTTATCTCCGAACAATTATTAAAAATACAGTTTTATGAAACTATATAACATAAGCATTTGTTGAAGATTTCTGGTTTTGAGTATAACTAAAATTAAATTTTACTTTTTAGTCTATGTATCTTGTGATTTTCGAACAAAGAATATTACTTAGTATGATTTCCCCAGGTATTCAGAGAGTCGTAAAGTGATACGTATATAAACAACAAAAATCCGCTATCATTGTTCAACATAAATAGTGAAAATAAACCACCTGCCATTAAATCCCTCTAGTGTATAATATTAGAAGTACAATCTCGTAGTTTATTACGAAATACCACATATTACGGAAATACTGTACCGCGAAGTAGATTCAACATTCTAGATACACAAAAAATAGTATTCAAAAATAAATTAAACCTTTTAATTAAAAATATATATATAAAACGTTTAAGGAGATGGGTTTCAATAAGTGCTCGTCTATTATAATTAATACATGAAGTCGTTCTTTTTCGGTGGAACTCCACAATCACTACTCGTTTGTTTTTTAATATTTTAAGGTTTGATTTTATTTTGTTTTTTTTTAATTTCGCCTAAAGCTACACGACAGTTATTTGCGTTACCAGTCCCTAACGTAGCAGCGTAAGATTAGAGGGTTTGTTTTGAATTTCCGCGCAAAGCTACTCGAGGACTATATGTGCTAGCCGACCCTAATTTAGCAGTGTAAGATTATAGGGAAGGAGGTTAGTCATAACCGCCCACCGCCAACTCTAAGGCTTTTTTTTCAGTCAACGAATAGTGGGACTAATCGTTCCATTATAGCGGCTGAAAGAGTGAGCATGCTTGGTGCGACGGGGATTCGAACCCACAGTCCGTAGATTGCGAGTCGAACGCCTTAACCACTTGACTATGACGAGCCCGCCTTGTAAGGAAGGGAATTTTTTTTTACATTTGATTTTCGTAATTAGCTCTCGTTTTGATTAAAGCTAAGATATTTTAATGAAAAGTTAAAGATTACTCACAACAATTCGGAGGTTCTTTTGTATTTTAAACGTTCTCATAATTTAACACATTTCAAGTCTTACGTACGAACGATGACGTAATTCATAATTTGCATGTGTACTTATTTTATGTTGTTAACTATCAATGGGGTCAATATTTTGTGTTTTTTTTAACATTAAGTGTTAAAAATTAATCTCAAATATTGTTTAAAATCACTTTCTTTCCATAAAATAATTTGAAGGCTATCGAAATAATTATTAAAATTTAGTTGTAATACCAACTGTACTTTTGTTGTAGATTTTGTGTTTTATACGTGGTTTACATTTTTATATGTGACGTGTAATGAAGAAATAAAGAAATCTACTGTTAATTTGTTGTACAATTAGTTTAGAAATAAGCACATGTGTAGAGAGCTGAAGGTTCTAACGCACACCTATGGTTATTGAATGTTTGTTATTTTTTTTTTAATCAAAGTTTGTTTGTTTGTTTTGGAATTTCGCACAAAGCTACTCGAGGGCTATCTGTGCTAGCCGTCCCTAATTTAGTAGTGTAAGACTAGAGGGAAGGCAGCTAGTCATCACCACCCACCGCCAACTCTTGGGCTACTATTTTACCAACGTACAGTGGGATTGACCGTCACATTATACACCCCCACAGCTGGGGAGGGCGAGCATGTTTAGCGCGACGCGTGCGCGAACCCGCGACCCTCGGATTACGAGTCTCACGCCTTAACGCGCTTGGCCATGCCAGGCCTTAAATCAAGGAACACTTGTTAAAGTATATGATAATCTATATGTGAGTTTTAAACATGTGACTGAAATAGACGACAAGAAAAACAAACTGACCATTAATTGTTACTATTAATAAACCGCTTCTACAATTTTCGGCCCGGCGTGGCCAGGTGGTTAAGGCACTCGACTCGAAATATGAGGGTCACGGGTTCGAATCCCCGTCACACCAAACATGCTCGCCCTTTCAGCCGTGGGGGCGTTATAAAGTGACGGACAATCCCACTATTCGTTGGTAAAAGAGTAGCCCAAGATTTGGCGGTGAGTGGTGATGACTAGCTGCCTTCCCTCTAGTCTTACATTGCTAAATTAGGGACAGCTAGTGCACATAGCCCTCGTGTAGTTTTGCGCGAAATTCAGAAGTAAACGAATCTACAATTTTTGTTCGATTTCATTTTGTTGTTTTTTTTACTTACGGAGGATGAATATTAACTTTGAGTGATTTAGGGTAATTTATTTAATCATTCAGCACAAAACTTCACAATGACCTATCTTTGCTTCGATACCGAGGGTATCGAAACCCGGTTTTTAACATGATAATCCCTTAGACATACTCGTTGAGTTTCTGGTGAGAAACATTTGTAATGGATTTAAATATTGGTTATTTCAACCTTAATGGCAGTTCATGTGCACGTGGGCAAACCGCCCAGCTGAAGAACCCATAGGATTTAGAAATTGTCATTTCAAAGAAAGGACAGCTACTCAGGAGAACCCGCCGCCGCAATGACTACGTCCACCTCATAAAACCGACTAATGGAAGTTGATTATTTATACAATGCACCATTTTCAGTGCATTGTGTCTTGAACCATGAAGTTTCCGATCCGCAGCCAGGCACGCTAACAAATTTGAATCTTTAGTGTGTAAATGAACGATCATTAAGCCTCGGAAGTTAATGTTGTACGAAAGACAATGTTCTAGTTTACAGAACATCAAACAATAATTAAGTTTATATAACTAATATTTCACCACGTGCATAAAATAGCCCAGTACTGAAAAAAAAAAACGTTAAAGAAACGGAAAACTTCGAATTAAAAAGCAGTCTGACGTTTCAGATGTGAATGTTTTCAAAAGGAGAAAATGTTTTGATAAAGATATATCGATGTTTAAAAAACGCAGTACATGTTTCAAGTGATAAGGAACTGGGACTGTAAAAAGAAATTGTTGTCTTTCTTGAGCTAAGCCTTAATCAAAGGTTTCCTTTAACTGTCTTCTGGACAGTGGTTATAAAGCCGTCCAGAACAGACCCGGTAAATTACTGCAACCTGCCGATGATACTTCACAACATTTCTCACGCGAGAAACCACTTCAAAATCACGTGACAGCCACGTTATCCGTCGCAGCTGGGCAGACGTTAGAAGACACACCACGATGGTTCTCGGTAGAACGCAAACAGTAACTCCGTTGTGGGCGGGCTAACCAGTCGGAACTCCCAAGCAACGCAAAACAAAAGACCATTCAGTTCGAATCAACTGGTGTTTCTACATGTTGGTATGAACATCAGTCAGTGCGGAAGTGTTCGTTTTATTTGATGACACAAGATAGCACGGTGCATATTTTAAATGTTTCAAAAGTGATTAATTAAAAAATTAAAAGTTCAATTATAACTAAAGAGCACGAGTTAAGTTAAGTTTTACTAAATGTGAACATTCTTGAAACGTTGTCTAAAAAACCCTGAAGTTCCTTCTTCGTGCTGTTCTCAATGTAAGAAACTCTGTGTTTGTAAATATGATGTAACTCGACCAACGGTTCTGCAACCATTTTAAAGCAGGCTAGTTTCTGGATTAGAAAAGGGATTTTTTTATAAAGCTTCGGAAGCTTCAAAATGCTCGCGACAACCAGAGCCTAAGCCGGTGGAATACTTCTGGACCCTTATCCACCTGTTAGATCAACCCCTAGGAAACCCACAATGTATTGGATTCTCGTTTTTGTCTTAACACAGTACAAACTCGGTAAGTCGTTATTTCCATTTGGTTTTCGATTTTCATTCATAATAATGTGTTCTACAGCAAAGCCACATTGGGGCCATCGGCTGTGGTCGCCGAGAAAATCGAGTCCCGGATTTTAGAGTTATAGTTGTAAGTCCGGAAGCGTATCGCAGTCCCACAAGGTGGTGGTGGTCTGGGGTATTTTCTTACTAGAGACGAGGTATGTAACAGTAACTTTTAAGCCTTACTAAGATTTAGAAATACATAAAAAAAATTGTACGCTAGCTCTAAATAACTTTATAATGTATACTGATATACGAAAAGTTATGTTTTCTTCACAAAAATCGAAGAGAAATCCACTCGCAAATATGTTTATGTTTAGCCAAAGCCACGTTTGAGTAGCTCGAGACTTCCGGAGAAACTTAATCAGAAACACTGAAAGATACGTTTACGTCAACGTCCTTGGTTAGTTAAGTTCTGAACTTTATACTTCTAAGTAAGAAAAAAAAAGTGCACGTTTTTAAGACGAGTCACTCAGAATGTGAAGCATTTTGTGAGATACGTAGCATGTGTTTATTTTAATGTAACAGCTTTACAATAAACCGTCAGCTTTCAGATTATGTTTTGTTCTGCCATTCAGAATGAATTTCATGTAAGATTACACACTGTAAAAATTCTGGATATTGTATGCCTTTTAGCGTGTATTCAAACTCTTAGATTTGTTTGGTAATGTTTTAGAATAATTACATTGTAAATATTTTATCCATAAACAGCAACAACATAATAGCGAATAACTCACGATCGCAACAGTTTAGCAGTGGTTAAATGAAGACAACAACAATACAGTAGTGGTTAAATAAAGACAACAACAATACAGTAGTGGTTAAATGAAGACAACAGCAGCACAGTAGTGGTTAAATGAAAACATCAACAAAACACAGTAGTGGTTAAATGAAGACAACAGCAGTACCGTAGTGGTTAAATGAAGACAACAGCAGTACCGTAGTGGTTAAATGAAGACAGCAACAATACAGTAGTGGTTAAATGAAGACAACAGCAGTACCGTTGTAGTTAAATGAAGACAGCAACAATACAGTAGTGGTTAAATGAAGACAACAACAATACAGTAGTGGTTAAATGAAGACAACAACAATACAGTAGTGGTTAAACGAAATACAACAGCAGCACAGTAGTGGTTAAACGAAAACATCAACAAAACACAGTAGTGGTTAAACGAAGACAACAGCAGCAACCGTAGTGGTTAAACGAAGACAACAGCAATACAGTAGTGGTTAAACGAAATATCAACAGCAGCACAGTAGTGGTTAAACGAAGATCGTTAAACAATACAGTAGTGGTTAAACGAAAACAACAGCAGCACAGTAACGGTAAAACGAAAACATCAACAAAACACAGTAGTGGTTAAACGAAAACAGCAACAACACAGTAGTGGTTAAACGAAGATCAAACAGCAGCACCGTAGTAGTTAAACGAAGACAACAGCAGCACCGTTGTGGTTAAACGAAGACAGCAAAACAACACAGTAGTGATTAAACGAAGACAACAGCAGTACAGTAGTGGTTAAACGAAGATCGTTAAACAACACAGTAGTGGTTAAACGAAGATCAACAGCAATACAGTAGTGGTTAAACAAAACATCAACAGCAGCACAGTAGTGGTTAAACAAAAGACAGTTAAACAATACAGTAGTGGTTAAACGAAAACAACAGCAGCACAGTAGTGGTTAAACGAAAATATCAACAATACACAGTAGTGGTTAAACGAAGATCAAACAACATTACAGTAGTGGTTAAACGAACATCAAACAGCAGTACAGTAGCGGTTAAACGAAGACAGCAACAACACAGTAGTGGTTAAACGAAGACAGCAACAACACAGCAGTGGTTAAACGAACATCAAACAGCAGCAACCATTAGTAGTTAAAAGAAGATCAAACAGCAGCAACCGTTGTGGTTAAACGAAGACAGCAAACAACAACAGTAGTGATTAAACGAAACAACAGCAGCAACAGTTGTGGTTAAACGAAAACAGCAACAATACAGCAGTGGTTAAACGAAGATCAAACAGCAGCAACCGTTGTGGTTAAACGAAATATCAACAACAATACAGTAGTGATTAAACGAACATCAAACAGCAGCAACAGTAGTGGTTAAACGAATATCAGCAAACAACACAGCAGTGGTTAAACGAAATATCAAACAGCAGCAACCGTAATGGTTAAACGAAGACAAGAGCAGCACAGCAGTGGTTAAACGAACATCAAACAGCAGCACAGTAGTGGTTAAACAAAACATCAACAACAATACAGCAGTGGTTAAACGAAAACAACAGCAGCAACAGTAGTGGTTAAACGAAATATCAAACAACATTACAGTAGTGGTTAAACGAACATCAACAGCAGCACAGTTGTGGTTAAACGAAAACAGCAACAATACAGTAGTGGTTAAACGAATATCAAACAGCAGCACCGTTGTGGTTAAACGAAGATCAGCAACAATACAGTAGTGATTAAACGAAGACAACAGCAGTACAGTAGTGGTTAAACGAAGATCTGGCAACAACACAGTAGTGGTTAAACGAAGACAACAGCAACAAACCGTAATGGTTAAACGAATATCAACAGCAGCACAGTAGTGGTTAAACGAAGATCAACAGCAGCACAGTAGTGGTTAAACAAAAGACAGCAAACAATACAGTAGTGGTTAAACGAAAACAACAGCAGCACAGTAGTGGTTAAACGAAGACAAACAACATCACAGTAGTGGTTAAACGAAATATCAACAGCAGTACAGTAGCGGTTAAATGAAGACAGCAACAACACAGTAGTGGTTAAACGAAAACAACAGTAGTACAGTAGTGGTTAAACGAAAACATCAACAAAACACAGTAGTGGTTAAACGAAGACGTTAAACAACACAGTAGTGATTAAACGAAGACAACAACATTACAGTAGTGGTTAAACGAAGACAACAACATCACAGTAGTGGTTAAACGAAATCACAACAGCATCACAGTAGTGGTTAAACGAATATCAAACAGCAGCAACCGTAGTGGTTAAACGAATATCAAACAGCAGCACAGTAGTGGTTAAACGAAAACATCAACAAAACACAGTAGTGGTTAAACGAATACAGCAACAATACAGTAGTGGTTAAATGAATATCAAACAACATTACAGTAGTGGTTAAATGAAGACAAACAGCATCACAGCAATGGTTAAATAAAAGACAGCAACAACATAGTAGTGGTTAACCGAAGATCAACAGCAGTACAGTAGTGGTTAAACGAAATATCAACAGCATTACAGTAATGGTTAAATAAAGACAGCAACAATACAGTAGTGGTTAAACGAAGACAACAGCAGTACCGTAGTGGTTAAATGAAGACAACAGCAGTACAGTAGTGGTTAAACGAAAACATCAACAAAACACAGTAGTGGTTAAACGAATATCAACAAACAATACAGTAGTGGTTAAACGAATACAAACAACATTACAGTAGTGGTTAAACGAAGACAACAGCATTACAGTAATGGTTAAATAAAGACAGCAACAATACAGTAGTGGTTAAACGAAAGATCAACAGCAGCAACCGTAGTGGTTAAACGAAGACAACAGCAGCACAGTAGTGGTTAAACGAAAACATCAACAAAACACAGTAGTGGTTAACCTGAAATATCAACAGCAGCACAGTTGTGGTTAAACGAAAACAGCAACAATACAGTAGTGGTTAAACGAAATCAAACAGCAGCAACCGTAGTAGTTAAACGAAATATCAAACAGCAGCAACCGTTGTGGTTAAACGAATATCGCAACAACACAGTAGTGATTAAACGAAGATCAACAGCAGCACAGTAGTGGTTAAACGAATATCGTTAAACAATACAGTAGTGGTTAAACGAAGACAAACAGCAGCAAACCGTAATGGTTAAACGAAGACAACAGCAGCACAGTAGTGGTTAAACGAAGATCAACAGCAGCACAGTAGTGGTTAAACAAAGACAGCAACAATACAGCAGTGATTAAACGAAAACAAACAGCAGTACAGTAGTGGTTAAACGAAGACAACAGCAGCAACAGTAGCGGTTAAACGAAGACAGCAACAATACAGCAGTGGTTAAACGAAGACAGTAACAATACAGTAGTGGTTAAACGAAATATCAACAGCAGCAACCGTAGTAGTTAAACGAATATCAACAGCAGCAACCGTTGTGGTTAAACGAAGACGCAACAACAACACAGTAGTGATTAAACGAAATCAACAACAGCAGCACAGTTGTGGTTAAACGAAGACAACAACAATACAGTAGTGGTTAAACGAAGATCAACAGCAGTACAGTAGTGGTTAAATGAAGACAACAGCAGTACAGTAGCGGTTAAATGAAGACATTAACAATACAGTAGTGGCTAAATGAAACAACAGTAGTACAGTAGTGGTTAAATGAAAACATCAACAAAACACAGTAGTGGTTAAATGAAGACAGCAACAATACAGTAGTGGTTAAATGAAGACAACAACATTACAGTAGTGGTTAAATGAAGACAACAGCAGTACAGTAGTGGTTAAATAAAGACAGCAACAATATAGTAGTGGTTAAATGAAGACAACAGCAGTACAGTAGTGGTTAAATGAAAATAACAGCAGTACAGTAGTGGTTAAATGAAGACAACAACATTACAGTAGTGGTTAAATGAAGACAACAGCAGTACAGTAGTGGTTAAATAAAGACAGCAACAAAACACAGTAGTGGTTAAATGAAGACAACAACATTACAGTAGTGGTTAAATGAAGACAGCAACAATACACTAGTGGTTAAATGAAGACAGCAACAAACTTCAGTAGTGGTTAAATGAAGACAAATTTTAAATAAATAATTAGATCATACTAGATTCATTAAAGAGAGTTCTGATCAACGTTGATTTTACAGTAGACCACATTATTTAGGTTTCATTTGAACAATTACTGAAGGAAAGGCTGTTTTAAGTACATAGTGTTAATTATAAGCACGTTACTTATTTCTGCACAGTGCTGTGTAAAGCATTAACACTCGTCTTGTAGAGAGTAGGTCTGACTGATGTGTCTATCTACGTGTTTACACTTATTTCCTCGCAAGTTATTCTTAGTGTGACGTGTCACATGTGCAAAGTGGGTCTGGTTTGTTTGTTGTTGCTGTTTTTTTATTTCGCGCAAAGCTACACGAAGGCTATCTGCGCTAGCCGTCCCGAATTTAGCAGTGTAAGACTAGAGGGAAGGCAGCTAGTCATCACCACCCACCGCCAACTCTTGGGCTACTCTTTTACCAACGAATAGTGGGATTAATCGTCTCATTATAACGCCCCTACGGATGAAAGGGCGAGCATGATTGGTGCGAGGGGGATTCTAACCCGCGATCCTCTGATTACGAGTCGAACGTCTTAACCCACCTGGCTATGCCGGGCTAGGGGGTGTGGACATATCTGACAGGACAGTGTAGCTTGGTAACAAGGAAGAGTTCGCTCGATGTCAAAAATGGTATAATAAGTAATTTAAATATAAATTTAATATAAATATAAATATCTATATATTCTAAGTTGTTTTAAGTTTTCAAAAAGTATTCTTTTACTCTTGCTGTCTGTGTGTGTGTGTTAAACCATTCTAAACTGTTCAATGGTACGGAAGTTGTTTGTAGGACAACTTTAAAACACGTTTATGGTTCGTGGAAACAGTGTTGGGACGAAATTCAATTTCTAGGATTTCTCGAAGTCATCTTGCACAGCCGTTTCAATTCCTTTGGTGTTTCCAATGTGGTCTCAAGTACGTGTGTACCATCTGTTCAATGTGTGCTTGGAAAGAATGGTATGGACGAATCTTCTAATGACCCCAAGAACAGTTGGTACAACTTTGCTCAATATGAAGCTCGTTAGTGCTTAGTTGTTAATTAGGGATCACATGTGTTGTGGAGTGTTGGGAACTCTTGATCAATTTTATTGGTTGTTTAGTGTGAGTTTCGAGGAAGGCACTGATACTGTTGCTGTTTAATGCCATATTTATAGGATTATGGAGGAAGCGTTGTGTGTGGGGCCAAGCTGTGGGAAGCGTCAACAGATCTAAATACCCATGGATATTAATGGAACATAAAGTTTCAAGGAGAAAGACCATACCCAAAACTAGTAACCTTCACGCCTATTTCAAAGGAGGAATGTTATTGTATCCGAAATTTGGTTCTGGAGTAGATGTTCGAAGAGTCAGAAAAACTTTTTGAACTTCCTTTCATCACTGACGTATGAAGTTTGTGAAACAAATTTTTACAGCTTATATCAAACAGCTGCTGGGATCCATCTCTTTGTTTGTTTTTGAATGTCGCGCACAGCTACACGACGAATACCTGCGCTAGCCGTCCCTAATCTAACAGTGTAAGACCAAAGGGAAGGCAACTAGTCATCACCATCCACCGCCAACTCTTGGGATACTCTTTTACCATCGAGTAGTGAGATTGACCGTAACATTATAACGTCCACACGGCTGAAAGGGCGAGCATGTTTGGTGTGAAGGGGATTCGAACCCGCGACCCTCAGATTACGAGTCGAATGCATTACCTGCCTGGCCATGCCGGACCAGGATCCAAATGACACCATTACAACGCAACATGATACCACCAAATGTTAGAAAAATGATTACGAAGACCCGCACCCCACACGCACTACTCTGTAATTACATGTCCCGACCATTCTGACAAAACATACACATATATACATCGCTGATAATTTGTGGTTCTGATAAATAATTCCACTAAACATTTGATTCTAATATGCCAGAACAAACGCCATTTGCAGTTTCTATTATCATTTATCAGTTTTATTACTACTCTTTTGTTCGAGGAAAATGGTACATTAGAGCTGTTTCCAGAATGATTTTCTTAATATGTTCACTCATTGCTTTTAAACTTTACAGCCATCCTTGAAAAAACAAACCGAAATACGATATTGAATTTGAATAATGGCATAGCTTCGCTAAAATGCAGCTGAGATAACTATGTTCTACATTGATAAGCTACACGCAGTTTTATACTTGAGAAACCTTATAGAGCTGTGAATATATCTTATTTTACCAAGTGTTTTTTTTTAATAATTACAAACAGCACTCCCAGTCCGTTAAAGATTAAAACAGTAATAACTGTTCTTAAGACAAGTAAAGTTGGGATTGTTTCTTTGGTTCATACCGGGTTGCAGTTCTACAGATTTCGTTGACTAAATGACCTCATTAAATGGTAGAAAAGTTAATTACGAGAGGAGAGAATAAGTCAGTGCAGAGCGTGTGTTTCTAACAGAAGATTAATGGTAGCTTTCAAAGTCAATCTTGGTTTTGATGGCAGAAATCTCACCGTCCACTTTCTCTCTGCTGTTGTTTATTCAGTGTTTGAATCATTTGAAATATACGTTCTTGAGAGTATCCATTATTTCAAAAATTTCGGTATCTAAAAAACACACAAAACAATTGAAATTGTAAAGTTTCATCGGAAACTTCAAACTACATAGTGACCAATAGATAAATTGTTCAGGTTGAATTCTATAAGTTTTCATCAGTAATTGTTTCAACTAGATGAGACCTTTAAAATGATAAATAATTACTTGAGATCTCTGAGAAGATAAAATTCGAAGAACAAACAAATGCGACTCACAAAAGTCCATCAAAATGTCTTTAAAATTCCTAAATCCTGGTAACTTGTCCGCATTTCCATCAGTTTAGGCCTAACGTTCGTAATAATCTATTCGTTTGTCTGTTTACCTGCGATTAAAATATTTTTTTTTACCACGGAACACTGGAAATGTTATTGATCGTTTTGCAGCTAAATATTTTTTTTTGTCAAATACATCCTTTCTGAATAAATATGTTCAGGGACTAGAGTTAATCTTTATTTATTAAAAATGTCCATAAACTTCATTGTTTATAGTTAACATTGTAACATTAAATATTGTTAATGAAAATTAATATTTTTCCTCAGTTTTTGAATTAAGATTAACCTTTAGTCTGTTTCTTTTTGAATTTCGCACAAAGCTACTCGAGGGCTATCTGTGCTAGTCGTCCCTAATTTAGTAGTGTAAGACTAGAGGGAAGGCAGCTAGTCGTCACCACTCACCGCCAACTCTTAGGCTACTCTTTTACCAACGAATAGTGGGATTGACCATAACATTATAACGCCCCCACGGCTGAAATGGCGAGCATGTTTGGCGCGACGGGGATGCGAACCCGCGACCCACAGATTACGGACCTTTAGTCATCAAACCTTCTGCTATAATGTCAATTATAAAGAAGCTAGTTTAAGGATTGAAATTAATACTGATTTATGAGTTGATGCTGGATTAATACTGATTTATAAGTTGATGCTGGATTATACAACAAAAATAGTGTGGAAAATCGGTCACTAGGTGAACAGACAGGGAATATTTTTAGAGTTTCGAGACCTTGACAATCCCAAAACGAAACCATATCTAAGTTAGTTCGAGCATTTCGGAATTTCGAGAGAAATACAGAAAGAATGTACAAAAATGAAAAGATTCTACTGTTAAAACAACAACAAAAACAACTGTGTACAGTGAATTAGTTACTTGTTTGTTTTGAATTTCGTGTAAAGCTACACGAGAGCTATCTGCGCTAGCCATTTCTAATTTATCAGTATAAGACTAGAGGGAAGGCAGCTAAACATCACCACTTACCGCCAACTCTTGAGCTACTCTTTTACCAACGAATAGTGGGACTGCCCCTCATGATATAAAGCCCCCACGGCTGAAAGGGCGAGCATGTTTGGTATGATAGGAAATCGAGACCCTTAGACTGCGAGTCCAGCATTCTAACCATCTGGCCATGCTGTGCCACTTTTCTCAATAATCCAAACACTGTGGTTAAAATTATTTACGGTTAAAATTGTATCTTCTTTACTCCAAGGATAAAGATAATTTTGTTCCATCGATTTTTAATTCATTATGTTGATGTATTTTATCAAAAAAAATACCTAAAGCAAAAAGACCATTTTGTCCAATTGTAGGATACATAATAATATAATTTTTTTATCACATACATTCGCGAAATCAATCGTAGATAATGTAATAATACATGTTCATCACATACAAACGCCAAATATTCGGAGTTCCAAGTTAATTTACAAATGTCCCTGTAGGCATTACCTTACAATATTTCTAAAATTGGCTGTTAAAGGTGGGATCTCCTCTCTACTGGTTAACGATATGTGGTTAATTAAGCAAAACTTATTTTAAAGCCAATAAAAAGTACTATAAACAGTGAATGTTTCGCAATGGAATCTCCTTTATTTCTTTTATTGTGCAAACTACATCTATTTGAATTTAAGGCTAAAGGATTGAGTTTGTTTATAAATGCAATTTTATACAGATATGTTTAGGACACATTTATTGTCTGTAAGAATATAAAGGGCAGTTTAAGTTACAGTACAACTTACTTAAGATTTCGAAAACAATTGTTTTCCATCTATTGGTTTATTTGCTGTTTTGATTCAACAGTAGAAACAAAGAAGTGTTCAACCAGAACACTTTATAGAATAACTTTCAGGTGGTCGCACTTCCACATAATGAATCTCATATTACCTTTTACTCGTGTACTCATATTTTTACTTAAGAAAAATATTTATGGTATATATTTTGTGAAACGAATTGTTATTGTCAGGGGGTTTGATTCTAGTATTATAGAGACCATAACACGTTTGGTAACTCTCAAAATTTTGAAATGTACTAAGTTCTAATATCAGACTGACAGGGTAGAGATGAAAACTTATTTACATTCTTTTGGGATGAGATTTTTTTTTTTAATGTGGCGAAGGATGAAAGTGTCTCAAGTGTCCTAGATGAGTGTTCTAGATCTTTCTTCTTTTTAGAAGTTAAAAGAATTAAAGATAAAGTATCCAACGCAGAGCTGAACCGAGTGAGTAAGGACGTTCGTGCTATAATTCTGATGTGAATGAAAGCATTATTTCATCGAAACAAATAAAATTATAACTGTACAGTTTTAAACAGTGCCACAGTTTTCTCTTAATACCGTTTGTTTGGAATAAAACACACAGCTACATAATGGGTTATCTGTGATCTGCCACTCATGGGTATCGAAACCCGGTTTCTAGCGATGTGAGTCCGCTGTGTCACTAGAGGGCGTTGTTTTGATAATACCACCACTATATTCAAAGTGCTCTATAGAATTAACACCACTTTTTCTTCCACTGATGAACTAACAATGAGCTTGAGGGCTTATAACGCAAAGAAATTATGGGTTCGAGTTCCCTCTGTGTGGAGACAGTGCAGATAGTCTATTGAATAACTTTATTATAAATATCAAAATAAAACAAACATCCCGTCAAAATAGATATACGTTCGTGAGGTTCAAGTTAAAAACAAACAAACGTTTCCTGATGTTAATTTCTGACAACTACACACTATTATTAATTAAAAATAAGATAGCTCTATAGGCCAGATTTAAATCGATTACTTATAACGTTATCAATACAATTCAAATATAGTAAAATCATTAGACATTGTGAATGTTACGGAAATATATAACTAAAAATTTTTTTTATAACAATCGAAATGTATTGAATATTCATTTAGGTATTCTTGCCGTTTACAATATCTTTATTGTAATATCAGTAATATCTATCATATATGTTTCGGTCAACTTAGAAGATTTAGGCTTAACTTTAAACCTATTTACTATAAAAAACAATGCAAAATAATTTCCTTAAATGTAATAGCGAAAGAAAAATAAAACAAGTTTCCAACACTCTAATAGTAAAATTTAATGAACGTATACATAAAGATAATTGTAATACGTTATTATATGTAAATCTTTTTCTGAAAGAAAAGAATATAAGTACTGGACTAAAATTCATTATTGTGATTGAGTAGAAGTACTGGACTAAAATTCATTATTGTGATTGAGTAGAAGTTCTGGACTAAAATTCATTATTGTGATTGAGTAGAAGTTATTTGTTTTCCTCTATCGCACATCATTTTTCTCTACTTGTATATTTATGAAAAATCTTTGTTTTTAATTCGTCAAATAAGTTGGAGAGTTCCTTTGTTCCCCATTACACCAAGCATGCTCGCCCTTTCAGCCGTTTCAGTGACGATCAATCCCGTTATTCTTTGGTAAAAGAGTAGCCCAAGAGTTGGCGGTGGGTGGTAATGATTAGCTGCCTTCCCTCTAGTCTTACACTGCTAAATTAGGGACGACTAGCGCAGATAGTCCTCGCGTAGCTTTGCGCCAAATTTAAATCAAACAAACAAACACCTTCCTTTGTTGAGTTGGTCTAATGCTGTCTTATAATCAGTGAGAATTCTTGTATTTTTGGTCATATTTTAAATACTGAGGTTCATTTATTCGTTGATAAATCGTTTAAGTCGATTAGTAATCTGGATTATCTTTAAGTAGTACATAAACCTATGTTATCTTTAAGTTGTTTATTAATTTGGATTATCTTTATGTAGTACACTAACATAGATTATCTTTAAGTTGTTTATTTATCTGGATTATCTTTAAGTCATACATTAACCTAAATTATCTTTAAATAGTTTATTAATCTAGATTGTCTATTTTTCATTACATCATTTATTATTCAATCGTTCGATATTCCTGGCTTAAACTAGTTTAAACTGGCATTCAAAACTCATGACTGAAGACAATGTAATTCATCAATACCACATCCAGTGTAGTACACCAAAACTAAATACAATCAATAACTAAGGTAAAACATCACAACTTAACTCCAACTGTTACAGCATAATGCCACTGGATTAACTCAATAATTTGCAAGGTCATAGCTAATGAATCACCGCGAAATAATAACACAAGATAAGCCAAAACACTGTACACTGCTAAATTAATCATAGGTTAATATAAATATTTACGTGAATTCTAAGCCAGTTCATTAATCCAATAACCTATAACTGCGTATCTCTCTGGTTCAATATCAGCTGCTTCGTCTCGCCATCAAATTCGGTATAACACGTGCTCAAACTAACTTATTCTACAATAAGTAACCCTAACTTAAGGCAAACATTCGTAAAGTGTGGTGGTACCATTCTACCCATGTAGTCCAACACGCTAATTAAATCAACCTTTACAACGTTGGTATTCCTTTCTCGAGATGAGCTAGGATTTGAGCGCATCCACATGGATAACGTGAATTCAAATAAGAGATTTAAGGACTGGCGAGAACTTAGAAGGTTGTTCTGGTTTAATATGTAACATATGGTTGCATCTAGTATTGTACAACAGATGACACAGAAGTGGTTTGGATAAGACCATGTGCCTATTGTCAGAGCGCTGTCTAGGAAACGGTGACCATTTTCTCCTGTCTTTCTAACGTCCTAAGAAACGTCTAACTGAGCAGTTCCTAGTACATCTGTCTCATGTCACCGGAAGTTCTCTCAGCTTGACAGAGGGAAGGATCAGCAGATCAGAAGGCAATATATTTACCTTCAAGGAAGTAGGCTTAGTTCCTATACTACCCGCAGAGATAAAATAAAATTCAGCTATACGTGGCTAAGAAAAAGTAGCAGTAGATAATACCAGCGCTTATAATTAAGCAAAACAAAATGGCGTGGCTAAGCCTTTCGTCAAATGAGTTTAAAAGTGAGATAAGTGTTTCAATCATGGATCGTCAAAAGAAAATAAGAGTTTAAAATCTTAAACCTTTTTTTTGGTTAGTTAACACTAGATGGCAAGGAGAATCGAACCCACGGATCTCATATTGTAAACCAAGAATGTCAGCATATTCATACCAAGGGAGAATTTTTTGGTTGTTTTGAAATCTGAAAAACAATTGCCATTTTTGGATGTATAGAATAAAGCAATGTGGTTTTTACCCAAACAATCATCTTTTAGATGTATATTTATATGTATAAACAACAGTAAAACTTGGGTCCCCCGCTACTACAGCGATAAGTCTACGAAGTTACAACGCTAAAATCAGAGATTCGATTCCCCTCGGTGAACTCATCAGACAGCTCGATGTGGCTTTACTATAAGAACACACAAACAGTAAAACTAGGAAGGTTTTATTTCCCGCGTTTATTAAGGCATGTCGTGAAACAGTTCAAACACGGAATGTTTCCTTATAAACATATTTAACATTAGAAAAAACTACTAATGACAAAAATATATTGTATTATATTGACTGGTATAACGCACAACGTTTCAGTCACTAGAGAAACGTAATTTCTTCTCTACGTTTGTGACGTTGAGAAAATGTGTATGTTAAAAAATCAATGAAAGACAAAATCCATGAAAACTAGAACGATTTTTTTTTTCACTAGGAAGAAATCAGTTTTCCCATGATGAAGACGGACTCACCTTTCGAAAGCTCTCGGACTATAAAGTGTTTTTTTTTTTTATAATTGTATGCTCTAAACGTATATGCTCGTTTTGTTATTAAGCAGGCCCGGCATGACCAAGGGTGTTAAAGCGTTCGACTCGTAATCCGAGGGTCGCGGGTTCGAATTCCGGTCGCACCAAACATGTTCGCCCTTTCAGCCGTGGTGAGCGTTATAATAATACGGCCAATCCCACTATTCGTTGGTAAAAGAGTAGCCCAAGAGTTGGCGGTGGGTGGTGATGACTAGCTGCCTTCCTTCTAGTCTTACACTGCTAAATTAGGGACGACTAGCGCAGATAGCCCTCGAGTAGCTTTGCGCGAAATTCAAAAAAGAAAAACAAGCTTGTTATTAGGTGCAGAAGTACACAATGGGCTATTTCTAGTGTGCCCACCATGAGAAACAAAGCTCGTTTTATTGACTGGCCACTTTATCAATGGGAGGTAATAAGTAAGCAGAGTAAAAGAAAAAAATATACATATAATTATCTTCTTATGGATATTTTTAAAGTATTTATATTATAGTGGTGATGATAGAGTTTCTAGGTCATGAATAAGTACGTTGTACTATTTCCGTTCTTTGGGTCATATAATGTTTCTAAAAACCTTCTTAGTAGAGAATGGATAACTGTGCTAGTGAAAGGAGACACCACCTATGTGGCTGTAAGACAGATGGAATAAAATGACGTCACAAAAGGAATTATATGTCGTCACTTCCTGTTTTGCAAAAGGCTAGGCAATAGACACAGCTCTGTGCTTTAAGCTCCTGTAATTATTTAATCGCATATAGTCTTCACTGTGATTTAGCGCTGATATCTTTGTAGTTTTTTAAACGTTTCGACTTTATTATCAACAGGTAAGAATATAAGTTAGATTTCTTGTTCGTTTCACACACGACTTTCCACTCAGATTTACACGCAGCTCCTGAGGAGCTTATATTTTTTTATTTAAAAAATCGACATTATAAAACGTGATAAAAGAAATAAAGGTCAGATCACCTAATTAACACACTAACTACATCTGTGAAGTATTCTGTTAGCAGTAACTTATCAAATGTAGTAACATACACCACACATGCATCAATTCCACTCTGAATATATCTTACAATGTACAATGAAGATTAGTCCTGAAATTACATAAAGGTGTAATGTTCAGTATTCCACAATCTTACAGGTATTACTCTAACAATTCTCTTCTATACGTGTATATTTACTTTAGGTATCAATTATTACTCTAATTATTCTCTTCTCTACACGTGTACTTACACTAGGTATCAAGTATTACTCTAATGATTCTCTTCTTTACACGTGTACTTACTTTAGGTATCAAATATTACTCCAATGATTCTCTTCTATACGTGTATATTTACTTTAGGTATCAAGTATTACTCTAATTATTCTCTTCTTTACACGTGTACTTACTTTAGGTACAAGAACTACTCTAATGATTCTCTTCTATACACGTGTACTTGCACAAGGTACAAGTATTACTCTAATGATTCTCTTCTATAGGCGTGTACTTACTTTAGGTATCAAGTATTACTCTAATGATTCTCTTCTTTACACGTGTACTTACACTAGGTATCAAGTATTACTCTAATGATTCTCTTCTTTACACGTGTACTTACTTTAGGTATCAAGTATTACTCTAATGATTTTCTTCTATACACGTGTACTTACACTAGGTATCAAGTATTACTCTAATGATTCTCTTCTTTACACGTGTACTTACACTAAGTATCAAGTATTACTCTAATGTTTCTCTTCTTTACACGTGTACTTACTTTAGGTATCAAGTATTACTCTAAAGATTCTCTTCTATACACGTGTACTTACTTTAGGTATCAAGTATTACTCTAATGATTCTCTTCTATACACGTGTACTTACACTAGGTATCAAGTATTACTGTAATGATTCTCTTCTTTACATGTGTACTTACTTTAGGTATCAAGTATTACTCTAATGATTCTCTTCTTTACACGTGTACTTACTTTAGGTACAAGTATTACTCTAATGATTCTCTTCTTTACACGTGTACTTACACTAGGTATCAAGTATTACTCTAATGATTCTCTTCTATACACGTGTACTTACACTAGGTATCAAGTATTACTCTAATGATTCTCTTCTATACACGTGTACTTACACTAGGTATCAAGTATTACTCTAATGATTCTCTTCTTTACACGTGTACTTACTTTAGGTATCAAGTATTACTCTAATGATTCTCTTCTATACACGTGTACTTACTTTAGGTATCAAGTATTACTCTAATGATTCTCTTCTTTACACGTGTACTTACTTTAGGTATCAAGTATTACTCTAATGTTTCTCTTCTTTACACGTGTACTTACTTTAGGTATCAAGTATTACTCTAAAGATTCTCTTCTATACACGTGTACTTACACTAGGTATCAAGTATTACTCTAATGATTCTCTTCTTTACACGTGTACTTACACTAGGTATCAAGTATTACTGTAATGTTTCTCTTCTTTACATGTGTACTTACTTTAGGTATCAAGTATTACTCTAATGATTCTCTTCTTTACACGTGTACTTACACTAGGTATCAAGTATTACTCTAATGATTCTCTTCTATACACGTGTACTTACACTAGGTATCAAGTATTACTCTAATGATTCTCTTCTTTACACGTGTACTTACACTAGGTATCAAGTATTACTCTAATGATTCTCTTCTATACACGTGTACTTACACTAGGTATCAAGTATTACTCTAATGATTCTCTTCTATACACGTGTACTTACACTAGGTATCAAGTCTTGCTCTAATGAATGTAGGGTATAAAAATGTCTTAACTGAAATAGTGTATCTTAAAAAACAACAGAAAGCAGAACTACTGGTTTAGGTAATTACCTTTAGTAATATTAAACTGTGCAACTCGTTAAACTGTGTTTCACAAGTATAACTGAAATTTTGAGTTAGAAGTTATAAAACTATAATTTAGATATCGCATTTAAAGTTATACGTAAGAGAGTTAAACCTCTTATTTGTTGCATGATCGAATCATGTATATTATTATGTTGCTACGGTTACGTCTTCCAAATTAGCTACTTTCATTGGCTTGTTTATATCTCGGAAATAGAATACAAAGTAATACGTATATATATTTGTATATCCAATAGTTATATAGAGTTCATGAGGTCCAATCAATGAGATCATATGTAAGTGTATACGTAAAGGTATTAACGAATATATTCACCCCTGAATTCATTGACCATTGATTTCCGCAGAATGTTTCTCTCTATAAAATGTAGTTCGTAGATTGAGCTATAATAAAATGTTTGTCCGAACCTTCCCAAGATATTCTAACTCGGTTCATCAGTATAAAGTGACTTGTGTTTGTATTCTTTACTTGTCCCTGACTCACGTGGTCAGTGTTGAGTGAATTGTGTTTGTATTCTTTACTTGCCTCTGACTCAGGTGATCAGTGTAAAGTGACTTATGTTTGTGCTCTGTACTTTTTTCTGACTCAGATGGTCAGTGTTATATGACTTGTGTTTGTTTTCTTTACTTTCTTCTGACTGACGTGGTCAGCGTAAAGTGACTTTTGTTTGTATTATTTATTTGTCTCTGACTGACGTGGTCAGTGTAAAGTGACTTGTGTTTGTATTATTTATTTTCCTCTGACCCAGGTGGTCAGTGTTATGTGACTTGTGTATGTTTTCTTTACTTGCTCACTGCTATTTTGTTTATTTAAAGTGGTTGTTTTGCCTGGTAGTGATTTGTTTGGAAATATCCCCAAGCAACGGTAATTACAGTGAGGAAACTGTTACAGTTAGAATTCTTAAATTATTTCACCAAATATAAAAGTAAGAATTTGTACCTCCCTAAAATCGGTTTCACCTGCAAGTAGCTCTCACGCTTACATATAACTATATTTATGTGTGTGGAATGTGGGTCCAACCACCGTAGTCGTCTCAATAACTTAGGGTAATTTTTTATCCCACCTTGTAGCTTGTACTCCGGGATCCCTTCAATTAGTGCAGCGTTTTTAATTTTGTATATTTTTGTTTCAGATTGTTTTTAGCCATAAATAATATAATTAGTCAGAGGCTTAGATTTGCTACTTTTAACACAGTCCTTCCTTTTTATTTCGTTTGAATGTAATTCGCTTAACTTTGTCAGTATTAAGTTTTTCCAAATATATATATGTATATCTGTGTGTGTGTGTGAGGTTATTTCGTCCAGACCACAGTGCTGCTTATTGGTTGCTTAAAACGGAGGCTTATTAAATAATTTTACTGAAACTAATGTCACTAACTCGGAATTTAATATTATTCGTCATAAGTCTTTATAGCAGCAAAAGTTGTTTTTTTTTTCTGTCCCATTAGTAATACTATTACATTTGGAGAAAAAATTAAAACCTAGAATTTCTTAACGAGCAAAGTCTACAATTACTTGGAATTTCAATTTACATACAAACGTAGTTCCTTACAAAGAGAGCACAACATGCTCTTGTTAAAATGTTAAATGAAAGAAGTTTGCTGAGAGAAACAGTTCTCGATTAGATTTTATAATGTGATACAAAAATCGGTGATTTGTTAGTCTTTGTTCGTACCTCGAGACAGCAATATTACTTATTGCACTCCAGTAATCATAAAGATTTCCGTTGTTGAAAGGAGAAAAATAGTATCGTATAATACAGAAATGCAAAGAAGTAGGTTTTTGACATTTTGGTCCCTCTATAGAACATCGATAAGTTTACGAATTTATAACGCTAAAATCCGGGGTTCGATTCCCGTGATGGACGCATCAGATAGCCCGTTGTAACTCTGTTCTAAAACAAAACAAGCAAACAGAATTGAGCACATTGATATGAACTGACAGGCCAACAGAAAACAGAATTTTGGTCCCTTGATGAAAAGTCAGTAAGCTTTCAGATTAAGAGCCCTAAAATCCGGGGTTCGATTCCTGTGAAGGACGCAGAAGATAGTCGATTGTGGCTTTGTTTAAAACAAAACAAGCAAATATAATTCAACACATGAAATAAACTGATAAGTCAACTGAAAATAGCATTTTGATGAAAAGTCAGTAAGCTTTCAGATTAAGAACGCTAAAATCAGGAGTTTGATTCCCTGTGATGGACGCAGAAGATAGTTCATTGTGACTTCGTTTTAAAACGAAAAAAGCAAACAAAAACGAACACTTTGAAATGAACTTACAGGCCAACAGAAAATCGCATATACTTCAAGAAGAAGGGTCTTACACACGCTATAACCGTAGAATCAATAAAGTAACTTCCGATAAAAGTAAGATGCATACATAGATGAAAACTATAAACCGACCCGGTAACGACTATCGCTAATTACATATACTCTTCCTAAGCCATTACTTATAATGACTAGAATACATTGTTTTATTAGTTGAGTATCCTCACTGCTAACGACGTTTTCGGCCATAAACCCAGTAACACTTGACAGACTGAAGACCAACCCGGTTGTGAGTATATTAAGAGTCGATAGACGACATCAGTTTTCGTACGAACCTACATTTGCGGCTTCTTGTAATTATAGCCATTTTTTATTGTTTATTACCTCTAATATATATATCCTACAGTTTATTACAATAATATTTATAGGACAAAATTAAACTTATAAAAACATTACTTATAAATTAAGATTGGAAATTAAGAAAAATCGACATTCCTAAAGTTAGTAACGAACGTTTTGCAGCGCCTTTCTAAACTAAACATCTTATTCTCACAGATTTCTTGGATGCTTTGTCAAGAGAAGGACCTACGTTCATTGTTGAACCTCCAGATAGCGTTAATTTTGCCAATGATACAGGAACAGTTATTCCTTGTTCTGCTCAAGGCAACCCTTCACCTGCGGTGACCTGGACGAAGGAAAACGGGAAAATTGTAACTAATGTCCCCGGTCTTAGATACGTTCGGCCAGATGGTTCATTGGTTTTCACACGGTTTGGTGCGACGGAGTACCAGCAAGAGGTTCACGACGCCACCTATCGCTGTGTTGCCTCCAATGTCGTAGGGACTGTTGGAAGTAGAATAGTTCGAGTAAAAGGAGGTAGGTGTCGCTAATAATATTATCTACGCTACTGATGACTACACCATTTTTTTTGTTTGATAAACAAAGCTACATGTAGGTTTATTTGTGCTGTACCCGCCACTGGTATCGAAACCCAGATTTTTGCGGTATAAGCCCAAAGACTTTGCACTGAGCTACTGATGGGCACTTTATTTTGATAGAGAGGTCTGGGTAGGAAGATATTTATACAGCTATATAAATATATTTTTTACTTTAAAATATCACCAAGCTATATTCCGTATCTCAAAAAAAAAAAAAATTAGTAGGATCCAGAGACACAAACCAAGACTTGAAAGTACTGTTTCTATGACTGTTTAGAACAATAAATTATAGTTTGGGTTTCGTTTCCTTTTTTTTTTTTTTTTTTGCAATTCGCGCAAAGCTGCACGAGGGCTATCAGTGCTAGCTATCCCTAATTTAGCAGTGTAAGACTAGAGGGAAGGCAGCTAGTCATCACCACCCACCACCAACTCTTGGGCTACTCTTTTACCAACGAATTGTGGGATTGGCCGTCAAATTATAACGCCCCACGGCTGGAAGGGCGAGCGTGTTTGGCGCGACGGGGATGCGAATCCGCTACCCTCAGATTGCCCTCAGATTAACCACCTGGCTATATAAAGAAGGACTGTTACTGTTAGTTAAGTATGCAAGAAATTCGCCATAGTTTTGTTAGAAGTTGTAAGCTACAGAACGCACGCTGTGAATGTGATTATACGTTTGCTTTGTACGTACAATAAATAATTTATTCTGAACTAACCAAAGAAATATAATCATAACTCTTCCTGTACCAGAAGGAACTTTATTAAAGTGAATAATCACAAACAAACGACTTCATTTGAAGCACTCTAAATGTTTGTCACACGAGTGTTTGTTATCTAATGAATATTTCAAGACAGTACTTTAATTTTACACACATCGATTGGCCATAATGACATACCTAAATATTTCATTATCCTGATGCAAAATCAATTTTTCGAGTTGTGTTTTTTGTTGATGTGTTATGTCACAGCGATATGAAAGACACCCTTATTTTCCTACCTTAACAAGTATAACGTTTTTAACCTCTGACCGATAAATATTTTTATGTTTATATCAAAATAATTATACTGTTACTTCAAGATGACGTCAAGACATCACATAAATCATCAAAACTGCAAAAAGATTTTTTTTGTGTATATATACACAAATAAAATAAAAATTATTAATCTGGAATAGTTTCATCGTTTGTTTTGAATTTCGAGCACATCTACACGAGGGCTATCTGCGCTAGCCGTCCCTAATTTAGCAGTGTAAGACTAGAGGGAAGGCAGGTAATCATCACCAATCCACCGCAAACTCTTGAGCTGCTCTTTTACCAACGAATAGTTTGATTAACCATCACATTATAACGCCTCCACGACTGAAATGGCGAGCATGTATCGTGTTGTGACGAGGATTCGAACCCGCGACCCTCAGATTACTAGTCCAGTGCCCAAACCACCTGGCCATGCCTAGCCAATTTGGAATGGACAGTTGTTTTTTTTTCACGTCTTCAGCACGTTTCGGAATCTTCAGTTGCTGCTGTTCACCCCTTTGGACATGGGACCTTCTGAAATACCGTCATTCATGTTTTAACGCAGTAGTGCCGTAATGATTTTAACAGTTTCATACAGTGACGTTTGCTACTAAACAAACAGTTGTGTTCTTGCTGGTATGTATGGTACAAATAGTTCAATATATGTTGTTTTACTAATTATAAACGGTTCATTGGGCGATGTTAGGTTTTAAGTAAACTCATCTTCGTTGACCTAAAAGTTGCGAAAACTAGAGGTCAAACATTTGTAGGTAAGAAGTTAGTAAGGGAGTCACTTGACTTGTATGATATCAAAAACAACTGCTCCGTCTTAAGTAACAGGTACAGACTTATTTTATTTATTTTCAAACTAGTGGGATAATGAGATTTGTATCGATTCATTCTTTTGGCCTACAATACCATAGGTTATGATACATAAGGCAAATGTTCTTCTCTCATATTTTATTGGAAAGCCATGTTAGCATGCGACTAGGAGCACCGATAACAGGTGACTCACCAGATCAGAAAATAGCATTTAGCGCTACTACGTGATTGCTGGATCAATAGCCGAATGAATGCGTTTTTAATAAAAAGAAAATGTTCTCTGAGGTATCTATTAGTAGATTACTTATATTTATGCATTTATGTCCTCTGTTAAACGTACATTAAGAAAGTGTAAATCGAACCTTTCAAGTTAATATTTACTCGTGGAACACGATTTATTGTTGAGCAAAAAGTCGCACATTGGGGTATTTGCGTTTTGCTCACCCTCAATAAAACACTAAATAGAAGATTTAAGTTACTTACTAGACTAATCAAATGGACAAGTTGCAAGTTAAGCTATGAGCGTGAAACAAAAAAATCGTATGATAGTAAATGAAACACTAAAATAACTGAGTTAGTGACTAAAATATTAAGTAACTAATTCCGAATTTGGAGACAAAACAATAAATTTAAAAAGAATTCTAAAATTGTAATCGTTGGTGGAGTTCCGTATGGTGTTTATAAAGAGAATTTAGGTCATTTATTAAGTTGGACAAACGGATGACAGAAGACTTTTAATTATAATAAATGAAAAATATTGCATGTTTGTTATCATAATTCGAATTATAAGCATAATTTGGATGGGAATAACCTTAACAGTACCATTAAGGTAAAGAATCTTGGTGTGATGGCTGATTTGTCTCGAGAGCTATCCAGGCATTTGTTGTATCCACAGTAATATTGAATGCATGTCAGAAGAGGTTATAATTTCATTTTGGAGGTCACTGGTTCGGGCATTATTGAAGTGTTATGTTCAGTCTTGGGCTCCTCACCTTATGAAAGACACTGACTTGTTAGAAGGGGTTTAGAGAAGGGTTTGTAAAATGGTAACTGGGATGGAGGGCTTGTTATACGAGGAGAAATAAATATCTTTCAAGTTGTTTTGGATTAAGCAAAAAGCTACACAATGGGCTATCTGTGCTCTGCCCACCACAGGTATCGAAACCCGGTTTTTAGCCTTGTAAGTCCACAGATGTAACGCTGAGCCACTAGGGGGCCTTTGAAGTTGGTTTTTCTTGAAACAATAAGAGCTAAGATTGTCTTCAATGTGTTTTCATAGTTAACAGCGTGAATTATAGAACCAGGAAACACAAATACAGATTTAAACAAGGTAGAAGCCATCTTCAGTTAAGAGAATTTCATTTTCAAACCGAGTTCTTGGCCTACGGAATGGTTTGCCTTCGGATGTTGCAGAGACGGTAAATTTGAGTGACTTTAAAAGAAAGCTTGATAGACATGTGAATCACAAACGCTGGCTTTAATATTTTTCTTTAATAGTTTTAGTTTGACTTAGAGGATGGGACAGAAGAGATGGACCAATAAGTCTCTTGTTGTCCCTAAACATTGTGCTACGCTGTTGCTATAATTACATTATCATATTAACAATGCTCGCATCAAACGCCATCTGTTTGTTTGTTTGTTTGTTTTGGAATTTCGCACAAAGCTACTCGAGGGCTATCTGTGCTAGCCGTCCCTAATTTAGCAGTGTAAGACTAGAGGGAAGGCAGCTAGTCATCACCACCCACCGCCAACTCTTGGGCTACTCTTTTACTAACGAATAGTGGGATTGACCGTCACATTATGCGCCCCCACGGCTGGGAGGGCGAGCATGTTTAGCGCGACGCGTGCGCGAACTCGCGACCCTCGGATTACGAGTCGCACGCCTTACGCGCTTGGCCATGCCAGGCCTAACGCCATCTGTTGTATTATACAGTAATATAAAGTAGAGTGTGTAGGAATGCACACATTCTTTATGCGTTTGTTTGTTTTTGAATTTCGCACAAAGCTACACGAAGACTATCTGCGCTAGGCTTCCCTAATTTGGCAGTGTAAGACTAGAGGGAAGGCAGCTAGTCATCACCACCCACCGCCAACTCTTAGGCTACTTTTTTACCAACGAATAATGGGATTGACCGTCACATTATAAGGCCCCCAAGGCTGAAAGGGCGAGCATGTTTGATGCGACCGGGATTCGAACCCGCGACCCTCAGATTATGAGTCGCACGCCTTAACACGCTTGGCCATGCCGGGCCAGTTTCTTTATTCGAATATCAAAAGTGTATTTTAGACTTAAGCACTGCTGCTTCACGTTGCCGAAGATGCAAACGACGCTAAATTCCCACACACAAAAAATAACGTCCAAGTCTTTTGTTCCGTTCGAATGTTTTCATAATCTGCAAAACTTCCATTTCCTGCCGTCTTGTGACCATTATTTGATCCCTAGAATAGTTTCTATGGCATATGTATCTTAGGCCTTGGTTGTTGAGCATTTATATATATTTAATGTTTATCTCCAAAGGTAAAAACAAAGTTCGGAAATTACATCAATCACGGATATGACATCACACGGAAATAACAAAATATTTTTGTGTTTATTTTCGTAACGTTTCCAAGTTTATTACCTGTTATTCAGTAGGAATAGCTTTATAATCTTATTTTACATTCAATAAATGTGGCCCGGGATGGCCAGGAGGTGAAGGCACTCGACTCGTTATCTGATGGTCGCGAGTTCGAATCCCGTTCGCACCAAAGATGCTCTCCCCCTTTCAGCCGTTGGGATGTTATAATGTGACAGTCAATCCAGCTATTCGTTAGTAAAAGAGTAGCTCAAGAGCTGGCGGTGGGTGGTGATGACCAGCTGCTCTCCCGCTGGTCTTACACTGCAAAATTAGGGACGGCTAGCGTAGATAGCTCTCGTGTAGCTTTGCGCGGAATTCAAAACAAACAATAAATGTTAGCGTTCTACTGATTATTAAAGCCACGAGCGTCTGGCTTACTGAAGTGATAACCAATTAAGAACTTATTTGATGATGTTCACCATCTGACCAACATGTGTAACGAGCACTAACCCTTTCCTCCATCCCCTCAAAAAACATGTTAAAGTTGTAAGGGGTCACTTTGAGACATAACCCATAATCCCTCAATTGAGCAATACCCTTCATTGCATTGTGTCCTTGGCATTAATATCAGTTCATAAAGTTTGGAGAATTGATAGAAAACACATTTTCATAAACCAAAAATGAATACATCAAAAACAAAGTATGAATAATTTTACACTTATTTCAAGAAACAAGAAGAATTGAATATAAATACAAGCAGTTTTCATAACTAACTTCTTCATACCTTTCACCATTCGCTATAAATAATCTGATTCTGTGTTCAAGTTCTGATAAAATATTTTCCAGTACATCAGTAGAAATGGATAAGACAGCATCACGAATCTAATGTTCCAGTCCTTCAGCGTCTTTTGATGTTGTTATGGTTGACTTTTGTTTTGGAAAAAAACAACTGAGATATGAAAGTATAAAGGGGTTAAATCGTACGAACGAGATGGCCATTTAATAGGCTCTCGCCTACCAATACGCTCTATAAAAGTTTGGTTTAAAGACAATTCGATCAAAGTGGGGTGGCGCTCCATTCTGTTGGAATATAGCTATTTGTTACAAACCAAGAGTTTCTCAGAGCTGTGAAATAAAGATCTCTTGCAGCAAGTGTAGATACGAATTTCCAGTTACAGTTCCTTCCTCAGAAAAACAAGAACAAATCTTCCAAACCTACTACTTGTATCTATATCGAATCTTTGTTGTTACCTCCAATAACAATAAAGTTATTCAACTTTATTTTCGATAAATTACTTTTCTGACGCCCTCTATACGAGTTGTAAAAGTTTATCTTCCTTTTCAGTCCCTGTATCCCAAGTAGCCATACGAACCTTCAAACGTCCTCGGAGATTTCGAATCGAATTTGTTCTTGATAATTGTCGGAAGGGGGAGGATATCAGGGCCGAGTCTCCCTGGATCTCCCAGAACGATGTTTCACATCGAATAGTTTCACCCCCCGAGGAGGAAAAAGGCATTTCTGTTGTTCTTCTACAAAAAATAATGATGATAAAATCGATCTTAGCTACGACTGCAGAAGCATCAAACATGCGTTTGTCTCACAAGAGTTTGTTACCTTGTAAGTCAAAGACTAGGACTCAAACTTTACTTCATTTTTATTTCTTTAGTGTTTTTCATCGATTTATTTCTTGGGGGGAGGGTGTTCTGTGATTTGGATTATTTTTGCTTTAGCTTTACTTCTACAACAAGGCCCTGCATGGCCAGGTGGTTAAAGCGATCGACTCGTAATCCGAGAGTGGCAGGTTCTAGTCCCCGTTATATCAAACATACTCACCCTTTCAGCCGTGGGGTCGTTATAATGTGTCCATCAATCCCACTATTCGTTGGTAAAAGAGTAGCCTAAGAGTTGGCGGTGGGTGGTGATGACTAGCTGCCTTCCCTCTAGTCTTACACTACTAAACTCGGTACGGCTAGCGCAGATAGCCTTTGTGTATCTTTGCACGAGATTCAAAACGAACAAACAAACCTACAACAACAGGCGAGACGTAATAAACTACATACACTTAGCTCTTCTTAACTTTAAAAGTACTTATTTGGTACGACTGCAGCTCAGGTTTTACCAACTATATATAATTTACGTAGCCTGGAAGTTGTCGAGCGTAGCCTGTTGTTTTATTGAGCTTGGAATGTGAATCCAAAGATTTATGGTTCATAAAAATAAAAGAGGTCCACACTTTGTGGCTGTAGTGCGCTATAAGAGTGACAATCAATTCCCACTCTTTTATCATACAACAACAACCCAAGATTTGGCAATGTTTGTTTTGGAATTTCGCACAACGCTACTCGAGGGCTATCTGTGCTAGCCGTCCCTAATTTAGCAGTGTAAGACTAGAGGAAAGGCAGCTAGTCATCACCACCCACCGCCGACTCTTGGGCTACTCTTTTACCAACGAATAGTGGGATTGACCGTCACATTATAACGCCCCCACGGCTGGGAGGGCGAGCATGTTTAGCGCGACGCGGGCGCGAACCCGCGACCCTCGGATTACGAGTCACACGCCTTACGCGCTTGGCCATGCCAGGCCGATTTAGCAATGAGAACTGTCGACTAGCTAACTTTTTATCTTTCTAATTTATCAGTTCAATACCAGGTACGACTTTGGGAAGGTATCTGTTTGTGTAACATTGCGTGTTAAATCTGTAACAAATAAAGGTGAGTCACCCTGGTGGCCATACTTTCATCTTACCAGTCAGGTAATTTTCTAGATATATTATTCTATAATATTTAAGAATCGTGTTTGGCGTCTCTTTTTTTTTTTTCTTCCGGTTCGTTTTACGAGTTTTTTGTGTCTTTGGATAATTATTTTAATTGAAAAATGGAAAGATAAGAGTATATGTAAATATTTATATAAACAAAGCTAGAATGTTAGTTTATATCTTTACTGTAGCACATTAAATGAAAGCATGCGTTTACTAATGACGACAAAAAACGAAAGTATTTAAATAAACGCATTTTGGTACAAGAAATAAAATAGCATACTGTTAGTTGAATGTCTCAAAGTTTGTACTTATTAAAATATTCCAGTTTCTTAGACTATTAACAATTGTGTAATACGGCAGAAATCGTGTTATTTCTTGTCGAGCATTAGGTATTTCCAGACAGAATATATTATATGTACACACACATATATATATATATATAAAGAGAACCTTGTATAGAATCAATAAAAATGAATTCGTTGTATGTATGATAAATCCGTCACGGAACTATTGCGGTAATGGCTGACAAAATAAACAATAGGTCTGTTTACATAAACAGAAACAGATACTCATGTTTATCTTTATGTTTCAGAGGGTATTTACTTGTTTTTCGAGAATCTTCCATAATACTATTTATTTATTAAGCCATTCTTGCAGGAACCTAATTGATGAAAAACGACAACATGTGAATAATATGTGAACGACAAGTATCCTGCTTCCTCTATTGGATAATTATATGCAGAAACTATAAACAAGGGAAAGAATCCTGTCCACCAGTACCATATAGTTATTGCGTTAGTTTTTAAACTAATTAAGAAATTGATCCCTCTGCACAACTGGAATTTTTAGAATTATTTCAGTTATGATGTGACTAAATTAGCAATATAATAATTAATGCTTTACTTGCGTGTGAAATAAAAAAGAAGGGCTAGCTGATAAATACATCATCATGGTTTGTAATCGATTAATTTGGTTTGTTTGTTTGTTTTTGAATTTCGCGCAAAGCTACACGAGGGCTACCTGCCCTAGCCGTCCCTAATTTTGCAGTGTAAGACTAGAGGAAAGGCAGCTAGTCATCACCAATCACCGCCAACTCTTGGGCTACTCTTTTACCAACGAATAGTAGGATTGCTCGTCACATTATAACGCCCCCACGGTTGAGAGAGCGAGCATGTGACTGAGATTCGAACCCGCGACCCTCGGATTGCGAGTCGAGCGCTTTAACCACATGGCCATGCCGGGGTGTTTGTAATCGAACCATGATTTATTGAAAGTGACAAATGTATGTATGTCGAGTCATGAAGAGAAAAAAAAACAAACTAGAAAATAATTCGAACGCTTGAAGCTTCCTCGATGTAATAAGGTTCAAAGCAGATCAAAGTTGAAGAGCAGTATAAGAACTGGAATTTTTAACCTGAACGTCACCTTATACGAACGTGGGCTAAACAGTCGAGGTCAGAGGCCCAGAGGCTTTAGATATTGTGTTTTATAATTTTAAACTACTGATCAATGGGGAGGTAGCAGGCTGACACCACCATTTGTTCCCAAGAAGAATCTGTTCGACTTTTAGAACCAAATAATGAGACCAGCTGTCACTTTCATTACAGGCCCACAACTGAAAGTTTACAGCGTGTTTAACTATATCACGTCTCGAACCATGGACCCGTTGATTCGCACTCTAATGTGCCCATCACTAGGCTGCGAAACGATCTTACATTATATTACATTACAGTAATACTTGGATTATTCTTGATAGAAAATTAAAACGGTTTTTTCTTTGCCTTTACGATAACAAAATGTTCGTATTTTCTCTTATGAAGTTCCTTTCTGTATAACGTCAGTAGAATGAAAAGGAAACAAATTTAAAAATGCAAATTGATTAGTAGTGTAAATTCGTACCAAAAGGTTGTTGTTCTCTGGTGGATCAGTGGTAAGTTTGGTTTACGACTTACTACCCTGAAACCAGTGTTTGATTCATCGCGGTAGTCAGAGCGCAGATAGCTAATTGTGTCTTTGCGCCAAAGAAGGAGAAAGCAATCACTAAAGATTGTTTTATAAAAAATACTTGAGCCCAGCATGGCCAAGCGTGTTAAGACGTTCGACTCGTAATCCGAGGGTCGCGGGTTCGAATCCCGATCGCATTAAACATGCTCACCCTTTCAGCCGTGAGGTTATTATTATGTGACGGTCAATCCTACTATTCGTTGATAAAAGAGTAGCCCAAGAGTTGGCGGTGGGTGGTGATGACTAGCTGCCTTCCCTCTAGTCTTACACTGCTTATTAGGGACGGCTAGCGCAGATAGCCCTCGAGTAGCTTTGCGCGAAATTCAAAACAAACAAACAAACAATAAAAATACTTAAACTGTATTTGATTTTTTTAATGGAAAAGACCGTCGATAAAACGACAACAAAAAAGTCTTAAACTACTTTCTAAGTCTGTACGTCAATAGATTTTTTACTAACATGACGACTTGGACAAAAGAAGTGAAAATTCACTTTTGGTATGATAAATTAAAAGTGGTTTAAATTATACGATGAAACAGATTGGAAGAATTTCCGGGTAGCAGATTAAAGTAAGTCGATGTACTTTTTTGTTGTAGAAGTTCTCGAGTGGTGTCTAGTTTACAAGACAAAATGATATTCTGTCTGTCTGTCTATAGTGTATGAAACAATAACTACACCTGGCGCATGTGATATACTCACGTTGTTCTTATACATGATTAACTTTGATGCTTACAATATCGCTCAGGAAAGAACGAGCAGAGCCCTCTAGTGGTACAGAGGTACCTCTGCAGACTTATAACGCTGAAAACCGGTTTAGATACTCGTGATGGATAGAGCAGATAGCCCATTGTGTAGCCTTGTGCTTAAACTACAAACAAACAAACGAACAAGAGAGATATTAATATTTGTAGTTTGTTTCATCTCCGCTAGAGAACGTATTTACTAATCCAGTGGGGTCGATACGACATGCACGCTCTTTGCTTCGGTTTCCAATATCGTACTTCTGATAAATAAAAATCAGTTTCATAAAACGTCAGGCAATGCACATCAAGTTTTTCTTTATTTGCTGTGAAGATAAATGTAATAAAACTTAGAAGTTCGCATTTCTGGTCGCTCGCTACGGAGCAAAGCTAATGCCGACCATTCTTTAAATTCACGTCACGTAGTTAACTTGTTTTTATAACTTGCTTGAGTAATTAGTCTTGTGAGAATTCAAACTTTGTAGTAACTTCAAGCGGAAGTAAAAATAGTGATTTTGCTTTTTTTAATTCAAAATCACTTAAGAAATAACACTTTATTTATTTTATTTTCTTAGTATCATTTTTACACACTGCGTGTCGCGGTATACTTATCAACTCGCTGATGGTAATTTTCAGATCTTTTTATTATTATTATTACTATTATTTGTTTTGTTTCCGCTGAAATAACCATTCGTGATGTTAAATGAAGTCTACTTAACTCGAGTAGTGCTCTGGTCATCAGCAATCTTGACATTTGTCCTAACTGTCCCTCATCATCACACTGACCCAAATTACTTCCACAGCTACGAAGTTGCACGACCATCCTTGGAGACCATTCTTTGTGCGAGAGCAAGTCAAGCGAAGAATAACGAACTATACTTCATGTGAACAGCTAGAAGGCCGAACTCAAGTCGTGTCTTCAGTTGATTAAATGCATTCCCGTTCAAGAAAGTGTTTCTTCTCGCATCACTTTTAAAGAAGCCTGAGATCAAAACCAGTTCACTGCCCACGAAGAAAACAAAAATATTGTAATTTTATTGCTAGGCGGTGTTTTCTTGAGATAGTACAATGTTCCGAATATAATTTGTTTTGAATTTTACGCAAAGCTATACGAGAGCTACATGCGTTAGCCATCACTAATTTTACAGTGTGAGACTAGAGGGAAGTCAACTAGTTGTCACCACCCACGACCAACTCTTCGCCTACTCTTTTGCGAACGATTAGTGGAATTGACCGTAACATTATAACACACCCACGGCTGATAGGGCGCATGTTTGGCGTGACGTGGATTTGAATTCGCGACCCTCGTATTACGACTAGAGTGCCTTAATCATTCGGCCGTGCCGGGCTCGATCCGGATGTGAGGTGAAACACTCAGATTCATTCTTTTTTCCTTCTTATTTTTCCAGCACCATCTTGATTTTCTAAACTGTCACGTTTACGATTACATCAAAATAAAGTGAGACTGATAAATTGAATGGGTAATATTCCATTCAACTTATTGCTTGTAACATTTTTACTTGATTAGGTAAATTTTGAGCCAAACCACAAGAAACGGAACGGAATGGCAAACAGGAACAGTAGACCAGGGATGCAGATACCAGAAATACGACCGCGTGATCGATTTGCAAATTGCTGACTGCAAAAAAAAAAGACAGATTAAATTGTGAGAAGTGATGCAGTCGTAGTAATATAAGCGGAAGATGTAAAAGCTAAGTTTTGAAAAACACAAATTTTATTTAGCACTTTTAGGAAAAGAAATGGTTTAATTTGTAAAATCAAAAACTGCTACTAAAAAGATTCCATAAACAAAAAAAATGTATAATTTGAATGAAGCACTTCATATTACATATTTTGAAACTTAAGATCATTTTTTAACAAAATTTCTAAGTTCGTCGTGAACATAAATGATGTGTCATTAAAATGTGCTTGTTGTAGAGATTTTTATAGGGTTTAATCTGGGCGCAAAAGGAATAAAGGTAACAAATTATTCTTAATACTAAGAAGCAAACGCTCAATGATTGGTTGAAATTTTGCGCAAAGCTACACTAGGACTATATGCGCAAGCCGTCCCTAATTTAGCAATGTAAGACTAGAAGGAAGGCATCTAGTCATCACCACCTACCGCCAACTCTTGAGCTACTCTTTTATCAACGAATAGCGGGATTGATTGTAACATTATAACGACTCCACAGCTGAAAGGATGAGGATGTTTGGTGTGACGGGGATTTAAACTCGCGACCCTCAGATTACGAGTCAAGCTCCCTAACCGCCTAGCCATGTCGGGTCTACTAGACTCAAAGATACACTTTGTTTAATGTATTCATATATTCATTTATTTTTGAAAAATCATTTCATTCATTGACCTTTAACCCCATTTTCTCTCAGAGACTATCTTTTAACAAATATATTACTGTAACTGGTATTAACATTCTATCTTTTCATGACAATGAAATACAAGAAAAAGATTGGTTTATTTAGTAATTCACTGATCCTATCACAGGTACTTCAAACTGGCAGCATTTCAAAAACATATCTGAGTTTCATCGTGATTCTTGCATCTTCTAAGTTCTAAGAATAAGACGTTGGCTTGTTTGTTTTTAATTTCGCGCAAAGCTACTCGAGGGCTATCTGCGCTAACCGTCCCTAATTTAGCAGTGTAAGACAAGAGGGAAGGCAGCTAGTCATCACCATCCAACGCCAACGCTTGGGCTACTCTTTTACCAACGACTAGTGGGACTGACAGTCATATTATAACGCCCCTAAGGCTGAAAGGGCGAGCATGTTTGGTGCGCCCGGGATTCGAACCCGGGCCTCTCAGATTAGGAGTCAAACTCTTTAATCCACTTGGTCATGCCGGTCCGTTTTTTCGTTGTTACATAACTGTTTAAGTAAGCTGCATGCACCGACATTTTTTATTTTTTTCAGTTTAATAAAGCCAACTCGTTTCATTCTATAAAATTCCTCATGTGGGCTAACGATTAGCTTACGGAATTACAGGGCTAAAATTTGGGGCTCGATTCTTCCCTACTGTGGACACAGTATAGACTCTGTTGCATGAATACTTTGCACTAAGTCAAACACTGTATCAATGTAATGTATAACAAAAAAGGGTTTAAACAAGACGTTTAAATTTTCAAACTTATTGGAAATTAAATAATATGGGAAAAAAGGCTTAAGGTTGTTAAATAACTTAAAACTAGCGATGTGAGCTCTATTGTCATTTTCAACGACTCAGATTGATATCAGATTTATATGTTAACTGAGAATAACTAAAAACCTTCAGTTATAATTTTGATGTAACACTTTGCTTTAATTGTCACTGACGCGCATGTCGCTTTGATTATATTAAATTATAACAGTTTTGAAATTGTTCCTTTGTCAGCATCGGGATTTAGATGTTATAGCCCTGGGCGGGTCAGATTGGTTTAACCTCTTCCAGCAAATGACGAATGATTCCTGTGTAGTATTGTTTTAAGTATTACAAAAATATCCTGGTTTAGCTAGTTCACTCACTTACGTTGAACCATTTCAAGACAATGTCCTTGTAAGTGATTATAATACTACTGATGTGTTAAATATGTCATCTCTTAAAATTATGTTATTTTTGTTATTGTCTCTTGTAATTCGCGCAAAGCTATTCGAGGACTATCTGCCTTATCCGTACCTATTTTAACAATGATAATAGACTAGAGGGAAAGCAGCTAGTCAACGTTTAGAGTCCCTTTATACCAACAGTTACAACAACTTGTGATTTGGTGACATTTAGCCTATAATGTTAGCAGCATTTCTCAGTTTTTACTGTGTATTCATTCACCCAGTTGAATTTGATATATAGGGTAGATCTAAAGCTATTTTTTGCTTCTGGCTTTTTAGAGATCTTGAAATAGATGTGGGCCTTGTGGCCCTTTCTAGGTTTTGGTAGCCGTACTGGTATGTAGGCTGCAGCCTAGGCTAAAATTCAACTCATGTAATGTTCGTCTGCTATGGTTTATAGGCTAAACTAATGTTAGGCCTAACGTTAATCAAACCATGAACTCTTTTTTTGATTACTAAGAATCGGCTAGACTATACTTACAGTCGGATCTACGTTAGACCCAGACGTCAGGCTAGGCTAATTTGAAATCCAGAACAGAAGCTGAATCTTTCTACTTATGTAAAAACTCTAACACAGGGTACTAGAATATTAAACAATAGTGTTTTGAAAAAAATAAACTTTAGAGAGATTTTCAATAACATTATATAACACAAATTTTGTTCCTGGATATTATGTGTTATTTCTTAATTGCTTATGTTGTAAAAGCACAGAAAATGGTCATTATTCCCTTCAAACTTTGTTTTTGTGACCTGGATAATGAAATTTAGAAATTAACCTATTTTCTATGTAAAAACGGGCAAATTTGCGCATTTTCATTTACTTAAGGTCTGAATAAAACAACATATGAATCAAGATTTACATGTATTTATACTTAAGTTATACAGAAATGTTTAGAAGTGAGTAGTTTTTCGGGATTTGCGACTGTAATATAAATCACTTTCACGTATCTGACGGACTGGGTACAGGGAGCTGTACAGTGTGGCACTGGGGTGGTGGATGATGGAAGGTCTGGATACATGATAACAGATGCATTCTTGCCAGCTCTACGTTTGGAAGGGTCCACCATGCAGAAGTAGCAATTGCTTGAATGGTCAGTGAGTTAACGCCAGGTTATTGGAATAGCGAACTTCATGGCTCTCTTCTCCCCTCTGTACCATCCTGCAAAAAAGCAAAATAAAATTGTTATTATGAAGAATAAATTTATTTCATCCACAACTAATGTGTAAGAGGTTCATGTAAAATATTTTGTGATATTTTTTCTATACTATTAGAAATTTTAAAAATAAATTAAAAGATATTTAAATTTTAAAATGTCTAAAATTTGTATGATATAAAATCTTACTATTCAAACAAGCAAACATTGTCCGTCTTACCTTCTAGAGTTTTTTTTGCAGTTTTCGCAAGTAAAATGAGGTGCCCAAGGTTTGTCTTGATCTCCGACAGGCATTCCAAAATATACCTTGTAGGCTTCACACATTTTAGCAGATGCTGTCACAGAGTATTTTTTCACTCTTGTCTTGATAAATTGGTCACATACATAGCAGAATTTGTCTGGAGAATGCTTGCAGCTTCTTGATGCCATCTCTGGTAAAATCAGATAGGTCTATATGTTCACTTAGGCAGCTAGAACTAAACTGAAGTGGTGAGTCCCTGTATTTATATTAGTATGGAAAGTTCTAAAAAAATTTAAAAGGTTCTTGAAAATTCTCTTAAGTTCTACAACATTCTAGAAAAGTCTTGTAAGTTTTACAACTTTCTAGGAAGTTCTCGAAAATTCTTGTATGTTAGAGAAAATTATCTATCAGCTACTCAGTACTGAATCTACCTTGAATATTCTGGAAAATGGATAAATTTGAAAACGTCATTATCCAGGTCACAAAAGCAAAGTTTGAAGGGAAAAAAATATATCTTTTTCATTTACTTTAGGCATAAGTAATTAGGAAGTAACACTTTCTGCCCAGGAACAAGAAGAAGTAAAAATTGTGTTACATAGTGTAACTGAACGTTACTACCATTCTGACTTACCTGACACAGATAAGAAAATGACGAAATTTGCCATCCTTCTATACTTGCTTTGTTTTCACATATTTTCTTTCTAGGATGTGGCAAATCTACACATTCGGAGCCCTTTTCATAGCAATTAGAACAGTCTCGTGCAGAAAAATACATCATTTCTACAACACAACGCTGCAGTCAGCGTGCGCTTACAGTAATAAATGAACGATTGAAGGCAAGATAGCTCCACGAGCTAGGTGACGTGACCTTTTTTAGACTCTTCATGTCGTTGCTCTCAGTATTAAGATACCATATTCAACATCACCCTCCGCCAACTCTAGGGCTGCTCTTTTATTAGAGACTGTCAAATTATAATGCCCGCACAGCTGAAAGTATAAGTAGATTCTGTGATGGGGATTCGAACCCACGACCCATAAATTGCTAGTCGAGCGCCCTAGCCACCTATATCTGTTGTTATCTTAGACATCGACGAACATGCTAATAAATTTTCAGTGCATTTTAGAAGTTGAATCAGTTAAATATTTCAGACTTTCTCCTTAGAGAGAAAACACGAACAGAATACCTTTCATCTAATAGTAATAACGTACAGTCACGTAACTCCTCCTTTGTATTATACATATTAATCATATTACATAATAGGGCGAATGATAACTACACGTTCACACGCAAATTGACTATTAGTTAGGGTTATCAGTCTCGTACAGCAGAAAATTGACCACGCGTACTCATGGTTTTCGTAAGATATGTTAGTATTCCTGACACAAGGAAAATGGGGTAAACGTAAATAATGAACAGATTTAAGAAAAATAAACCTAGCAGGTATTTTTAAAGCCTTGAATTGAATAATATAAGCCATTGTTATTATTTTGTATTGAGATTTGGCTAACTGTTCTCCATTACCCACATTAGCCCGGCATGGCCAAGCGTGTTAAGGTGTTTGACCTTAACCCCGCGAGGGTCGCGGGTTCGAATCCCGGTCGTACCAAACATGTTCGCCCTTTCCGCCGTGGGAGCGTTTATGTGACGGTCAATCCCACTATTCATTGGTAAAAGAGTAGCCCAAGAGTTGACGGTGGGTGGTGATAACTAGCTGCCTTCCCTCTAGTCTTACACTGCTAAATTAGGGACGACTAGCACAGATAGCCCTCGAGTAGCTTTGCGCGAAATTCAAAAGACAAACAAACAATCAATTACCCATGCCCCTAGTAGCAAAAGCTGTATGTCTGCGGAGTTAAACCGCTAAAAACCGGATTTCGATACCTGTGGTAGACAAAGCTTTGTACTTAACAATCATTATCCGCGTTCTTGCGCATGTCCTTCTCCTCGTGTGACTACTATCTGCGAAGACGCGGACGACACATGGATCACTTCAACATTACTACTAAAAACTGCAATACAGCAAGGTGAACGTTCACATGTTATCCTATTCGTGTGACGGTCTGTAAACACAAGGAAGATTAAAGCTCCTTGTGGAATCTTCTGCTGTCTTAGTCCGGAGCTATCCGCACTAGCTGTCCCTAATTTAGCATTGATAGGCTATGTAGAAGGCAGTCAGTCATCGCCACTGACCGCACACTTTTCGGCTACTCTTTTATAAATGAAAAGTGGGATTGAGCGTCACATTATAACACCCCCTTGGCTGAAAATTCGAACATGTTCGGTGACGGGATTCGTATTCGTGACCCGCAGACTATGAGTCGAGAAGACATGTATATTTCCTGAGTATTAGAACGAGGAACTTTAATAAATAAAGTTCCGATAATTTTATAGGAAACGTTAATCACATGAGAGATACCTGCGTCATTAAAATGATGTAACTTAAGAAACATTCGAAAACGTTCTGCATACAATGTCTATCTTATATATGTATATATCCTTTTGAAAATAGATATGATTATTATTTTTCATGATAAATTAATCCATTTACACTACATGTTTGAGATATCAGATTTCTTACAGAGTACAGTGTGATTTGTTTCTACCCAGATGTTCTACACTTACGAAACATAATGATTTGAAATCTGGGTGTACTATAATTACTGGAATGTGATTCATAACACTATGTAACACAAATTTTGTTCCTGGATAGTATGTGTTATTACGCTATGTAACACAAATTTTGTTCCTGGATAGCATATGTTATTTTTTAATTACTTATGTTGTAAAAGTACAGAAAATGGCCATTATTCCCTTGAAACTTTGCTTTTGTGACCTGGATAATGAAATTTAGAAATTAACCTCTTTTCTATGTAAAAACGGGCAAATTTGCACATCTTAATTTACATAAGGTCTGAATAAAACAACATATGAATCAAGATTTACATGTATTTATACTGAAGTTATACAAAAATTTGTAGGGATTTGCGACTGTAATGTAAATCACTTTCATGTATCAGCCCCCAAATATAGTCTCCCATCATGTTTTCGTTATCCGCTCCCAGGTCACTAAAGCAAAGTTTGAAGAGAAAAATGGGTCTTTACCATTTACTTGAGGCATAAGCAGCTGGGAAATAACACTTTCTGTCCAGGAACAAGAAAAAGTAAAAATTTTGTTACATAGTGTAATTTTTATTTCTAGGTGCACCACAGTTCTATAAGTGTAATGCACAGTTTTCAATTCTAGATGCACCACAGTCAAAGCACTGTAGTGTACGTGTTAGTGTGAAGTACAAGGCTACACAATGGTATACCTTTGCTTTGCTCGCCACGGGAATCGAAACACGGGTTTTAGCGTTTTAAGTCCGGAGACATATTGCTATGCCACTGAGAAGCTCGTGCGTGTATAAAGACTTCAGTATTAAAGGCCTGCCAGTTTTAACGTTAGACGCCCCACATTTAGGGAAATATATTTTATCCTTTTAAATGCAGGTAATTAATTATTAAATACCAGTGTCTGCTTTATATTCAAATTAGAAGTACTACCAACATTTAATAACGTTTGTTATTTGTTATCAGTATACAGTTCCCCCCCACATGCGTACATATTAACTTCAGTATGTGCCAGTTCCAGCTGTTTTATGTTATACTCCAAATTATTTCAAGTTATATGTTACCCAGCGCAAAGATTACGCTACAAGATGTCTTCGCTGTATATTCGTTTCTCTACATCTTGCATGTGTTTGTGAATATGGCGTCAGCTCCGTAGCTTCGAGAACATGGGTAAGTACACTATTGCTTTCTCATATTGTATGCCAACACTTGTTTGTTCACTACACACTGACAGATCTTCTGTGTTGTGTAAAATCATATTTCTTACTTCTTGAAGTCCTACAACTGTCGTGTAAGGTCATATTTCTTACTTCCAGAAGTCCTACAACTGTCGTGTAAGGTCATATTTCTTACTTCCAGAAGTCCTACAACTGTCGTGTAAGGTCATATTTATTACTTCCAGAAGTCCTAAAACTGGAATGTAAGATCATAGTAGAAGTCCTACAACTGGCATGTAAGGTCATATTTCTTGCTTCCAGAAGTTCTGAACTTGTGTAAAATAGGCTTCTGTACAATTTTCTTATAATTCTCTCATTTGAACAGGAACTAATGAATATAGTAATTTTGCAAGCAATGATTTTAGCGTTTTAAACATGTTGACCAAATTAATACAAATGGAACTTATAAGAAAATTGCCAAATAATGGCTGTCACTGTGTAAAGCAGGGAAAACACAGAGAGAAAGGAAATAACTAAAATTAAGTTTTCATCGATTTTCTGTGGTTCTCAGGTTCTCTGTGGAACTTACATTATTGGAACACTGTGGTTCTCAGGTTCTCTGTGGAACTTACATCACTGGAACACTGTGGTTCTCAGGTTCTCTGTGGAACTTACATCACTGGAACACTGTGGTTCTCAGGTTATCTGTGGAACTTACATCACTGGAGCACTGTGGCTCTCAGGTTCTCTGTGGAACGTACATCACTGGAACACTGTGGTTTTCAGGTTCTCTGTGGAACTTACATCACTGGAACACTGTGGTTCTCAGATTATCTGAGGAACTTACATTACTGGAACGCTGTGGTTCTCAGGTTCTCTGTGGAACTTACATCACTGGAACACTGTGGTTCTCAGGTTCTCTGTGGAACTTACATCACTGGAACACTGTGGTTCTCAGGTTATCTGTGGAACTTACATCACTGGAACACTGTGGCTCTCAGGTTCTCTGTGGAACTTACATCACTGGAACACTGTGGTTCTCAGGTTATCTGTGGAACTTACATCACTGGAACACTGTGGCTCTCAGGTTATCTGTGGAACTTACATCACTGGAGCACTGTGGCTATCAGGTTCTCTGTGGAACGTACATCACTGGAACACTGTGGTTTTCAGGTTCTCTGTGGAACTTACATCACAGGAGCACTGTGGCTCTCAGGTTCTCTGTGGAACTTACATTACTGGAACACTGTGGTTCTCAGGTTATCTGAGGAACTTACATTACTGGAACGCTGTGGTTCTCAGGTTCTCTGTGGAACTTACATCACTGGAACACTGTGGCTCTCAGGTTATCTGTGGAACGTACATCACTGGAACACTGTGGTTCTCAGGTTCTCTGTGGAACTTACATTACTGGAACACTGTGGTTCTCAGGTTCTCTGTGGAACTTACATTACTGGAATATCTTCAAGAAAGAAACTCTTCCTTATTATAACATGTGTTTAAATCAATTAATGCACGAGCGCAATAACAAATTATGTCTTTAAGAAGCAAGTTCATCATTCAGTGAGCTGTCTTCAAGTACTTGTCTGAAGCTGTGAGCTGTCTTCAAGTACTTGTCTGAAGCTGTGAGCTGTCTTCAAGTACTTGTCTGAAGCTGTGAGCTGTCTTCAAGTACTTGTCTGGAGCTGTTAGGTGTCTTCAGGTACTTGTCTGAAGCTGTGAGCTGTCTTCAAGTACTTGTCTGAAGCTGTGAGCTGTCTTCAAGTACTTGTCTGAAGCTGTGAGCTGTCTTCAAGTACTTGTCTGGAGCTGTTAGGTGTCTTCAAGTACTTGTCTGGAGCTGTTAGGTGTCTTCAAGTACTTGTCTGAAGCTGTGAGCTGTCTTCAAGTACTTGTCTGAAGCTGTTAGGTGTGAAAGGCGGAACACAATGCGCGGTGAAAGTTTTCACGTGCTTTCCGCAACTATTTGTAATATTCACCCGTCTTTCAACGATATTTAAAATGTTTTCACACAATCTTACAGTATGTAATAATATGCATGCCGAAACACTAACACGTGCTATAACCATATTTAAAATATTCTTACGTTCTAAATACTCGCGCATGTTTTTAATCACACTATTTTTCCTTCGTAATTACCCTGAAGCGCCCAGAATATTCACATATTAAAAGTTTATTATATTCAAACATTCGCATGTGGTCTTACGGAGCAAAATGATTCTGAAGTCCATGTAGTATACACACACACACACACACACACACACACACACACACACACACACACACATGTAATAACTATATCATACTATTCTTACACATTTTCACACATTAATATCTTGCTGGAGATCTCTGTAACAGACGTCTTCAATTATAATTATTATAATACACCTCCTTATAACATAATATAATGACAACACGCGTTTATAGCTTCCTAAAACATATATCCTCTCTGTCTTACCATTCATAACAATATCTTATCTTACATTCTTACAGTTTACCTACTTATCAGTGACAAAGATTACTCTGTTATGCATTCTTACCACACAAATATTTACATTTTATAAAACAATATAATGTTTTCCAATAGCCGTATTTTTCACTTATAACAGTATTCTATGATACGTTCTATTTACACAAAGTTTTATCATTTATAATAAAGCTCCATCATACATTCTTAAAATATAAATATATACCTGTTATTTATTGTACATAATTTCCGATTCGTATAGGTATCATTTATAACAATACTCTATATTTACAAAAATCTCTTACTTGTCCCACATCGCATCCAATAATATTATAAAGGTGTTGACTAAATAAAACAGTGGCAATCCGTATTTTTCATATCCTTTCATACTCGTATATTCTTTCGGGTTTTGTTTCTGATCTTTATAGTTTTGAGTGTGAAAACATTAAGTGGGACTTCGTAGTGTATAACGTGAAGTCTATACTTTAGCAAGCAATAACAACATCGAAGAAGTGTAAGCGCATTTCAAAGCACGTTATTTTGGTCTTGCCTGCCGTGTAATAATACCCAGACCGAGTGCTTCTCTCCTAGGCTTTGAACTATTTTTCGGAGTGACGCCTTGAGCGACTTATATATGTTTCATCACCGTTCTCCACTAGTCAGTTCATTATATGAACGTGTGAACGCTCCAACTAGGAATGTGTTATAGAAGAATGCCGCCAGAATACCAGAGTTATTGAGGCGTGTGTGAAATTAACGAAGCAAGACTCGCTAGTGACATTTAATGACTAGCAGAGCGATGTCTTGTTAGGAATAATACTTCAAGTAATTCAATATCTTTCTAATGCAGCCCTAGTTTACTTACAAGCATGCACGTCTTGGCTTACTACGTGCAATCCAATCAAAAATCTCTAATTCGATTAAACTGCTTATTCTGTTGTTTGATTGGTGAAGAAGGATAAACCTAACTTTACCCTTTGTTCACTACCACCCATAATATAGTTTAATTTCGCGCAAAGCTACACGAGGACTATCTGCTCTTGCAGTGTAAGACTAGAGGGAAGACAGCTAGTCAACCCCACCAACTCTTGGGCTACTTTATTACCAACGAACAGTTCGACTGACCGTCACATTATAACGCTCTCACGGCTGCAAGGACGAGCATGTGTAATGTGACGGGGATTCGGACCCGCGACCCTCACATTACGAGTCGAGCGCCTAAACCACCTGACCATGCCGGGTCCTATAATATAGTATTTTTATGTGAAATCCAATATCATCTGCTTCAAGAAATTCGTACGAACAACGAAAATTCACGAAGTTCTCAATCCAGTTGCTCGTGCTCACGTGGTATCTAATGTTATGCTTATATACAATATATATACATATATGTGTGGTATAATTTCAATCTCTGGTTTCTTCTACGAACAGTTCATGATTAAATCAGTACGCAGATAATCTAATAAAAAGCTACCATTGCATTAGTTTATATAGAGGGAACAGAAATAATATTTAGTTCTCACTTTCCAATGTAATCCACGTGGTTTCGAATGATTTTATCGTTTTCAAGTAATTGGACATGAAGGACAACTAACCCTAAATTATCTGTTACAAGCAGATTCGCGCGTAATTTTACGTTACTTTTACAATTGTTTATTCCATATAAGTTAAAATTTCACTGTATATTTGCACGAACCTGCACCATAACGTATATCTTTGTGCTTGCAAATGTCGGCGTTTTTCATTTGCACAAAACACGTCTCTCCTTTCATTACCTGGCCCGGCATGGCCTAGCGCGTAAGGCATGCGACTCGTAATCCGAGGGTCGCGGGTTCGAGCCCGCGTTGCGCTAAAACATGCTCGCCCTCCCAGCCGTGGGGGTGTATAATGTGACGGTCAATCCCACTATTCGTTGGTAAAAGAGTAGCCCAAGAGTTGGCGGTGGGTGGTGATGACTAGCTGCCTTCCCTCTAGTCTTACACTGCTAAATTAGGGACGGCTAGCACAGATAGCCCTCGAGTAGCTTTGTGCGAAATTCCCAAACAAACAAACCTTTCATTACCAAGAAGAAGAAATGTTCTGTTTGAACCTTGAAAAGCTTACAAAATACAACAAAATGAAATTTTGTCGAAGACGTTTCGTTAAACGTGCAGTTTCGAAAGGTTTTATTTTTTTTTAAGCCATTGCAGGGGTCGACTACAAATCCGATTTCTTTTACTAAACAAAGGTACACATGCTTCACGGATTTTAAACATAAGCTGCTTTCATGGAGGTCTTTTTTAAGAATGGAAGACGTGAAATAGATTTTTGCCGCTCTCATGAAACTATTACAGACATGTCTAGACATGCAACAGCTTGCGTTTTCAGTGGAAAACTGCGGTGTTATTTTTATGTACCATTCAAATAAAACCAAAAATCTTAAAGAAACGACAGCAATGTGACTATGTAATAGTTCCACGGTTACTTATAGGCCTGATGTACGATTTCCATTAAAATGTAATGTATTTTAATGTCACGTTTAAGACTTCATTATAGGAATATTTGTTGAAGTAAGGAGTGATATGATAAACGTTCCTACCAGTGACGTAGCGATAAGTCTGAAGGCTTATAACACTAAAACACTGGTCTTTGTCCACTCTGTAGCTTTGTGCCGAACTCCAAACAAGCAAATTAACTTCAAACAACGAAATTTTTCTTTATGTTTGACATACTGCATTAAATATTTTGATTTTTCTTAGATATGAGTTCTTATAATCTTAGCGAAGGATATAAAAACCTATTCTCACTTCATGTACGTATCAAACATATCTCACTTCATGTACATAGCAAACGTTATCGTATTTCATTTCAGTGAAAAAATAAGACCTTCAGGAATAACCGGTAAAAAAAAAACACCCTACAATAATGGAGATTCGAATGTCCTTTGTACGTTACAGAATTCGTCTTGATTGTAAGACCGTGGAATGTCGTACTCTTTATGACAACACTTCATAGCTATTCATAGCTTCCTATTGAGTACCTGGTGGGAAGATGAGAAGAATTCGAGATAGAATGGTTAATGTTTTCAGTGTCCTTCATACTATTTCAGGGAATATACTGAGTTGAGAAGTAAAAAAAACAAATAATGAACCAACGACATAGATTAGACGAAATTTGCAAGATGGTTTTTGATTTAACATGGATAAACTAAACACGCTGTTTAGATTTGTTTACCAATAGGACCCATTCTCTGTCAAGCAGAGTTAATGTTCATTTCTTTTTCATTGAGTGTTTGTTTGTTTTTGATCTTCACACAAAGCTAAACGAGGGCTATCTGCGCTAGCCGCCTCTAATTTAGCAGTGTAAAACTAGAGGGAAGGCAACTAGTCATCACCCATGTATTAAGTAAGGAAACAAATATAAAGAAACGCAAAATCAAAGAAGCCCTAGTTATACAGCAATTAAAACCAAAATTAAACCAATGTAAAGGAATACCTTTATACCCAGTGGCTCAGCGTTACGTCTGCGGACTTACAACACTAAAAACCGGGTTTCGATACCCGTGGTGGGCAGAGCACAGAGAGCCCGTTGTGTAGCTTTGCGCTTAATTCAAAAAACAACAAACAACAACCTTTATACCTATACTAATTAATAACCTAACATCCACCTGCAACGCCCCCTACAATCACGAACCCGTTTATACTCTTGTCCCTAAGGCGTGTCAACGTGTCAGGCACCGGTCACTTGCAAACTCTCTTTTTCTGAACCTTAAGGTGACCTACGAAGGTCAAAACGTTAATATCTATACCAGCCGTTCTGAGATACACAATCCTTCTATTCGATCAGAAGAGAAAACACCCCACGAGTTCAATGTTAGTTGTAAGCGTTACCTTCTTTCTAGTCTACAAACTTAAAACGACGTAGCATGGTATAAATATTGTAAAACAAACAAATATAATTTTGTAATTTTTTCTATTAATACATTTACTGTCGGATACAGCTAATTTTTTTTTGCGACAATTTAGGTCGTCTCGAACTGTGAAGTGGGGCATTTAAGGAGAGACTCCTTAGCAGTAGAAGCTTGGCATAGCCTGGTCTCGCAAACTGAAGATCTCAGATTCGAATCCCCATAAGATCTCGATAAGACTTTTTAGTAAGTCAAAACGAGACACAATTAGTGCTTTGCTACAAGTCGTACTATAATAGTGAGAGGCAGCAATTATCATAGAAGTAATACAGAATTAATAATATAGCTTCATTTATACGAAGCAAAATGTTCTTAAGAGTCAGTAATTTTCCTGTAAGTGACACGGGGTTACTCATACTGTTTAACTGATAATTATAGTTTGTTGGTTGTTTTTGTTTTGGAATTTTGCGCAAAGCTACACGAGGGCTATCTACGCTAGCCGTCCCCAATTTAGCAGTGTAAGACTAGAGGGAAGACAGCTAGTTATCACCACCCACTGCCAACTCTTGGGCTACTCTTTTACCAAAGAATAGTGGGATTGACCGTCACAATATAATGTCCCCACGGCTGAAAGGGCGAGCATGTTTGGTGCGACGGGGAATCGAACCCGTGCCTCTCAGATTGCGTACTAGTCGAACGCCTTAACCCACCTGGCCATGCCGGTCCAATAATTGTAGAAGCGTTGTAATTAACATTTCTAATGTTAAGAGTCATTTATTATGCTAGAAGCGACACGGTGCTATTAATATTGTTTAACTGATAAGTATAGAAACGTTGTAATTGACACAAGAAGGATCACGTGTTTTTACTTACGTTGTTAAGCACTAAACCTTCACATTCGTTGTCACTGGGAGTTTTAAATAATTATAATCATGTTTCTAGATTTACTTATTTAGTCTAAAAGTTATTTTTTGTAAGATCAGTTCTACTATTTCGTAAGTATAAAGATTATTTTAATCACCAGTGACGTCGGTGTAGTAGATCCGCGTGTGACGTGTTTATTACGTCATATATGCACCCTAAGAATGGAGAAAAATAAAGTTCTTCGTGACAGAAAACGGAGGCGAAACGGAAAAGTTGTGACGCATAGTGCAAATTTACATGCACACAGGATAAAACTTTCGCGAAGTTGGGGTTTTATATGTTGTGATAAAACAAGATTTCTCAGTATCATATAAGCAAGAGTTCCATTATGGTATGATTTTCCATATTAAAAATCATAATTATCCTAGAAGTAGCACTGGGTTACTAATGTTTTTTAACTCATAAAAGGAAGATAATTTTTATTAACATTTCCAATGTTAAGAAACTATAAATATAATTATCCTAGAAGTGACACGGGGCTATTAATGTTCCTTAACTGATAAGAACAGGGAAGTTCTCATGCATATTCCGGAGACATACGCAAACCATCTCACTGTGTTCCATATGTTAGTTACATGTGCGTAGCCTTACGAACAGTAATCTTTTGGAAGCGATCAGATGTGTAGTTTTACACACAGTTGCTTGTTGAGATTATAATCATACGCATGGTCTTATCCACAGTTATTTGTCTGAATGAGAGTTAAGTGTGTAATCTTACTTGTAGTTATGTTTCATTTAAAGTCATGTGTGTAATCTTACTTGTAGTTATGTTCCATTTATGGTCATGTGTGTAATCTTACTTGTGTTTCATTTAAAGTGATGTGTGTAATCTTACTTATTGTTATGTTTCATTTAAAGTTGTGTGTGTAATCTTACTTATTGTTATGTTTCATGTAAAGTCATGTGTGTAATCTTACTTATTCTTATGTTTCATTTAAAGTCATGAGTGTAAGCTTACTTGTAGTTATGTTTCATGTAAAGTCATGTGTGTAATCTTACTTATTGTTGTGTTTAATTTAAAGTCATGTGTGTAATCTTACTTGTAGTTATGTTTCATGTAAAGTTATGTGTGTAATCTTACTTGTAGTTATGTTTCATGTAAAGTCATGTGTGTAATCTTACTTGTAGATATGTTTCATTTAAAGTGATGTGTGTAATCTTACTTGTAGATATGTTTCATTTAAAATGTTGTGTGTGATCTTACTTATTATGATTCATTTATGGTCATGTGTGTAATCTTACTTATTGTTGTGTTTCATTTAAAGTCATGTGTGTAATCTTACTTGTTTCATTTAAAGTCTTGTGTGTACTCTTACTTATTGTTATGTTTCATTTAAAGTCATGAGTGTAATCTTACTTGTAGTTATGTTTCATGTAAAGTCATGTGTGTAATCTTACTTATTGTTATGTTTCATTTAAAGATGTGTGTGTAATCTTACTTATTCTTATGTTTCATTTAAAGTCATGAGTGTAATCTTACTTGTAGTTATGTTTCATGTAAAGTCATGTGTGTAATCTTACTTGTGTTTCATTTAAAGTCTTGTGTGTAATCTTACTTATTGCTATGTTTCATGTAAAGTCATGAGTGTAATCTTACTTATTGCTATGTTTCATGTAAAGTCATGAGTGTAATCTTACTTGTAGATATGTTTCATTTAAAGTGTTGTGTGTGATCTTACTTATTATGTTTCATTTAAAGTCATGTGTGTGATCTTACTTATTGTTGTGTTTCATTTAAAGTCGTGTGTAATCTTGCTTATTGTTGTGTTTCACTTAAAGTTATGTGTGTAATCTCACTTATTGTTGTGTTTCATTTAAAGTCATGTGTGTAATCTTACTTATTGTTATGTTTCATTTAAAGTCATGTGTGTAATCTTACTTATTGTTGTTTCATTTAAAGTCATGTGTGTAATCTTACTTATTATGTTTCATTTAAAGTGTTGTGTGTGATCTTACTTATTATGTTTCATTTAAAGTCATGTGTGTAATCTTACTTATTGTTGTGTTTCATTTAAAGTCATGTGTGTAATCTTACTTATTGTTGTGTTTCATTTAAAGTCATGTGTGTAATCTTACTTATTGTTGTGTTTCATTTAAAGTCATGTGTGTAATCTTACTTGTTGTTGTGTTTCATTTAAAGTTACGTGTGTAATCTTACTTATTGTTGTGTTTCATTTAAAGTTACGTGTGTAATCTTACTTATTGTTGTGTTTCATTTAAAGTTATGTGTGTAATCTCACTTATTGTTGTGTTTCATTTAAAGTTATGTGTGTAATCTTACTTATTGTTGTGTTTCATTTAGTCATGTGTGTAATCTTACTTATTGTTATGTTTCATTTAAAGTCATATGTGTAATCTTACTTATTGTTATATTTCATTTAAAGTGATGTATGTAATATTACTTATTATGTTTCATTTAAAGTTATGTGTGTGATCTTACTTATTGTTGTGTTTCATTTAAAGTCTTGTGTGTAATCTCATTTATTATGTTTCATTTAAAGTTATGTGTGTAATCTCATTTATTGTTGTGTTTCATCTAAAGTCATGTGTGTAGTTTACCCACAGTTATTTGTATTAGAGTCTCGTTTGTAACCCTACATGTATGTAGCTGTTTAATTTATAGTTATTGCTAAGTTGAGGAGGAACAGAGTGAAAGTTATTTACTTTGTTAATATAAAACCGAAAAAAAAACCAACAAAATAAATTACCATGACTACCAAATACTGGAAAGATGAATTTGTAAGTAGATTTCAGGTAGTTAACGACTGTTTTTAACAACTCTAGTGTTGTCCACATTCATGTGAAAAACCTTACCATTGACTATATCCTTGGCCTAGAGTCACATATGTAGTCTTACCTAAGGTTACTTGTTTCAACGATTGAAGCAATAACCCTATATCTTTTATATTTCTCAAGGGTCTCTAGTTGTTTTGTTTATAGAGACCCGTCATTTGTGATGTTTTGAATATTTCATTTTACTCGTATTTATCAATAGAAATAGAGAGATAAAAACGACAAAATTCTCTAGTGAGAGATTCAGACAAAGCATTCAAAAGTTAGTCAGTAGTTCTCTTACGACTATTTAGGGAAACACCAACTTCGTTCTACAAACAAAGTTACTATTCGTTCATCAAATTTTCAACAAGTTTCTTTTATTCCAGCTCAACAGCAAGAAATAGTTTTGCGAGAAATAAAATGGCGAATTTTCATTTCTTGAGGCCTCGAAACACAGATCGGCTGTTCATTACAACTTCATAAGCATTTAAATAAAAAAACAACAAGCGCTTTTATAGGCGAAAAAAGAAATTACTAGATAAAACGACAAGAAATTAAAATAAACAGATATAAATTTGTTGGTGGAACAAATATTTCTTTAAGGTTTTTGGTCTCGGAACTTAAGAGTCATTTTGGTGGAGCGCTCAAGAAATAACTAAAAATTAGTTTTACCACGACTCGTTTCTTATAACTTTTACTATCCATTTTAAACTATTATTTTGGCAATTAGTTTAGGAGATACATGTGCGTATTTTGTTTCATTTAATTATTTTTGTTTTACAAAAGTAGGGCCAAGCGTGTTAAGGCGTTCGAGTCGTTATCGGAGGGTCGCGGGTTCGAATCCAGTTCGCACCAAAGATGCTCTCCCCCTTTTAGCCGTGGGGGCGTTACAATGTGACGTCAACCCCACTATTCGTTGGTAAGAAGAGTAGCCCAAAAGTTGGCGGTGGGTGGTGATGACTAGCTGCCTTCCCTCTAGCGCAGATAGTTCTCGAGTAGCTTTGCGCGAAATTCAAAACAGACAAATTTACAAAATTAGCAAATAAAACAAGACAATGTTATGCACATTGTAGGTACTAGCTAGGTTAATATTAATAAAATAAGATGATTTTAAACGTTATGAAACCAACTTGGTGAGGGCCACATGTTACGTAATCTCACGTGTGTTTTTCGCTTGGTATGGTACAATTATCGAAGCAAAGAACAGTTCAAAAACAAAGTAAGTAAAATCACTTATTTTTATATGTGGTTATCGATAATATTTTTATCCACATTATTTCGTATATGTTGTTTGTTTTTGAATTTCTCACAAAGCTACTCGAGGGCTGTCTGCGCTAGCCGTCCCTAATTTAGCAGTGTAAGACTAGAGGGAAGGCAGCTAGACATCACCACCAATCATCGCCAACTCTTTGGCTACTTTTTATTAACGAATAATGAAATTAATCATCACATTATAATGCCCCCACAGCTGAAAGGGCGAGCATGTTTGGTGCGACCGGGATTCAAACCCGCAACCCTCGGATAACGATTAGAGAGCCTTACCCATCTGGGCATTCGGGGCCGTTTCGTATATCATTATAAATTCGGTAAAATACAAAATCTTGACTATTCAGCATGTTGGTCATTACAACTTTAAAAATAAGTGATTCAAATGAGATTACGTAAAGCTTTATCAGTTACTTTAGAATTATTAATTATTAATGTCATTTTCTATCAGATGTGACGTTATTTTAGCTACATTACGTAGATTGTACAGATGATTTTATGTTTTTAATGCATGTTTACCATGCCAAATAGAGTCACGCACTTTATGTTCAGCAGTTTCGTGTCGTGCACACATTGAAAACCCTTTCAGAGCATATTTTGATAAAATGAATGGATTTTCTCAAAAAAATTGGTGCATTGGATAAAACAAACGAAATCCATTATGGTTCTTTTATTAGTAGAATTTAATGTCTTTCAGTGGATTAGAGATAAATTTAGGATCTTACATTGCAAAATAATCCGGGTTGACTCCCCTCAGAGGGTACAGCAGATAGCCCATTTTGGCTTTGCTCTCAAACAAACACACACACACACACACACACACACAGTATTTATTACTATTTACTCTTCTCGTTCATTTAGGCCTTTTTAAAAATGGTTTTAAATTATTTTTTTTCCTATGAAAAAAGCAGTGAAATCAGGTTTATCAATATTAAGCAAAGTATTTATAGTTTTAACTAGCATTACTAACACTCGTGGGCTATACTAATGCCCTTTATTATAACACTTCTGTTTTGTCTTTATTTGTCACTAACGTTTGATAGCTCTAAAGAACATAATACCTCAGGAAAATTACTTTCCAAATGAAGAAACATAACAAGCAATAAACTTTTGAAATCGTGCATTAGTATTAACGTTAAATATTGTTAAAGTTTGAAAATAAATTCATCAGAAGTTTAATCAGTTTTTCGAGTAGAGAAAAGTCTATTTTTATTCAGGTTCATGATATGCAAAGCTTCGATTTTCTCATTAATCGATCGATCAATAATATATGCTCGAATACAAAATCGAAAGATCACCAACATTTCAACTTTCTGGAAGAAATCAACGGTTATAAACTTACCTTATGTTAGTTTTCTGTTTTTGTCTGTTCCTGCAATCTTCGGTAAAATATTCACTGACTTTTTTTATTAAGCTTGTAGTTTTTTGTAGTTTTATTTATGTCAAAATTTTAAGAAACCTTATTCGATATTACTTCTCTTCATTGTACTTGTAAAAAAAAACAACTGATGATTGAGTAAGCTAACTTAACTTGACTGTTAGTTAGGCTTACTTAACTTAACTCTTAGTTAAACTTACTTAATTGACTGTTAGTTAAACTTACTTAATTGACTGTTAGTTAGGCTTACTTAATTGACTGTTAGTTAGGCTTACTTAACTTAACTGTTAGTGAGGCTTACTTAACTTAACTGTTAGTTAGGCTTACTTAACTTCAACTGACTTGAGGGTCGCGGGTTCGCATCCCCGTCGCGCCAAACACGCTCGCCCTTTCAGCCGTGGGGGCGTTATAATGTTCGGTCAATCCCACTATTCTTTGGTAAAAGAGTAGCCCAAGAGTTGGCGGTGGGTGGTGATGACTAGCTGCCTTCCCTCTAGTCTAACACTACTAAATTAGGAACGGCTAGCGCATATAGCCCTCGTGTAGCTTTGTACGAAATTCAAAATACAAAAAAATACAAAATTCATCTGACTATTAATTAGGTTTACTTAACCTTTAACAATAATAAAACCTTACCAATGACGTATACTTATTATAATGTGAATTGAGAGGATCTTATGTTTAATCATATTTATCATATATATTTTAATGTTCTACACATATCAGTAGATGTTGAATAGTTATTATAACGTGAAACAAAGAGAATTCAATATGTAATCAGTTTTACCAGGTTTATTTAGAAATGTTATATATGTAACAGTAGTTTAAAATAATCGTTATAAACCAAATTGAAGTTGAGAGCTATCAAATCATTGATTTATGTTTCAGTTATTCTTCAGAGTTTTCGTCTGGAAGTAAATAACAATTACGTCGTTTCTGGAAACACTGGAGTTCTGAGATGTCGCATTCCTGATTTCGTTAAAGAATACGTCACAGTGACGTCATGGCTTCAGGACGAGACTTTCATTATCCGGGGCTCGACAACGGCAAGTAAGCTGCCATTCAATCACAAGTTAATCCATAACGTTCTATAGATATATCACGTGTATTAAAGAATGTCGTAGAGAAAGTAAAAACGAGCTATAATTATCGCACGTAGCGGTTTTAGAAAGGTTGTTCCATGTTCCAGAAATATCTTTCTTAATTGTGCTAATTTTGTGTGTTTCAAAACTCCACAGGCGTAATTTCCTCTTCTACCTTTATCTGTAATTATCTAAATGTGAGAAACTATCTTTTGTTTGAGAATTTCGCACAAAGCTACTCGAGGGCTATCTGTGCTAGCCGTCCCTAATTTAGTAGTGTAAGACTAGAGGGAAGGCAGCTAGTCATCACCACCCACCGCCAACTCTTGGGCTACACTTTTACCAACGAATAGTGGGATTGACCGTCACATTATACACCCCCACGGCTGGGAGGGCGAGCATGTTTAGCGCGACGCGGGCGCGAACCCGCGACCCTCGGTTTACGAGTCGCACGCCTTACGCACCAGAAACTATCTAGAATGTCAAGTATTGAGCTTTTGCTTATGAACGTTTACATTACCTCGTCGTTAAGAAACTACAAGAGAGTTTGTTTGTTTTTTTTGGAAAAAGAAAAACAACCAATGACCTAAGACGTTGACTAGTGTATGGAAGATAGAACTATCATCCAATCCTGACTTAGCAGGAGTTAAATGTTTTTACTGTTAATTATGACAGCGAATTATTCCATTACTAGTCCTAAGAGAATACTACAGCGGTCAATTTGAAGGAAAGATGCGCTTTTCTTGCGATGGCCCCTGACCCTAAGTTTGACATTCTTAGCTCTGCGTATTTTAGTAACTTCTTGCTGTGAACGAGAGGTATTTTAATGTACACGTTCTTTCTTTATATAGAGAGGCCCCGGCATGACCAGGTGGTTAGGGCGCTCGATTCGTAAACTGAGTGTCGTCGGTTCGAATCCATGTCACACCAAATATGCTCGCCATTTTAGCCGTGAGGTGTTATAATATAACGATTAATCCCACTATTTATTGGTAAAAGAGTAGCCCAAGAGTTGGCGGTGGGTTGTGATGACTAGCTGACTTTCCTCTAATCTTACACTGCTAAATCAGGAATAGCCCTCGTGTGGCTTTGCGCGAAATTCAAAACAAACAAATTTTCTTCATAGATGGAATGTGACGTAATTTACTGTTGATTCATAGATGTTTTAGTGCTTTCAGATATAAGCATTTAGTGTATTTTCTCTTTGACTCTCTTCAATGAAACAAGAAATTCATCCTTGGATCTTCTCTTGTGTTTAGTTGTTGCTTTAATAAGAAATCCAATACTTTCACCTTCTGTTACATTAAAATTATTATAACATCTCGCAGGTTAATTTTGATACAATGTAGTGAAATCTAAAGACACTTAATCTAATATTTTTTTCTCTTTATTTTTTGCTTTCTTTATTTTGTTTTTGAATTTCGCGCAAAGCTACACGAGGGCTATCTGCGTTAGCCGTCCCTAATTTAGCAGTGTAAGACTAGAGGGAAGTCAGCTAGTCATCACCACCCACCACCAACTCTTGGGATACTCTTTTACCAACGAATAGTGGGATTGGCCGTCACATTATAAAGCCCCCTTGCACCAAACATGCTCGCCCTTTAAGGCGTGAGGGCGTTATAATGTTACGGTCAATCCCACTATTCGTTGGTAAAAGAGTAGCCCAAGAGCTGGCGGTGAGTGGTTATTAGTTGTTATCGAGGATCGCGAGTCGAACTCCTTAACCGACTTGGTCATGCCGGCGCCTCCTATTTTTTGCATTTGGAAAATAATTATTATTTTCCAAAAAACGTCTTTATACATAGACTGTTAATTTATCACCTACTGTAAGTAATTTGTTATATTTATATTTATCCTATGAAATACACTTATTTAAAAATTATGTTCTTTTAGCCTCGGTTGTAATTACGAAATAACTGATACTGTTCTTTACGATTAAAATGGAAATATAGAATATTGATATACCTAGTATATACGTACAATAAATATTTTGCTTAAAGCATGCTTGTTTCGATCCTAGCTTTGTTTACTGGGTTTTCAGCTAGTTTGTTCGTATAACGTCCTGTATTTCTGATACCGGGTTCCAGTTTTAAGTGTTATTCCATCACAATGAAAGCTATAAGCTATGGAAATCAGTTGAAATGTTATTTAGCGATGTATATATATTTATTTGGACAATATTTACGTGTGGTGTTTAAAATGTAGTTTTGTAGCAGCGGATGACGAGCTGTTGTGTCTCAAGGGTAAAAGATTTGTTCGTAATTTGACTAGTTCGTAATTGAAAACTCGTATTTTGTTACTATTTTCTCGTTTCTCTATATTGTTAGGGTTAGCTTGTTTTCTGTAACTATTTGTAGACTATGAGGCTGAGTGCTTACATCTGGTCCTAATTTTAACTTTCTCTGTAATGTGAGACATTCTACTATACGTTAAGTTTGGTTGACGCTCTGTGTCCACCCACCCCCTCTCTCTCACACTTCCTTGAAGAGACATTTTACTGCTACCAACTCTATAGCTTATTCCACGGTTTTACTTCTCCTTTCTCAAATATGTGACGTTCCTTGTTGTAGGCTTAACTTAGGTGTAAATAAAGACGCGAAATAGCATCAGTCTCTGTTTCGTTCAGATGTTTGGGTTATCGGACTTGTTTTGCTGTCTGTAAAACAAAGGTGACTTGCTGCAATAGCTTGTGCATCTAGTTAATTTACTTGGTTAAAATGGCATGCTGCGCCACTTTAGTCACTTACTTAAATTATTGAGTTAAAATAGCGTGCTACGTTAGATTGGATGTATTATCGATTCTCACATTGTTGTCAGTGTTCTATTTAACGTATTTCTTTTTACTTGGGTTCAGCATTGCCGGGTGATCAGGACGCTCGACTTGTAATTTGTGGGTCCCGGGTTCGAATCCATGTCACACCAAACATGCTCGCCCTTTTAGCCTTGAGGGTGATATATAATATGATGGTCAATCCCATTATTCGTCAGTAAGAGAGTAGTAGGTGGGTGGTGATTACTAGCTGCCTCCTGTTTAGTCTTACACTGCTAAATTAGGGGTAGCCCTCGTGTAGTTTTGCGCGAAGTCCAAAACCAAATAACATTTTTTTACTTATCTTACTGCTTGTTTACGTACTATTTCACGATGGTCTTTCTTGTAACACTTTTTTCCTAATTGTCTACCTCGAGCTTCTGAAGTGCTTGCGGTTTATAAAAACTATTAATGTAGTATCGACAGCGGAATATATATATTACCATAAGTCAAGCCCCCAGCTAGTACAGCGGTAAGTCTACGGATTTACAACGCTAAAATTAGGGGTTCGATTCCCCTCGGTGGGCTCAGCAGATAACCCGTTGTGGCTTTGCTAAAAGAAAAACACAAACACACACCTTAAGTCAAAATACTTGGGTATCTTGTTTTCCTGCTAGTGCATTACGCTTGCCACAACTTAAATAGACATGAATCGTTTAAAATAAATGCAACAAATAAATCAATAATACCACGCATAGACCCGTTCTCTTCATTATACCACGAATTCAGTCGCGCCCTCTACGTAAACGTGACACTAAATGACTTTTCACTATTTTGTTTCGCATAACACGTCCAAGCAAATATATGGAGCAAAGTACAAAAGAAACTCCATTTTTCCCTTTAAAGTATGTGCTGATTTTGCGTATTTACCAAGGAATATAACGGACACCATATTACTCTTATGGTAACGAGAACAGCAAACCTCTAACCAAACAAAGAGTTTGCTCTTAGTGAGTTTGGCGGCGACTTGGAGTTTCGGTTTGGACATGATCTCGCAACTTGACTGTGAATAGTAATTAGGCGGTAGAATTATTTAATGGGATGGTAACATTATTTAGCTTGTTTGGAACGGGTTCAATAATAAATCCTATAATAGCCGTGAAAGTACATTCTATTATGGCAAGTAAAAGTAAAGTGTATAATAATACGTTTCCCACACCCCCAATGGCACAACGTTATGTCTGCGAACTTACAACGGTAAAATCCAGGCTTCGATACACGTGGTGGGCAACGCACAAATAGCCCATTGTGTAGCTTTGTGCTTAATTACAAACAAATAAGAATACGTCAACCATACTATATCTGTTATGTACTCCAATATCGATAAGGCCTTTCGTGTAATACTAAAAATAATCAAGTGGGCTAGTTGGTGACAAACATATATTGGCTAAGCGCTGTTTATATTAGCTATATAAAAGCTATATTAGCTTTATAGCTATATAAAATGATTTATGCCACTTGTTTCAAATGGCCTGAAGGTTACTGTGTCTATAATTGTATCATCAGAAGCCGAAAAAATGGAAGAAAGAAAGTAACAAACTATTTGTTATTTAGCAACAAAAAGAAACAGCCTTGAAAAGAAGAGAAACGTAATCCATCGGACGTGTCGGAAGATAATTATTCCATTATCATCGAATCCTCAAAAGGTGTATTGATACATAACTGTAAACAAGGTAAACTCTTAACGACATTGGTGAAAAAATAGAGCATACAAGTTTATACATAAATAACACAAATTGTTAATAAATCAGTCATCATTTAGGGTACACTAATTTCTGATTTATGGCATTTATCATTGAAACTAAGCAGTTTTAGTTGGATGTTTGTTTATTATCTAGATCAGGGTGGTATTTAAGTCAAGGCCTCCTTTAATGAAAAGTTCAAGGTTTGTAGACCCAGTCGTAGTGATGGGAAAATTATTAATTGGTATATTATAGCTTCTACTCTCTTCCAAGGGACCATGGCGAGTGGCGAGGTGGTTAAGGCGCTCTAATCGTAATCTGAGGGTTGCGGGTTCGCAACCCCGTCACACCAAACATGCTCGACCTTTCAGCCGTGGGAGCGTTATAGTGTGCGGTCAATTCCACTGTTCGTTAGTAAAAGAGTAGCCCAAGAGTTGGCGGGGGGTGGTAATGACTAGCTGCCTTCCCTCTAGTCTTAACATTGCTAAATGAGGGACGGCTGCTTCGCGCGAAATTGAAAACAAGCTCTCTTCCATGTGGTTAAACTGCTGAGTGACAAATGTTTACTGCCAAAGGCTTCATATAATGGATGCCCCAAGTGCTCGTAGACCGTAGTTTACAGAGGGCACTCAGTTTTGATGGTGTAAATGACTTTATTTTGACATACCATGAACCCTGGTTGTCAGTCCTTATAATGAAGATTGTGTGTGTGTGTGTTTCTTTCTTATGGCAAAGCCACACATTGGGCAATCAAAATTGAAGCTTATCTTTAACCCTGAAACTACATCGAGAAATAAGTCTGAGCTGACTCCACGGGATGAATATTTTTTTTTCACCAATCTTTAATCTATACTCTTTGCAAACCTGTATGTGACGCTTGAGTACTTTCTTCTGGTGGGCTGCTTTGTCGCATATGCTGTGTGATATTTTTGGATTTGTGTGAATAATGATCTGTAAGAAAAAAATATTATTTATTTGTTTGTTTTTCCAATGTATTTGTTCAAAGAGGTCGCCTCTTGTACAGACAGAAGCTAAACCTTTCCAATTTTCTTATACGTGCCGCCCCTGTGGGAACCCTTGAACGATAGACTGAGAGAAAATTTGTTACGAGACTCTGGACCTACGTGTTATGCTAATCACGAAGTAGGTTTGGTAGTCTTCCGAAGTTCTGAAATAAATTTATTGTAGGGCTGCTAAACATTTCAAGTTCTGAAGTGAATTTATTCTGTGGGTACTAATTGTTTCTACAAATCGTAAAGTGAATTTATTCTTGGAGAGTTCAAATATTTCTTCAGGTTTTGGAGTGAATTTATTCTAAGGTTGCTAAACGTTTCTCCATTTTCCGAAATGAATTTATTTTAGAGGTGTTAAGTGGATAAATTTTTGTAAATGGTTACCAAAACGAAACAGTAAAAGCGTGTCAACTGTGTGACGCTCCTTCGAAACTGGACGGCCACTTAGTTGTCCGACCATATGTGCTCTTGGTAATAAATAAAAGCAGTGGCAGAGGCTAGTTCGAAAACGGAACCGGCGTACTCTAATTTTTGACCAATTTATTAGTATTTGTTTTAAGTATCTATTGTTTGTTTAAAGGAGTGTTTTCCGTATTGTTTACTCATCTTGAGTGAGTTCACTCTTGGGTTTTTACGTGTTAATTCTACTTCATAATGTTTTCTAAGCCTCGTGCTGTTACTGGTTCCTTAGCGCTAAGCTGCACAATGTGCTGTCAGCAATCTGTTCACCGTGGGTATCTAACTCCGGATTTTAGTCTTGTAAACCCGTAAACTAACAGCTGAAAACCATAAAGGGCATTGAGACCGAATTTGCACTTATACACTAATATATCGTTTTCAAACTTCGCTGAAGACGGAATAAGTACGTTCCGGAACGTTCGCTGTCTCCATTTGTAGTTTCTTTATGTAATTTATAAGATCATGGTGTATTGTTTGTTTTCAGAACCAAAGGTTAAGAGAAACTTAGGAGCGACAGAGGAAGCACTTAAACCAAAATGTACGTTTTATGATTCATCAGCGTAGTGTTTGAAATTCTGGAAAACAAAAAAGAGAGAAAGAAAGGTTAATGGGATAGATATATCTCACAGCATAGGAGAGCTAGATTATGTCCATCAACGTATTAAACGAAATGACAGGGCAACAAGACTGAAAGTTGAAACGATCGAATACATTACAGCTCGTTAAGTGAACGAGAAATATACGTTTTCCTGCCAAGATAAATCCTTTAGGTAAACACATTGATTGAAACACGAGTTGCTCGCAGTTTCTTGCTCTACTTTTGAGCATGCGCGGTAAACGACTAGTTTGGTATACGTTTATTGGGTAAATGTTTAGGCAAATTTGTTTTTTCTTTTTATTTTTAAATCAACAGATACGTGTGTGTATATTTAAGTAATTATACCACATTTTGTTGTTTCTTTCAGGTAGATTTAGTGTCTTTCCAAGTGGAGAGTTTCATGTTCGAAGAGTAACTGCTTCGGACGTCAGTAAGACGTTTCGTTGTCAAGTGCAACATCACCTAACCGGAGAAACGCAGACTAGCACGACCTCTGGACGATTCGTCGTTACAGGTGAGCTGGTTACATTTTCTCTTGTGTTTGTATTTGTCCAGAATGTATTTTAATAACATCCAGTGGCTCGACATGACCAGGTGGTTAAGGCACTTGTCTCGTAATCTGAGGGTCTTGGGTTCGAATCCCCTTCACAACAAACATGCTCACCTTTTCAGCCCTAGGGGCGTTATAATGTGACGGTCAATCTCCCTATTCGTTGGTAAAAGAATAGCCCAAGAGTTGGCGGTGGGTGGTGATGACTAGCTGCCTTCTCTCTAGTCTTACGCTACTAAATTAGGAGCAGCTAGCGCAGATAGCCCTCGATAGCTTTGCGTGAAATTAAAAGACCAAACAAACAAGACAAACAACGTACTCATTCCAAACTGAACACAGATAAGTAGTTTCTAATTTAGTTAAAACGAAATCACTGAACTAATAACTCAGCATTATATATTTCAGCTTCCTGAAGGGAGGTTTGTTTGTGAGATTCAGTCAAAGCACTAGATTTAATTACTACTGTCGTTCTCATGTAGCAGAATGAGGCATTTTTTCCTTAAAACTGATCTCCAATCTTTTCTACAACTCTAAATAATTCTCGCCGAGACAAGTCTGTGCATGAGTGACGTAATAAAACTCAAGATGACACGATACAATGGTGCATCTCTTTCTATCCATTATGAGGAATCAAACTCCGAATTTTATCTTTGAAAACCCGTAAACTAATAGCTGAATCTCAGAGAGGACATTTAGACCTTATCTGCACTTATCAGTAAGGCTAGATAAGAATTATTTGCCGTCCATAATTTTGACCTGATCAACTAAAACGAAAGTCAACAGTCTCTAATAGAACTTTCTCGCCTGATCCAATGAAACAACGAGAATTATCTAACTTTTATAACGCACCCTCGGAGCTAAAGTGCGAAGCTCGGTTTTCATGGTAAATGGACCTTTAAATTTACATCCAATAGGGTAACCATTAGACCACGCCTGGCCCTAGCCTAAAGTCAATAATAAATGTTTCAAAATGGTAACCGTAATTAATTCAGAGTTCAATTATACCAGGCCCACCATGGCCAGGTAGAATAAGGCGTTCGACTCGTAATCGGAGGTTCGCGGGTTCGCATCCCCGTTGTGCCAAACATGCTTCCCTTTTAGTCGTGAGAGGCGTTATAATGTTACGGTTAATCCCACTATTTGTTGTTAAAAGAGTAGCCCAAGAGTTGGCGGTGGGTGGTGATGACTAGGTGCCTTCCCTCTTGTCTTACACTGCTAAATTAGGGACGGTTAGCGCAGATAACCCTCGAGTAGCTTTGCGCGAAATTCGAAAACGAAACAAACAATCAATATATACCAACTCGTCTAAGACAAATAATTTAAAAGTATTTTGAAGCAGTAAGCTAGGCCTTAAAAGCCTCAGCTTTGGGTTCAACCAATTACATTTTGGTTTCATCTTTCAAACTCAGACGTGTCCTACATATCCACTTTCCCAGCGCACGTGCTTGTTTCTTTTTGTAATCCGCATATTTACAGTAGACTTAGTTGGGAGAAAAAAAATTACTCGTTTCAACTTCTTTATGCAATGTGTTAATATGAGTTTTACTATAAAATTGAAGGCTTCCTGCGAGTTACAAGTATGAAAGTTTTCAAATGTGACTCACCCACATGAGACTGTTTGAAATTCGTATTCGAAACAGGTTAGGTTTAAACATACAAAAACCAATTGGTGGAGAACGCTTATGGCAGACTTACGTTCAAAGTAGGAATCAATTGCAATATACGTAGCGTGTACACGTTTACTTTCATTTATTTGTTGTTGTGTTATTTCTTTCTCTCCCTCTGTCTAATCGTGGCGTAATCGATTTCTAGTCTTGCAAACGATTATTCTACTGAGCTAAATTGAGGTAGCAGTAACACTAAGCATACAAACAATCAGAACGTCAGTTTTATGTGGCGAACTCAAACGAACAAGGCCCACAACATTCATCAGAAACAGCTGCGTTTGTCTGGCACTTTGTGAAACACACACACACACACACAAACAATGAAATATTAGTAAAATGTGACGTACTTAAATGGTCTAAATCGTTTCAATTTATTTTAGTACTTTTGCACGTGCACTTCTAAGCCTAATTTCACAATATGTTTGCTAGCTTTTATTATAAATTAGTAACTCAGAAACCACTTACGTAATTTTTTATATATATTTCAGAATTGCTTATCTGGAAGAGGAAATGGGGTATGGTATTATTTTATTTTTGCCATAATGAATAGGATTTAATTTCTGAAATATTATCGCGTAATCAGATCCTTTTAGAGAAAAAAACGGCCTGAGCTGGGGAACTGAAGAAATCTTTCATCAACAGCGCCATCTTATCTCAGTAAATGTGTTTCGCAAACATTTTTTTTCTAATGTATCATTGAAAAAAAAATGAAAAAACATTTCTCACCCAATGCGACTTCCTAATATGATCTACATTTTGAAATATGTTAAATTGTATACTGCGCCATCTTTTATTAAAAAGGAAACAGAGAAAGTTTCTTTTGCTTTTTTTACCATCAAGTGCTCCAGGTGGGACACTTCTAAGTCTTCTGATTTACAACGTTAAAATCAGGGGTTCGATTCCCCCTTAGTGGACACAACAAATAGCTATGGCTTTGCTATAAAACACATACCTTCAAGTGTTTCCGGTAGGACGCTGCTAAAGTTCTCTAATTCATGACGATAAACTTAGAGGTTCGAGTCCCTTCAGTGGACACAACAAACAGCCCAATGTAACTTTGCTATAACACGCATACCTTCAAGTGCAAAAACTTTCATCTGGTGTAACACACTGATCCAAGTATAGAATTCCAAAACGTTAAAACTTAAAGACTTGTATTTTACTTAAAATACACCACAGAAAAATACATGAAACTTAATGTTTTCACTTAGGATTCGCAGTCGTTTCGTCTGAAACTTTAGTTTTAATTATCAAACCATTTATTTTTTATTAAAGACGATAGATATATTCGACAAACAAATACAAACGGTTCTGACAAACGAAAGGAATAGTGAGACAAACTGTTCTGACGTTTTTCTCATTTTCAGGATAGGTGACCCCCCAAGTGGCTCAACGGCAGGTTTGAGAGCTCAAAACTAAACGTTTGGACTTAATCACGTTATTGTGTACAGTACACATTAGCATTGTACAGCTTTGTATTAAACAACAAGCAATGTAACTGTAGTAGATGTATTTCACAGGATAGTTTATGATTTATTAAATTTAGTTTTAATAGTTTCAACTTATCTTTCCCCATAATTAGTCTACTTGTGTTTTAGATGTAAAACTAATTTTTAATTAATTAATAATTTAATGGTTAATTGCAGAACCAAATATAAAATTTGAAAATATTTGTTTGTTTGTTTCTGAATTTCGCGTAAAGCTACACGAGGGTTATCTGCGCTAGTCATCCCCAATTTTGCAGTGTAAGACTAGAGGGAAGACAGCTAGTCATCACCACCCACCGCCAACTCTTGGAATACTCTTTTACCAACGAATAGTGGGATTGACTGTCACGTTATAACGCCCTCACGGCTGAAAGGGCGAGCATGTTTGGTGCAACCGGGATTCAAACCCGCGACCCTCGGATTACGAGTCGAACGCCTTTACCCACCTGGCCATGCCGACCCCTTTGTAATCGAAAATCCAATATCCCAGCGGTTTGTATACGGACCCACAACGTTCAAAACAGGGTTTCGATACCCGTAGTGGGCAGAGTACAAATAGTCCATTGTGTAGCTTTGTACTTAATTAAAAAACTTAGTTTGAAATAAATGGATTTTGCTATTTTCTCCTAAATCTTACCATACGTTGGTTTTTCTTAAAGCTACAAGTCTCGTATTATAACTCACCATTATTGTTTGATACCCACGTTTACCGCAGAAAATGTTCTCTCTGTTTATTAAGTAAAATATATCTTTGTTACAGTTTTGCGTAAATATTTTAATTCATACATGACTTACAAATGTTGTCGACAGTTTATACAGGTTTTAATTATATTAAAATATATCCAATTAATAATTTATTTTAAATACGAGCCTGTGTTTTCTTATAGCAAAACCACATCAGGATGCCTATCTGCTATATCCACAGAGGGGAATCAAACTCCTGATTTTAGTACTGTTAAGCTATCCCACCGGAAGACTTAATTTCAAATACATAATCTAAAATGCTCGTTTATTTAAAAAGATTTGTACAGAACAAAAAACAAGACCACCTTCAAGCCTGGCTTAGTGCAGTTTCGTTACAATGAGAGTCACGCGATCGAAACTTACAACCGAACATACACGTCCTTTCAGCCTTGGGACGCTATTATGTGATGGTCAATTCCTCTGGCTCGGCATGACTAGGTGGATAAGGCACTCGACTCGTAGTCTGAGGGTCACGGGTTCGAACCCCGTTACATCAAACATGTTCGCCCTTTCAGCTGTCGGTGAGTTATAATGTGACGGTCAATCATACTAATTGTTGGTAAAAGAGTAGCCGAAGAGTTGGTGGTGAGTAAGGATGACTAGCTGCCTTTCCTCTAGTCTTACATTGCTAAATTAGGAATGGTTAGCGCAGACAGCTCTCGTGTAGCTTTGCGAGAAATTTAAACCAAAATATACCAAATCAATCCCTCTATTCGTTTGTAAAGGAATAGCCCAAGAGCTGACAATGGGTGGTGTTGACTGGCTGTCTTCCCTCTAATCTATAACTTTCTATTGAAAACGGCCTGTGCAGATGGCCCTCTAGTAGCTTTTCGCGAAAATAAATATAAAAACGACAACAACGAACTCTTATACTTATTAAAATATTTGTTTGTTTTAATTTCGCGCAAAGTTACGCGAAGGTTGTCTGCGCTAGCCGTCCCTAAGTTAGCAGTGTAAGACAAGAGGGAAGGCAGCTAGTCATCACCGCCAACTCTTGGGCTACTTTTTTACCAACGAATAGTGGAATTGACCGTTACATTATAACGCCCTCGCGGCTGAGAGGGCGAGCATGCTTAGTATGATGGAAATTCGAACCTGCGACCCTCAAATTACCCTAACCTTCTAGCCATGTCGAACCTAAAATATTTCTATTAGCTAGGAATGTTTTTATATGAATAATTTTAAGTACCCATGTATGTACGAGCGCGCGCACACACACATATAGCATTTAGAATAATTATCGTAAACTCACACGAGTCGGAAAGTTGTGTTGTTGACGTACAACCCTAGAAACCCAGTATCGATAGATGTGGTAGCAGAGTACAGATAGTTACAGTACACTTGTAACTAAATTAGCAATTGATCATTTGTAATACATTATCACAGAAAAAATCAAAACCTAAACTAATTAAATTAATTAAACTGTTACGTTCACTAGAATTCTCTAATTGCTTTAATCAGAAACACAAAATGTTTTTATGCTGCCACAAGTTTGTCTTTTAATTATTGTGAAATGTTGTTTTAAATGTGTCATATTAGTTAGTACTGGCAGTTTGTTCAGTTGTTGTTTGACTCTCTTAATTTTCATATAAGCCCACGCAACCTTATGACATGGTCGAAATATTTCACCGGCTTATATTTTCCTACAGGGTATCGTTTCATCATATTTTCTAGAAACTTGGGATCACTGTCTCGCTGGAAGATACGTTTCAGTCTAACAGTTCTTGTTTGTGAGCGAATGATACGACATAATAATCTGGGTATAATATCTAATAATTTGTGTAGGTATTCGACACTATTGGCTGAAATGCAAATCATAGTTTAATTGACTTCCCAGCATGCAGTGTGATACCGTATTCCTCTCTGCTTGTTTCTTTATTTATCGTTAAACGGAAAACTACAAAACAGACTGTCTTTGGTGTGCCCACTACGGGATTTTATGGGCCCGGCATGGCCAGGTGGTTAGGGCGCTCGACTCGTAATATGAGGGTCGCGGGTTCGAATCCCGTCACACCAAACATACTCACCCTTTCACCCGTTAGGACGTTATAACGTCACCATCAATCCCACTCTTCGTTGGTTAAAGAGTAGCCCACGAGTTGGCGGTGGATGATGATGACTAGCTGCCTTCCCTTTAGTCTTACACAACTAAAGTTAGAACAGCTAGCGGAGACAGACCTCGTGTAGCTTTGCGGGAAATTTAAAAAACAAACAAACGGAATTTTAGGATCGTAAGCCTTCGGACTTACCGCTGAGCCACTGGGAAGGGGGAGAGGCTATTCTGTTATCTAACAGTCCATCGTTTGAATTTGGATTACTTTCGAAATAACGCCCTCTTCCATCTTCGTTTATCCCACCGTTTAGGATTCGATATCAAAATAAGCTTCCTATCTCTTTCAGCAGTGATTCCATCAGTTACACATCCATTGAGACCAATTCCTCTTAATGTGTGTCTCTTAGAGGCAACACTCACACTTGTACTTACAACATTGACAAGATCTCTAGTGAATTATCGTGTATTACGTGAAGAGCATACAGTGAGTTGTGTAATAGTATCACCTTATACTTCGTTCTCTTTCATTATAAACAATGGTAGTTTCACTTACCCTCTTCAGATATATCATAATCTTCCACTTAAACATGAAATTTTCGTTCTAGTCTGTTCGCGTGGATTAGTTTTCACCAGCCGAAACAATGAATTCTGCACGTTATCACGCGGCATCTCTGTTCTGAAATCAAGGGGTGCATTCACCTTACTACTGATAGGAATAGTGTGCCTGCCTATACTTTTATTTAGCAGGCGGTAGCAAGAATATCACCGATTGTTCATTAAAATACTATTTTAAATATCTTCTCAATATGTCATCAGAACTTTACAATAATGTACATTGTTTCTTTTTATAACAATATCCATGTAATAACTGAGTCACAAGTTCTGGTCATGTTTGTAAATATCATAGTAATAAGTTTGAATTTCTTGTTCTTCTGTTTCTTATTACATGATAGCTCAAAAACCAGAACAATGGTTTCAACCACTTTTGGTGAGATAACACAGTTTCCAACTGAGTATCTCATTTTATAAATATTATTAATAGCTGGTAGTAATTTTAAAAAGTCATAACTCTCGGGAAAACGATATTATCATTGCCCCTTGAAGTTAGCATTTTTACAGACATTCGATGTTCCATTAAAACGCTTAAATACAGTGTGAAACAAGATTCACCAGCCAGTAATAAATAAATAAAAATATTACAATTGGAAACTCGTTGTATTTAGATATAAATACAATCTTGCTGTGTCTATTAAAAGGTTTCATAAAAGAAAGTAAATGTAAGAACGGCTGATATACATCCTTAAAAACAATGTAAACAAGATAATATGCAAATTCCATCCCTCGTGATGACGAGAAACCCACTTGTAGTAAAAATTCATAGACTTTGTTAGCCTGAAGATGACCTAAGAAGGTCGAATCGTTGTTCTCTATTTTATTTTAATAAACGTTTTAATACCCGTACCAGCCATCTTACGATACAAATGCCATCCCTATTATATACCTTGCATTTTGTTTGAAAGATTAATATCAGCCGTCCCTATATTTAGTTCCTTTTTTGAAAAGTATTTCGTTTACTTGTTCACCAAGTTACTAATAGGTCTAGTTTAAGTGCCTATATTTTTACAGGTATTATGTTGTAATGGTACTGTTTGGGTGGAGGGCCAGTCATTCAAAGTGTAAATTATCATTATAGATAATTTTAATTGAGAATAGGGGAAGCAATACTAGAATATTTGTATTTTATATCTATTTACTTCATGTGTCTACCTATATATTAATAAATATTTATAAGTTTTATTTTCTGATTGGCGTTTCTAACTTATTTTCGCCAGTGACATTGGAATTTGTAGTGTTTTCAATATTATGAATTTTTATTTCTTGTTTACAAAACAAAAGCCCCCCGTTAGTACAGCTAAAATCAGGGATTTGATTCCCCTCGGTGGCTCAGCAGATAGCCCTATGTGGCTTTGCTATAAGAAAAACACACACAAAAACAAAAAAAATAGAAATTTAATTGTTTAGGCCTCAATGGTAAACAATAAGGTACACTATCGCTTTGGTTTAAAAAGAATCGTTCTCGTAAACAGATAACGTAATACAAAATTGTTTACTAAAAGAAAAAATAATTAGAAATTTGATTGTTTAGGCCTAAACGGAAAACAGTAAGATACACTATTTCTTTGGCTTAAAAATAATAGTTCTCGTAAACAGATAACGTAATATAAAATTGTTTACCAAAAGAAAAAATAATTAGAAATTTGATTGTTTAGGCCTAAATGGAAAACAATAAGGTACACTATCGCTTTGGTTTAGAAAGAATCGTTCTCGTAAACAGATAATGTGATACAAAATTGTTTACAAAAAAAATTAGAAATTTGATTATTTAGGCCTAAACAAAAAACAGTAAGATACACTATTACTTTGACTTAAAAAGAATAGTTTTCATAGACAGATAACATGATACAAAATTATAATATTTTTACGTTTTGTTCAGATCTAATGAAGATTATTATTAGTTGTAACAACAGCCAGGAGGTTTAAAGACTGAATTATTTAATTATATGTGGAATGTTATTACTCAAAAGTGTTAGTAATACAAAAGTAGAAATAATTGTTTTTCTTCTTCTGTGTTTAATTATCTCTAACTTAGATTATCTTGAATTATATTTTTAACACTTAGTAACATAAAGGGAAATACAGTTTGTGAGTTGTCTAAGAAATGTGTTAAAGTAATAGAAAGTTATCAAATCACTTTATGAATTATTTTTTCTACGAAACGGCAAAAATAAATAGAGATAATGTTCTATTTTAGTTAACACAGTATAATGACGTTTCTCATAAAAGTCTACGTTAATTTAATATTAGTGAAAGAGCACAAATTCTATGTGTGTGTTTTTTTCTTTTAGCAAAGTCACATCGGCCTATCTGCTGAGTCCGCCGAGGGAAATCGAGCTTCTGATTTTAGAGTTGTAAATCCGTATATTTATCGATGTACTAGTAGGGGACCACAAATTGTGTGAATGTAAAAACAAGTAATATGCATAATTTGTAAATTAAAAATACGTGTTTTTTTTTTTAAGCAAAAAAACTGCACAATGCTCTTTTCATCGCGTGTATCGAAACCCAAATTTTTACGTTATAATATCTCACTGCCGAGCCTCCAGTGGCAAAGACTTAGACAAATAAATATACAACAACGTGAATATTAAACGTCAGGTTTTAAAATGACACGGGCCTCCGAATTTAAACTTCATAAAGTTGTTTTGGATTTTATAATGGAATTTATATAATTCAGTGGCACAGATTTCGAAAATATTATTCATTTTTTATCACTTTTTAACAAATCGAGGGAGGGGAATCTTAACTTAAATGCAAACAAACTGAAGAAAAGGAAGACAACTGACGACAAATGGATATTTTGTCATCCTGATTTTCTTTTTGTGATATGTATGTTTCATCATCTCTAAACTACGTGTTGTGGTCTTTCTTTTTATGTAGGCCCAGCAAAGCCTGGTGGTTAAGGCACTGGACTCGTTATCCGAGAGTCGAGGGTTCGAATCCCTGTCACACTAATTATGCTCGCCCTTTCAGCCGTGCAGGCGCTATAATGTTACGATCAATCCCACTATTCGTTGGTAAAAGAATAGCCCAATAATTGGTGGTGGTTGGTGATGCCTTCCCTCTAGTCTTACACTCCTAAATTAGGGACGGCTAGCGCAGAGAGCTCTCGAGTAGCTTTGCACTAAAATTCAAAACAAACCAAATCTTTTACGTATTTCGTTATGACGATTTCTGAAAAAATCTTTATGTGATGGAGAAAAATGGATATCAGCGCATAACAATTACTATAAAACAGGTAAAAACTTCAAGGCAATAAAATCATCGCATGCCTTTGTTATTCATATTTTGAATGATGGATCTAAACGATCATTCTACTCTGGGAGGGGTAGAAAAACCTTCTAAACATTGTTTTAAAGGGGCTCACATACATTAGAATTATAAATAAAATTTTCTGAGCGAGAGTAAAGAAGGATGTACAGTAATATGTGAGCTATCTGTAACTACTATATCTAGAACCGACGAGGTCTTTTATCTCAAACCAAGACTTCAGGCAGACTGTGGATACGAGAAAAATGCAGTAGTCGAGATACCATTTACTTTAGCTGGCTCTTGTTGTTTTAAATGGATTAAAACCACTGCTACGTACGGTGGGAACTGGCTTAAAATAACTAATTTGAAAGGCGTGTATAACAGCTAAATTTAACATTTTGTATCTCATAAATTATCCAAAACAACATTTCTTTCTTCAAAAACTTAAATATCAAATACTGCTGTCGGAAAACAAGTTTTAGAACAATAATTATTTAGTTGTACGCACTGGTAAATGAAAGGTAATATGGTTAAGGATCCTACATTGTATGATATTGGTTACTTGCCTTCCTTCTAGTCTATCAGTTTACAGTCACTGTTCATCAGTTGCCTTCCTTCTAGTCTATCAGTTTAAAGTCACTGTTCATCAGTTGCCTTCCTTCTAGTCTATCAGTTTATAGTCACTGTTCATCAGTTGCCTTCCTTCTAGTCTATCAGTTTATAGTCACTGTTGGTTAGTTGCCTTCCCTCTAGTCTATCAGTTTATAGTCACTGTTCATCAGTTGCCTTCCTTCTAGTCTATCAGTTTAAAGTCACTGTTCATCAGTTGCCTTCCTTCTAGTCTATCAGTTTAAAGTCACTGTTCATCAGTTGCCTTCCCTCTAGTCTATCAGTTTAATGTCCCTGTTGGTTATTTGCCTTTTCTCTATTCTATCAGTTTAATGTCTCTGTTGGTTATTTGCCTTTTCTCTATTCTATCAGTTTACAGTCACTGTTCATCAGTTGCCTTCCCTCTAGTCTATCAGTTTAAAGTCACTGTTCATCAGTTGCCTTCCCTCTAGTCTATCAGTTTAATGTCCCTGTTGGTTATTTGCCTTTTCTCTATTCTATCAGTTTAATGTCTCTGTTGGTTATTTGCCTTTTCTCTATTCTATCAGTTTACAGTCACTGTTCATCAGTTGCCTTCCCTCTAGTCTATCAGTTTATAGTCACTGTTAATTAGTTGCCTTCCCTCTAGTCTATTAGTTTAAAATCACTGTTCATTAGTTGCCTTCCCTCTAGTCTATCAGTTTACAGTCACTGTTCATCAGTTGCCTTCCTTCTAGTCTATCAGTTTATAGTCACTGTTAATTAGTTGCCTTCCCTCTAGTCTATCAGTTTAAAATCACTGTTCATCAGTTGCCTTCCCTCTAGTCTATCATTTTAAAGTCACTGTTTATCAGTAGCCTTCTCTCTAGTCTATCAGTTTATAGTCACTGTTAATTAGTTGCCTTCCGTCTAGTTTATGAGTTTAAAATTACTGTTCATCAGTTGCCTTCCCTCTAGTCTATAAGTTTAAAATCACTGTTCATCAGTTGCCTTCCCTCTAGTCTATCAGTTTAATGTCCCTGTTGGTTATTTGCATTTTCTCTATTCTATCAGTTTAATGTTACTGTTGGTTATTTGCCTTTTCTCTATTCTATCAGTTTAATGTCTCTGTTGGTTAGTTGCCTTTTCTCTATTCTATCAGTTTACAGTTACTGTTGATTAGTTGCCTTTTCTCTATTCTATTAGTTTACAGTCACTGTTGGTTAGTTTCCTTTTCTCTATTCTAACAGTTAAATGTTCTGTTGGTTATTTGCCTTTTCTCTATTCTATCAGTTTAATGTCACTGTTGGTTATTTGCCTTTTCTCTATTCTATCAGTTTAATGTCACTGTTGGTTAGTTGCCTTTTCTCTATTCTATCAGTTTAATGTCACTGTTGGTTATTTGCCTTTTCTCTATTCTATCAGTTTAATGTCACTGTTGGTTAGTTGCCTTTTCTCTATTCTATCAGTTTAATGTCACTGTTGGTTAGTTTCCTTTTCTCTATTCTATCAGTTTAATGTTACTGTTGGTTATTTGCCTTTTCTCTATTCTATCAGTTTAATGTCACTGTTGGTTAGTTGCCTTTTCTCTATTCTATCAGTTTACAGTCACTGTTGATTAGTTGCCTTTTCTCTATTCTCTTAGTTTACAGTCACTGTTGGTTAGTTGACTTTTCTCTATTCTATCAGTTTACAGTCACTGTTGATTAGTTGCCTTTTCTCTATTCTATCAGTTTAATGTCACTGTTGGTTAGTTTCCTTTTCTCTATTCTATCAGTATAATGTCACTGTTGGTTAGTTGCCTTTTCTCTATTCTATCAGTTTAATGTTACTGTTGGTTATTTGCCTTTTCTCTATTCTATCAGTTTAATGTCACTGTTGATTAGTTGCCTTTTCTCTATTCTATCAGCTTACAGTCACTGTTGGTTAGTTTCCATCTCTCTCGTCTCTCAGTTTCGTAAGATCAGAGACATAGCAGGTGGCCTAAGTACAGCTTTGTAAGAAAATCCTGAAACAAACAAACTAATGAACATATTACATGTTATCAATGAATATGTAAAGGTTCTGGTACATACCTAATGATACAAATAGGAGTTAACACTTAACAGCAGATAGGTTGAAGAGAATTATCGAGAAGTGTAAAAGTGACATCACAAGTTATAGAATTAAGAAGCTGATGATGTTAAAGGACATTTGATTAATATGTCAACGATTTTTATTACAAACAGATAAGGTGAATAGTAACCTGTAGTGTAATGATGAAGGAACTTCCCTTGGATATAGTTTGTTTCATGTTTTACTTTTTTTTAATTCGCACTATTCGTTTTTTAAATATACGTTATTAGAAAATATTCCTTCAACTCTTCGGTGGACTGGAACTCAACCCAGGGGACAGTTTTCGATCTAAATTGGCAGAAAATATTTGCGCCACTACGCAGAGAGTCCCCAGGTACACGACAAAGGCATTTCGTTTGTCTGAGAATATTTTTAAAGCTACCTCTGACCTTTACCAGTTGCTAGTATTTAGGAGGTCGTTCTCGAAACGGTTTTGTTGAGACATTTGAAATCACAATATAATAAATGCCAGTAATAAAAATTACTACAGTTAAACCCCCTATCCCAAATCAAAGTACGTATCATAAGCACGTATTTTTTTTTTAAGTTTAAGTACGGCGAGAAGTAAATAGGTAAAGACTTGAGAAATATTACAATAAATTATTGATCTATTGTTAACATTATGAATGTATTTTTTTAACAAATGGCAAGCACGATGTGTAACAATGTTAGCTTTTACGTGCTAGTTCAGGTGTGTATCTATGAATCTTTAATATACAGGTTGTTTTATTTGTTATATTATATTATTGTGTATCTGACGTCTAGACTTATTCCAATAACACTGCTCTTCTGAGAACGTAAGTATATTTTGTGGTAGAGCTCCGAATTTCAGAGCTGAATAACTGGTTTTTGTTTGATTTGTTTGAAATAAGCACAAAGCTGCACAATCGACTATATGTGCTCTGCTCACCACGGGTATCGAGACCCGGATTTTAGCAGTCCGCAGACATACCACTGTGCCACTGGGGGTCGAGGAGCTAACGAGCCAGGTTCGAATTCGAGTGCTGTTCCAGAAGTTGTGGAAAGAAAGACTTAGATAGTTGCCTTTCGTTGTAACACGGTTTTTACTGCCTAACGAAGATTGTCTTCCTGGAACATCACACAAAATAAACTGGAAAAGGTTTTCGGTTGCTTGTGTCCATTCATGATCCAAGGTTTGGCATGGCCAGGTGGGTTAAGGCGTTCGACTCGCAATCCGAGTGTCGCGGGTTCGAATCCCGGTCGCACCAAACATGCTCGCCTTTTCAGCCGTGAGGGTGTTATAATGTGGCGGTCAATCACACTATTCGTTGGTAAAAGAGTAGCCAAAGAGTTGGCGGTGGGTGGTGATGAGTAGTTGTCTTCCCTCTAGTCTTACACTGCTAAATTAGGAATGGTTAGCGCAGATAGCTCTTGAGTAGCTTTGCGCGAAATAACAAATAACATTCATTATGCACATACAAAAGATTTCACGCAGTTTAAGTTGTGAATGGGTTATAAAGTGACAGCCACACCCGTAGCTTGGATAGTAAGTGACAGGGTGCTTTCTTTCTGGGTCAATAGTTCAAAATTAGGGACAGTAGCAGATAGCATTGATAGCCTTGACATAAATACAAATTACTACACTACTTCTCAATACATATATTATTAAATAATTATCTCAATTTCGTATAATGGCCTAAATAATTATATCATATTTTTCGAATAAAAAGGTGGGTTTAGAAAGTTTGGCATTTAGAAAATACACATAAAATTGAACGAGTTAAAATTTAAGGAAGATAAATCAATTTTGTTGATTGATGAATGATTATATGTTATAATTCTACAAAACATTTTGTGTCAGAATCAAAATTTTGGTTTAGTTTCTTTTCAATGTCGCACAAATCTACACGAGGGCTATCTGCGCTAGCCATTCCTAATTTAGCAGTGTAAGACTAGTGGGAAGGCAGCTAGTCATCACCAACCACCGTCAACTCTTAGGCTACTCTTTTACCAACGAATAGTGGGATTGAACGTCACATTGTAATGTCCCCGCTGCTGAAAGGGCGAGCATGTTTGGTGTGACGGGGATTCAAGCCCGCTGATCCTCGGATTGCCAAAAATAAAGATAATCCGTCTGCTGCCTTCTTTAGTGTTAATGAAAGGTGCTAGCGTAACACGGTTGAAGACACGTGTTAAAGTATTACTTTTATTAACTTGAAGCGACATGAAAACAAGGGTGCAATTTGTGACGTGTGAACTGTAGCTTTCTTTCTCAAAAATATCATTAAATATTTATAACAGAAGTGTTTACATGTTGTTGACGTTTGGGTCAGAATAATGTCAATAAGGATGTTAAAAGAACGAGTTTAATTTTTAGGTATATATTTATATATAAGTAAAATACAGTGATGCTGATTTTGCTTCCAGATGCAGTAAACATGCCTCCAAGGTTAACGCACTTCAAAAGACACGTGTTGGCGGTTGAGGGAGAAATGGTTGAAATTCCATGTGCTGCACAAGGTTCTCCTATCCCGACTTACAAGTGGTTCAAGCACATACACGGTGGGTTCAATAGTCTAACAAGTGGAGAGGCGATTACTGTACTGGATGGAACATTGGTGATGCACAAGCCTACCGCTGAGGACACTGGAAAGTATCGTTGTGTGGTGAGGAACAGCCTCGGATCGGAAAGTTCTGACATCGAGTTGGTCGTGTCAGGTAAAAGAATCTAACCAACACTTTAAATATGCTCGAGCTGTCATAAAACACTGTACATGGTTATTACACTTCTTTCTTATAAACATACTCCATGTAGTACTCAAGAAATAACCTGCCTGACACTTGAAACTTACCATGCTGTTGGCAGAAGTAAACTATTAGTGGACAAACTCACCAGGACTGGTATGAACACAGCAAAACTAACGTTTAGACGCCATATTACGTGTCAGGTATCTTACATTTGAAACCTCAAACATTCTGTAAGGTCGTAAAACTACAAGGAATTTAACTGGAGGTTGAATTTTACGTATTTTCTTTTGTAATATGAAAATGTTAATTTACGTTCTAAGATAATGATGCCCCAAAATTATATTGTAAACTTAGACGTGTATTATTTGAGATACTTCAGTTATCTTCCTTGGGTGAGGGAAGCAGATGTGTATCATTCTTATCTGAGAGGTTCAACTCATATCTTCTTCACCTTAAAGGGTAGACGTGTATTACGTGTGTCTGCCAAACTATGTGTGTCTGTTTCAAGTGAGTGAAGTAAGCGTGTACCATCTGAAAAGTTCAGCCTACACCTGTTTTCAGATCGAGGGGTATACGTGTGGTATCTGAGTTTAACCTGTATCTGATCATCAGATAAATGGAATACACGTGTGTTTTCTGAGTTTAACCTGTGTCTGATCATCAGATAAATGGAATACACGTGTGTTTTCTGAGTTTAACCTGTGTCTGATCATCAGATAGATAGAGTACACGTGTGTTATCTGCGCTTTTCGATGCATATCTGTCTCATATGAGTTGCTGGACGTATAATTTCTGGCATTTCAGTTTGTTCTAAAATACCGGATTTAAACGGACTCGCATTTCCTTTACGTGAATAAATTTTAGGTAAGAATCCTATGCGTTGACAAGCATATTACCAACTTATAATCATTCAATAATGTCCTCAAATTCAGACACCATTATTAATATATGTCTATTCTACACTGAAAGATAATCAAAATTAGACAGTTATTAAACTTATAACCTATCTTATGCTGTCATATTTAGGCTTGATTTACAGTTTTGACTCTCAGGACAGAACGATTACTTATGTATTAACTAATATTTCAAATCTGCAGTCTCTCTTCAGTGACAAGTGATGACACCAACAACAACGTAACAAACATAATCAATCGAAGTCTTGTGTCAAGTGATGAGTGTCGTATACATTTTGAAGCCAGAGGCGTTGCTGGGATGAACCCAGAGCGAGGTCCAAGTAGTGTTTAATCTTAGTGAAAGCTGTGTGGTAAATTTTGGCGATGTAGCCCGCAGAGACTTTGTCTTTCAAAAAAGAGATACACTTTCTTAAATGCCCACAGAAATTGTGCATGTCATGAAATATTGAGAATATTTCAATGGTTAAAAAGCACAATTGGTTAAAAAGCACACTTGGTTACTGTCTAATGTCCTTCTGCATGTTTCTTCTTCTGATGTCTTCAGCTCTTTTAACCCTAACGACTTATGTATGAGATAAATTCCGGGAAAACGAGCTTTCCATTGGACTATTTACACAATACCATGAAATGTAGTGTTAACCAGTTATTTTAAAATTTGAACACAAAACAATATTTAACAACACAGCCTTTTCACTTTATCTTGTGTCCGAAAGCTTTGTCTAATTGCAATTAAACATATATAACCACACAATAGGTTATGTTGGCTGTGCCTACCATGGGTATCAAAGCATTATAATTTCACTGGGAGAAGATGAAGGGGTACATCTGAAATCGAAATTAAATCTTACAAAGATAATCTCGCAACCATTGTTTTCTTACTTTTACCAGTTTTATTTATTGCTTCTTTCTGTAGCTCGACTGGCACATCAAAGCCACATCGGGTTATCTGCTGATTATATAATTAATATCCACCCAAAATTTTATAATTAAGTGGTAATTTTCATACTTTACTTCATGCAATATAAACCTCGACTCTAAACACCACATTTTACATTCAATTCTGAGGTGTGTTTTTTCTTCCGTTGGTTTTTTTTTTTTTCTGTTTCACCATTGTTTTACTTTTCACATTCAATTCGGTCCGGCATGGCCAGGTGGGTTAAGGCGTTCGACTCGTAATCCGAAGGTCACAGGTTGAATCCCCATCACACCAAATATGCTCGCCCCTTTCAGCTGTGGGGACGTTATAATGTTACGGTGAATCCCACTATTCTTTGGTAAAAGAGTAGCCCAAGAGTTGGCTGTGGGTGGTAATGACTAGTTGCTTTCCTTCTAGTCTTACACTGCAAAATTAGGGACGGCCAGCGCAGATAGCCCTTGTGTAGCTTTGCACGAAATTCAAAAACAAAAACCATAATTAAATTTTGGAGCTTTGATCGGGTTTTTCGTTGGTTTTTTTTTCTGTTTTACCATTGTTTTATAGCGTAATTATATTTAATGTTTAGTGGTACAATTACCATTTCCTTTACCAATGAACGGCGTGCTTACTTCTTCAGGGCTCCCCAGTGGCTCAGCGGTATGTCTGCGGATTTACAGCGTTAAAATCCAGGTTTCGATACCTTTGGTGGGCAGAGCACAGATAGCCCATTGTGTAGCGTTGTGCTTAATTCAAAACAACAGCAGCAACTACTGCTTCAGTGAAATGTTTTAATAGAATGTTCTCTTGTAATCATTGGTTAACAGTGGAGGTTTCTATTCTCTTAAGTATTTGACAATCAAAATAAATTTCCTTTAAAAAATATTGATTCCAAATTTACATACGTTTTTAGACATTGTACTGTCACATTCTATATTTTGTCATACTGATACTAAATGATCTTTTAAAGCTACTAAACGAATTTGGCAAATGTGTTGTAACAACTTGTACCGTTCTTATTTTCCTATGCTTTCACTCATAGGTTCTTAAAGCTTTATAATACTTGAATCTATGGCATAGATAGAATTTTTTCAGAGAAGGGTGAGGGAACATTTGAAATTTCCAAGATACTAGGTAAATAAATTAAGAGTCAATAAAATTAACTTTAAATAACATTCACGCACGTGCTAGCAATACGTTTCCAGCTGAGGACGATTTGAATTGTTTTGAAATGACAACCAGCCATTTTGTTAAGCATCCTTATTTTTGTATTCCTTTTAGCAATTACTTTGTTAAACGTTCTAGAATAACTACGTTTGGCTAGATAATTAAGCTTCATTTTCAAGGTATTTATATCTCATTTTTACCAGAATGACTCCGTTTCCTTCGTACATAATATAAAGTTTCTAGTCTCCTGAAATTAGTTGTGTACCTACTCTACATAAAGTAGTTCGTTGTAAAAACATTCAGTAAAGTTATATATCTTTCACTTTCTTACCCATTTTGTGTTGTTCCAGTCAAATGCAATAAGAACATTCAGCGATATAGAATAATTTCATGTCAATTTTTTTTTTTTTTTGAAATTCGAGTGCATGGTTAAATAAGAGAAAACCTTTTTATAAAATATGTAGTGCCAAATAAGGATGTTACGATTGACCGTACATTTATTTTAAAACCCCTACTTCAACTGTTATTTTGTACAAACGTTTTCCGAATAACGGTTCTTCAAACGCTAGAAGACAACAATAATCGACTGTAAATTGCTTTTAATTTTGTGTGTTCTTTAGCTCGTCGTGTAAAAGGGAGTTTTACTTTTATCTTAATAGCACACTTGTCCGTCAAGATCTATCCTCGATACCAGATTGTAGATGTTGGAAAAACAGCCTCGTTTAACTTTAATTACTCTGGATACCCGATCCTATCAATAGATTGGAAGAAAGACAATATGCCTTTACAGTGGAACGATAGAGCTCATCTAACTGGAGGTAATGGGCTGCGAATTTTCCCAGTAGAGAGGCAAGATAAAGGAATGTATCAGTGTTTTATCCGTAATCAACTAGGTACAGTTCAAGCAGCTTCTGAACTAAGGATTGGTGGTGAGTTAGTTTCTTTGTTTGTTTCTTTAGTGTCACCTATTGAAAACTAAATCTTTAAAAAAATATTTAGCAGTTTCTTCTTTCACTGAATGTTCCAGTCACTAACAGTCAAAGAACGAAAGAAAAAAAGTTTTGTCGTTTTGTTAATTCAAGGCTATGTATCTATGTTTTGTTCATAATGAGGACTCGAACCCCGGATTTTAGCGTTGTTAGTCCTTAAATTTATCGCTGACGCACTGGAAAAATATTATAAAGCGCAAACAATTAATCCAGAAGTTGTTGTTATTGTTTTGAATTAAGCACAAAGCTATCTGTGCTCTGTCCACCACAGGTATCGAAACCCGGATCTTAGCAGGTATCACTGTACCACTGAGGGTTTAATCTAGGAAACAAAACCACAATCGTGATCAAACGAGAACTACTACGTTAAAGTTCATATTAGGTTGGTCAAATAATCTATTTAAAAGGGTTCGCATCCCCGTCGCGCTAAACATGCTTGCCCTTTCAGCCGTGGGGGCGTTATAATTTGACGGTCAATCCCACTATTCGTTGGTAAAAGAGTAGCCCAAGAGTTGGCGGTGGGTGGTGATGACTAGTTGCCTTCCCTCTAGTCTTACACTGCTAAATTAGGGACGGCTAGCACAGACAGCCCTCGAGTAGCTTTGTGCGAAATTCCAAAACAAACAAACAAACAAACAATCTATTTAAACCGTATAATGATGTCAAATATTTTAGCCGCGTCAAAGCGGCTCATAAAACGTATCTTAGTTGTTGCTTTTTTTTTTAGCTTTTCTTTTTCCAAGTACAAACTTTCAGGTTATAGCTACGACATCTCTTGATTGATATCTGACCTAGTTACAGTTTTGGATTCAGAAGGTCGAACCCTTTCCATTGATATATTTGAATAGTCCAAGGTCTCATGAAATAATATATTTTAATCCTGCCTGAAATAATTTCAGTTTGAGGGTAGGCTGGTACAGTGTGTGTTTTTCTTATAGCAAAGCCACATCGGGCTATCTGCTGAGCCTACCGAGGGGAATCGAACCTCTGATTTTAGCGTTGTGAATCTGTAGACTTACTGCTGTACTATCGGGGGGCGGCTGATAGAGAGTCTGATAAGTAATAAAATTGATTCTGATGTACTCACTCCCCACGTTCGGTATTTCTGGCGTAAAAAAATATAATTAATAACAATTGGAACCCACGTTCGGTATTTCTGGCGTAAAAAAATATAATTAATAACAATTGGAACCTACGTTCGGTATTTCTGGCGTACAAAAATATAATTAATAACAATTGGGACAAAGGTCAAGTAAACTAATTTCCTCTAATCCTGTCTAAAAAATTTCATGTGCCGCGGTTGTTTAGGATTCCCTCTTTCTTTCTATAGATGTAAAACTCGCTAGCTATGGAAAGAACCTTTCTGGTCAAATTGTGACGTTGTCTTATCATCAGTCACGTTCAGTTTTGATGGAATTTGGTTGGAATCATTTTGTATGTATTTGTTTGTTTGTTTGTTTCGGAATTTTGCACAAAGCTACTCGAGGGCTATCTGTGCTAGCCGTCCCTAATTTAGCAGTGTAAGACTAGAGGGAAGGCAGCTAGTCATCACCACCCACAGCCAACTCTTGGGCTGCTCTTTTACCGACCAATAGTGGGATTTACCGTACCATTATAACGCCCCAACGGCTAAAAGGGGCGACTGGGATGCGAACCCGCGACCCTCGGATTACGAGTCGCACGCCTAACGCGCTAAACTAAACTAAACTAACGTGGCAGGGGTTCAGTTTAGAGAGAGAGAAATCCGAAGAGTTCTCTCTCCAACTGGGGTGTTCAGGAACTTTGTAGTTCCTCTTCGTCCCCTTTCGTGGATTGTTATTAGGATTAAGTGGTGGGTTTTTTTATTATTATTATTATTTTAATAAATTAATTATCGTTATTATTCTTGACTTTTTGGGTGGGGAATGTCTCACTAAATGGTCTTTTGGGTGGAGGCAAAGGTGGCAGTGGAAAGAAGGAAAGGTCGGGACCTGTCTCGAAAAGAAAAGTTGGTAGATGTGAACATGAATGTAATTCATTCAAGTTCAGATCAAATCAAACGGCCCGATTCTGGGTCTGGCAAAAAGGTTGCCTGGGCTGGGATCTAGAAATCCAATGCCTGAAGATTTTGATGTGGGGGGAAACGGGAGTACCCCGAGAAAACCCACTTTCACACGACAGGCGCCGAAAGTTTTGCCTGTCGTGTGCCCTGTACCTGAAAAAAAAAGGAATTCATGTTAATAACATAGTTTTTATGTATTTAAACTCTTTGTTGAGTGGATTGTGATTCTTGAAATATGTTGTATGGTGATATGTATTTTGTTGGTGCACTTGATAATTTGTGTAGTGATGCCGTTAGTTTGTTTCTGTTTTCTGCTTTTCGATAATATTTCATAGAAAGTTCTGTTATTCTATCTCTTATAGTTGGTAAATTACTAATTTGGTGTAGATAATTTGTTGGTGTAAAAGATGGTAAACTGAATGCGGATTTTAATATTTTGTTTTGTTGCACTTGGATTTTGGAGTGTGTTGTTTGACATGTTGTATGTTACTTGACATCCGTACTCTATTAGTGGACGGATGTAAGCCTTGTATATTTGTATAATGGTGTTCGGTGCGCATTTCGATTGTTTACCAGTTATAGTCTTTAGATATGAAATCCTTTTTTCTTATTGATGAGTGTATATTGTTTATGTGTTTTTTCCATGTTAGTTTTGTGTCGAAAGTGACGCCAAGGAATGTGATGTTTTTGCTCATGTTAATGGTTGTGTTTCCAAGTGATAGATTTATTTTTTCTAGATTTTTTTCTTTGCTTCTTTAGTTTTCTATAGAAGGTGATTGCTTGTGTTTTTGTCGGATTTAACACGACCCTCCACTTGTTGCTCCATGTTGAGACGTTGTTTAGTGATTCTTGTACGCGAGACATGGCCATTACTGGGCATGGCCAAGCCTAACGCGCTTGGCCATGCCGGGCCTTTTATAGGTACATAGGTACGTTCAAGTAGTATATACCTGTGAATAAATTTGTTTTCTGCCTAGTATTAACGACTGTGATTATAACCAGATTTATCTGCTCGTGATCTTATTGAATCATTATAATATAATTTTTAAACCAGAAACCAATCATTCTGTACGTAACGAAAGTTGCTGTGTGGAAAAATTCGACCAGTGACAACTTTTCTTATACAGATCAAACTTACCCTCTTATATCTTCGGTACGTTACAAGCTTATATACGTATCCGATCGATCATAAAGTTTTTAGTAAATTGTGACATTTTGATGCCACCTGGTAGTTAAGGGTCTTTTTTAGGCTTCAATCTTATACAGAGTTATATATAGATAATAGACTTTCGACTTATGATTACGACGAGTGACACATTGTATTAATTGTAGAGATCATAGTTCCTGTTTGATGAAGAAGTTATTAATTCACTTATTAAGAAATATAATAACAGTAAATTGTACTGTCGATCGAAACGTTGTAATAATCAAAATAAGAGTTTCCCTACTGTACAAGTTGTCGATATTATATTTGAATATTAAAGTTACTATAATAATCTGTTTTCGTTTTGAAAATTTGCATATGTATATAATCAGTCCTAAACTGAACTTTACGTTATAGTGCCATCTGGTAGTAAAATATTGTTTGAGATCTCAGAGGTATACAAATTATTGTATAGATAATACGTTAATACATTTTCAACTTATGGGTACGTAACAAGCCTTGTTTTGTATAATATATATATACATATAAAACTAATTTCTGATTAAACATTTAGGTGCTTAATATTTATAATTATAATTATATATTGCCCTCTGTTGATAAAGTCAGGGTTAAAGCAGTTTTTTTTTTATTTATTACCATTATAATACTTTGATTTTACAATTTACATTTAGTAATTTGTTTTGTTAAGTGTAACGGCATCTTCTACTGAAAATATGAGCTTTTAAATATATATATATATATATATATAAAGTATTGTGTTGGATACTTTTTAAAATGAAATTTAATGTTCTTCACAGAAAAATTAATTCGCTAATTACAAATTTGTTCCATGTTAAACTATTAATGTTAGTAGCGCCCTCTGGTGAAAGTTTAAGAACATTTAAAAATATGTGAAATATCCTACGGCATACTATTTTTTAACTAAATTTAATGTTCATGATTGAAACGTTAATCCACTAATTACAAATTTGTACCGCGTTAAATGAAACTGGAAAGACATCAGCTGTTTTTTAGCTAAACGTAATCAAGCATGCTACAATTAAGTAGCCGCTTAAGAAAGCTGATTAAGATTGGCTAAAATGTACTTACCATAGTGATTTTCGTATTTTTTTCATCAGCGTTGAGTCTGACAATGTGCATGCTACGGGAAGTAGTGATTCACGTCAGTAATGACGTAAGTTCACTAGCAGTTAACTACGTATTCGTAAGACAGGTTGAAATTTGTCACTGCAGAGGGTTTTTCCTGATTCAGCCGTGCAATTCTTAAAATTAGGGATTTTCTGATTCAACTGTGCAACACATAAAAATGAGGGATTTTCTGGTCCAACTGTGCAATTCTTGAAAGTAAGCTGCTTATATGATTATTATATTATCTTCTTTATTTGCATGAAACGTAGCTAAAACCAGTTCGTTCCAAGAAACTGGGTTTCGATACTCCTAGTGGGTAGATCACAGATAGCCCGTTATGAATCTTTGTGTTTAACTTTACTACAAAAAAATTATCCAAGTCTAATATAATTCTGCACATGCACTATTTCAAGTACGTACATATACTTATGCAAACTATAGAAACTTTGTAAGAGTTTGTTTGTTTTTGGAATTTCGCACAAGGCTACTCGAGGGCTATCTGTGCTAGCCGTCCCTAATTTAGCAGTGTAAGACTAGAGGGAAGGCAGCTAGTCATCACCACCCACCGCCAACTCAGAGGGAAAGCTAGTCATCACCACCCACCGTCAACTCTTAGGCTACTCTTTTACCAACGAATAGTGGGATTGACCTTTACATTATAACGCCCCCATGGCTGAAAGGGGCGAGCATGTTTGGCGCGACCGGGATGCGAACCCGCGACCCTCAGATTACGAGTCGCACTCCTTAACACGCTTGGCCATGCCGGGCCTAACTTTGAAAGAGAAAGCAAAGTCGAATACGTAACAATATATAAAGCACATCACACTTGTTATGTCGGCGAGTTATTAATGAACAACGATCCAATTTTCTATATAAAGAGTTGAACATTTTTTTTTTCAGCCTGCATCGGCATAAGCTAAAATATGTCGGTTTTACTCGATGTGAGAACGGAGGAGAACAACATTTTTAATTCCAACTGGAGTTAGGTTTCCTTTTTGAATTTCGCACAAAGCTACATGGGGGTTATCTGTAGCTAGCCGTCCCTAATTTAGCAGCGTAAGACTACAGGGAAGGCAGTTAGTCATCACCACCTACCGTCAATTCTTGAGCTACTCTTTCACCAACGAATAGTAGGATTCATCGTAACATTATAACGCCCCCCGGGTTAAAGGGCGAGCATGTTTGGTGCGACCGGGATTCGAACCCGCGACCCTCAGATTACGAGTCGCACGCCTTAACACGCTTGGCCATGCCGGGCCGGTTTCTTTATTCGAATATCAAAAGTGTATTTTAGACTTAAGCACTGCTGCTTTACGTTGCCAAAGAGTTGCCAATCGAGTGCCTTAACCACCTGACCATGCCGGGCCGGAAAGTGTCGGAACAGGGTCTGTTATAGCACTTTTACATGTGTAACTTCCACACCAAGTTTCACTGTGTCGGTATTTGGGTATTGATGTTGTTAAATACCCAGGAGGGTCAGGTACATTTGACCTCTTCCTCCTCCACACCAACTGTAAATTATATCATAATGTTCCATTTCGGCGGGAGGGAGCATGCCCCAGACTCCCTGGAGTGAACTGCTTTTGAGAACATGCTCGCTTCTTTTAGCACCATCTTATAACTTTCAATTTTATATTATAAAACCTACAGGTCTGGCCAAGCAATCTCATTTTGTAACACCTTTCAACACCACTAAACGGACGCCTTGTTGAAGCCGTATAAAAAAAATCCCTATTACATTAAATATATCATAGAAAGGTTAAAAACGATGTGTGAGGTTTTTGATAAAGACAAAATTTCAATATAAAGCCTGTTTGTACACGAGTTAATTTGTCTATACATTATTTATATTAGACATGAATATTTACATCATTAGCCATAACTGTAAATACTGCGTAAACGTCGCGATAAAAACTGACCTCATTAATTTAATGGTTAGCTCAGCGTAAATACTCTATTTTATCTTACACCCAAACAAAAGTCTAATTCCGCATGTTTGCAGAGTCTGGCGTTTGTGGAATAGGTTTTTTTTAGTATTTTTACGATCGTACCATCTAACTTTCGTATTCTGGATTACTTATTTTTTTCAGTTCTTTATCTTTTAGGTAGAGATCAAAAAAATGTATTGAGCGTGGCTTAACGGTTGGTGTGCTCAGGCTGTAGATCTAAAGTTTAGTGGTTTGCGCCAAGACACGCTCTGCACTGTGAGGCTGTGGATGCGTCATAGGAGTTAAGTTAAAATATCAGTAATTGGTGCTGCTGACTGGCTAGCTGCCATTTTGATTGTTCTCTCCCGGCCCAGGCATGGCCAGATGGTTATGACACTCGACTCACAATCTGGTGGTCACGGGTTCAAATCCTTGTCACACCAAACATGCTAGTCCTTTCAGCCGTGGGGGCGTTATAATGTCACGGTCAATCCCACTATTCTTGGGTAAAAGACTAGCTCAGTTGTTGGCGATGAGTGTTGATAACTAGCTACGTTCCAATTTGATGTCTAATCCATCAGTTCATAAATTACGGACGGTTAGGTGCAGGTAATCGTTTGTGCAACATATCTTTCTGGAATAGCGTTTATAATTTCTTTAAAATGAATGTATTTTGCAGTTCCTGGTGACACACATTTATAGTTAAGCACGAAGCAGTGCAACAGGACATATGTGCTATGCCTACCAGATGTATCGAAATTGTAACTTTCCGCTATGCCAGTTAAGGGGAGAGGTAATATATATATATATATATATATATATTACAAATTATCTAAATCGTAAGTGTGGCTCGATCGTGTTTGTTTTACTTTTATTGTTTCTGACCATTTACTGTAACTATTCATCAAGTTGGTTTCAGCGATAAGCCTCATGGGTTAGCTTTTATAACAATAAAATTGAGGATTCGATCCCAACTGTGCAGGTACCTCTTGTTGGTATTGGAAGTCTTTATGTAGAAGCAAAAGAAATTTCAAAGAAAACGCTTTGATGTTTTCTATTACTTCTTAAAAGAAAACAGTGTTATTTGGATACCAACAAAAAAAAACAACTTCAGTGATTCAGCGTTAATTCTGAAAGCTTATAACGCTAAAAGCTGGGTTTCGATACCCGTGGTGGACAGAGCACAGGTAGCCCATTCTGTAGCTTTGTGCTTAACTACAAACAAACAAACGAACAAGGTAGTAAGCCTGAATATCGCCTCATGCGTATAGTTTCCCCAATAGTTCATCTGTAACTTTACGGATTTACAATGCTAAGATCCAGGGTTCGATTTTCTGCTGTGGACACAGCAGATAGTCTCTTACAAACACATTACACCAAGCCAAACCTTATGTGCTACGAGATCTTATCTTTTCTCGTTCAGCTCACATGGCCTGACGCCTAGGACGCTCGATTCATGAATTCAAATCCTCGTCGCTGAACATGCTCGCTCTTTCAGCCATGGGGACGTTTCTAATGTGACAACCAATTCCACTATTCGTTGGTGAAATGGTAGTTCAATGATTGGCGGTGGGTGGTTCTTACTAGCTTCATTCTCTCTAGCCTTTAAGTGCTAAATTAAGGATGGCTAACTGGAGAATTGATGAAAGCCATTGGTAGAATCTCAAGATACATCGATGACGCATCAGCAACTCAGACGATCCAACGATTTCGAACTCAAAAAAAAAAAAAAAAATTATACATAAAACATTTTTGGTTATTAAAAATATGCATTTCCTAAATTTGTGTTTCCTTAATTTGCAGAATGCCTACTGCATTATGGTATTAAGAAATACGTTGATATTGGCACACAAATATTCATTAATATTTATAGTTAACAGCCTCTAACAATTCACCATTTCTTTTGCAATCAGTGTCTTCCAACATGAATGCATTCAATATAAAATGGTTTTCTGACGGCTCGACGGTTAAACTGTGGGTTTAACTTATACCGCTAAAAATTCGAATTTCGATACCCGCGTTGAATCGAGGACAGATAATCCAATACGTAGCTTTGCGCATAGCAACAAACTAACTCTATATAGTGTACTTTTGTTTGTGGTAATAAAATTAGTATAGACGATGCAAACTTACACTCTGGTTTCACAGTAAACCAAGGATTATAACTGTTGCTTTCTTCTGTCCTTTGAAGATGACGAACCTGTGTTTCAACAAGTGTTCCAGGAACAAACGCTCAAGCCAGGAGCTTCGCTATCACTGAAATGCGTTTCTCAAGGTAATCCTTTACCTCAGGTCACGTGGTTACTGGATGGCATGCCCCTTCCTATGAATCCTCGCTTCTCTTTAGGTGATTACGTCACAGAGGACCAAACCGTAACAAGCTATGTGAATATCTCCAATGTCCGGCCAGAGGACGGAGGAAGTTACCAGTGTATAGCTAAGAACGACGTCAGTGAGGTTCGACATATGGAGCAAATAAGGGTGTACGGGCCCCCCTTCATAAGACCTATGAAAAACAAATCTGTTTTAACTGGAGAAATTCTGGAGCTTCAATGTCCAGTGGGTGGCTACCCAATTGAGTCAATTGTCTGGAAAAGAGGTGAGTCTCAAATACCAATTTTGAATAAATTATTGAAGAAATGTTTATTTTAATGTAACTGTACTACGTCACGATTTTGATTTTTTTTTGTTTCCCATTTTCTGCACGTGTATTTTCCTTAGACAGTTATAAGTATATAATTTGTTCCTGAAATATTCTTATGATACTGTTATATCTTGAAACTGATGTTAGAATATTGTTACAATCTCACATAATGATGACAAACTCACTTGAAGTAACAATGTATCTCCAGACGGCTGGTATGGGTATTAAAACAAAGTAGAGAACAACGTTTTGACCTTTTTAGGTCATCTTCAGGTGTTAACCTGAACATTGTTATGATTACTGTGATCCCCAGGACTTCTTGTTAGGATATTCCTATGATATCTGTTATATCTTGGGTTTGTTGTTAGAATATTGTTATGATTCTCTCTGTAGCACTTCTGTTACGTATTATAATTTATTTCGGACGAGTCTGTTTTATTATGTTACGTATGTTATGTATCACGATTTCAAACAGCCGAAATTAGAACTTAGAGGTTAATTAAATGTTGATATATATCAAATTTATGATATTTGCCAACGGGACTGATACACACGATTTTAAGTATATTTTAATATGCAAACAACAATACAATTTATAATAACAGTTCTTACAAATAATGATTTATACACAACAGTGTTACAAACTTACAGACAGTATTGAATCTTATATCTGGTCTGCCACTGAATATTTTATCGATGATCCAGGCCCATGACGAGCAAATTAATTGTGAGTTGATATTGTTAACCTAGTTTAAGCTAGCTAGCTTGGCTGGCCTCACACCGCTTATAAGTTTGCCTTTTACTGACGAAGATATTTAATGTCACCGTAGAAATACAAACGTCCGAAGCTAAACGGTTTGTCATGTACGAAATCTAAAACGTTCCTGGTGAAACTGTGTAATTTTTTTTCCGATTAATAGACGTTCATCACAATTATAACTTCCTATACCTATAGAGCATTGACTGTAGCTGACAACTAATAGTATTTCTCTGTCTATCGGCTAGCCACCTTTTATACAAATCACGCAAATTTGTAGACATTTCAACAATGATCTAGCGCGTTTTCGTAAAATAAATATATGTTGATTCTTAATCTCAAGAATCTTATACAAATTTACTAAACAGGCGGGACTTGCGCAATAGGCATCCATCTATATACGTTACATGCATAAAAAACTATACTGCAACAAATGTACGAAAATGAATGTACAAGAGTAAATCTATTACACTTATTATTCGGATATTCTTATGACTTTTATATCCTGGGCTTGTTGTCAGAATTTTGCTTTGATCTTATGTTATTTCTCTTCATTTCTGAATAATGTTTCGTTCTTCTTGTTAAAAGTTTAATTTGGTTTCAGAACCAAACCCAAAGCGCTTCTAGAAACATCAGAATACTTCTTCAGGCCATAATAACCTTCGGTAAAATGGCTCAAACTCGATGCCTTTATGACGTCACCTTCTTGATAATTCCGTATAATGTTAGCTGTAAAGCTTCGTAATTGTGTTTGTGTATATGGTAAAGTATGATACACTGTTATGTAATTTAATATACTACAATCCTTTATTTCGTTATACTTGAGTAATAAATTAAAATTTTATCTATCTGTCTATCTAACCACGTGATTCACGTAAGCCAAAGCTGCCCTGTTATTAAAATTAAATACCATTTTTGTAATTATGATTATAATGTAATTCTAATCCTTTGTTTACCGGAAGTCCTCCAAGAACAGATAAAATCGCATTATGACTTGCAGGTAGAATCTTCAGACCTGTCGTAGTTAAGTCTTTTAAATAATAATGTCCCTTACCAGTACGAGACACGACAGACGTATGAGATACATTTAGGTAGGCCTAATGTAATTTTGCCAAGAAATAATAATAATAGGCTTAAATAGTTTATTGTAGTACCCTGAAAATAAAAGAAAAACGTGGAAGGTTTGATGGGTGTTTTCTTCATAGCAAAGCCACATCTGTCTGTCTCTCTGCTAAGTCCACCGAGGGCATTCGAACCCTTGATTTCCGCGAAGTAAAACTACAGGCTTACCGCTGTCTTCCCAGTGGCAGTCCTAACCTTTCTTTTATGTAAATATGTTTTTATTGATGTATATGTTAAGTTAATATTGTTAAGAACAGCCATAAAACTGAGATGAAGTTATTACACTGTATAGCTTTCAAACAGAACTGTAGAATCATTGTGTTACTTTTAAAGTAGTGTATTTTGAATAGTTGCGCGTCATTCAGAACCAAATTGCACAGCAAGTTCGTGTTCCGTGTTATTTCTCCATCATATTAACCAGTTACAGAACATTTTTTGTGTAACATGTCCTGCTGCATTTCCCAGTATTACAGTATTTTATCACGTTTTTTTTTTCTGCATTCGTTCTTGTCTGGCCCGGCATGGCCAAGCGTGTTAAGGCGTTCGACTCGTAATCCGAGGGTCGCGGGTTCGAATCCCGGTCGCACCAAACATGCTCGCCCTTTCAGCCGTGGGGGCGATATAATGTAACGGTCAATCCCACTATTCGTTGGTAAAAAGAAGAGCCCAAGAGTTAGCGGTGGGTGGTGATGACTAGCTGCCTTCCCTCTAGTCTTACACTACTAAATGAGGGACGGCTAGCGCAGATAGCCCTCGAGTAGCTTTGCGCGAAATTAAAAAAAAAAATCCTTCAGCCGTGTAAAGTATCATACGTTTACCATGTAATTTTCTGATATCACGTGACAATGATTTTCCATTTTTAACAAAACATTAGTTCATTTTACTGCCAGCATTTTTCATTGTGTTTCTTGTTTCCTACGTTGTGCTGGGTGTGTGTGTGTCTGTCCTACCTTTTTAATGATTGAAAGGCGCTTACATACTTAGCAGCGCAAAGTTGCTTGTACTAAATTTGCTACAAACTACTGGTAACTGCGGATATTAACTATCGATGTGGTATGTATATTGATTTAGTAAAGAAACAGGTTGCATCAGATAGCGAAAAACATGGTCCAACTTTCACAAGTAAAACAACAAAACAAACTGAATCAAAATTGAATGTTGCACACCAAGAGCTGACGGAAGCAACGGAAATCGTTAAGACTAATATTCTAGATAAATAAATAGTACCATTATTGACATGTTCGTCTTTCCAGTTCTCTTAATGAGCTGATAACGGATTTCAAGCAGTTGTATGTAAAAATAGCATTTAATATTTATTTTGCCCCCCACGGACTAACTTTGTTTTTCATTATTATTTTAGTCCCAGAACTAATCTTGTTTTTCATTATTATTATTATTATTTTAGTCCCAGAACTCATTATGTGAGCTGGAATGATGGTAGGTAAACTAATCCACTTCAAATACTGATTTGTATGTAGTGTGTAACGTTTTATGCTAAGGGGCTTAATACTGTTAATAATTGGTTTGGTTTGCTTTGAATTTCGCGCAAAGCTACAAGAGGGCCATCTGCGCTATCCGTCCCTAATTTTGCAGTGTAAGACTAGAAGGAAGGCAGCTAGTCATCACCACCCACCGCCAACTCTTAGACCACTCTTTTACCAACGAATAATTGGATTGACCGTAACATTATAACGCCCCTACAGCTGAAAGGGCGAGCATGTTTGGTGCAACAGGGATTCGAATCCGCGACTGACAGATTACGAGTCGCGTGCCTTAACCACTTGACTATGCCGGGCCCTACTGTTAATTAACTCACACTATACAATAGTGTTTTTTTCTTCATATTCCTGTTAATTAGGCCTAAAATACATGTTTTACGGAACTTTGACTTAAAATCCTTTATATGCTAATTAAGAGGATAGAAATAAACGTCACGATACTATGATCATTTTTTCATAAATATTAAACCTATTAAGCAGGATAAAAATAAGTTAAGCTCTGTAGGTTGTTTTCCTTTTTTTTTCTGAATTGTGGTTCTTTAAACTTGTCCAAGCTTTCTGTGCTTTAACATAAAAGGCTTATAACGCAAATATAGGGTTGGATCCCTGCAGTGGGTATGGTTAAACATGTAGATTGTTGTGTATAAGTTATTGTTAAAATGTTGTATTGCTTCCAGCTACGAAACTGCTTACAAATACTATTATATTGGTTGTTTGCTTGTTATTAAGCAACAAGCTAATCATTGGGCTGTATTAACCTGCTCCCGCCAAGGATATCGAAACCCGGTTTTTGCAGTTATAAGCCTACAAAATTATCGCTGAACCACTGGGATGTACCATATTGAAAACTACACGTTTTGATAACATCATACGAACTCTTATCTCTTCTCTTTTCTATAAACCACTAAAGATCTTCGCAGCTGAAACAAAGAGAAATATTTTCAATGCTGTACTGATAACAGAATAATTTCCAACACAACAGCTTTATGTCCTTGCACGATGTTTAAGAACCGTGCTTTGTTACAAATAGTAATATAACCGTAAACAGTCATTTTACTGTCTGTGTGTCTACATAAATATAAAATCGTTTTTACTGCCGTTTGTTCTTTCCCTTTCGCTTATTCATAAAGTTATATCGACTCATAATTACGTGTATAGAGTTCGCTACTATCTACTTGGAACGTGATGACAGATTTCTCCAACGCATCTATGGAATTAGAGACATAAAACTGTGATCCGAATTTCCAACTATAAAACAGGAATAATACTGGAACTAATGGAGCGCTGAGAAAACTGTTTTACAATATTTTAAGAATGTATGAATGCGTAACATAGCTCATAAAGCTCCAAGCAATACATAATAGCGTGTGTTTTTTCATGTTGTTCGATTAGTAAGGTTCCATGTTTATGAGCCCGTATATTTCTCTGAGAATGATTTAACGTGTGAGTAGACGCTTTTTTTGTCGAATGAATGCGTCATGCCGAGAAGGAAAATATCAGTTTAATAACCGCTATTCGTGCTGGATAATAAAACCTGGAATAAAAAACACAATGTATATATTATAAGGATAATATTTCAAGACGTTGACAAACAATCGAATTTATATGACACTCGTAACAACTAGGTACAGCACGAGCAGATTATTACAAATGAGGATCATTCAAACATTTTCTTATTTTTCCTTCATTTTGTCTATTTCCTGTTGATGTAATTTCTTTCAGAACAGCGTATTGTTTGTTTGTTTTTTTCCCTAGAAATAACAGACACAAATAAATTGTATCTCTTGCTCTGATTAACGAACCTTTAAACACTTCTTTGTTAAAAACAAAATTCAAATTATTCGTTTAAGGCTCCGTCATTCTAGTAAATGAAATCATGAGTATCATAAATCAAAGTGGAGGTAGGCCCGACATGGCCAGGTAGTTAAGATACTTGACTCGTAATATGAGGGTCGCGGGTTCGAGTCCCTGTCACACCAAACACGCACGCCCTTTCAGCCGTGGGGGCGTTATAATATGACGGTCAATCCCACTATTCGTTGCTAAAAGAGTAGCCCAAGAGTTGGCGGTGGGTGGTAATGACTAGCTGCCTTTACTTTAGTCTTACACTGCTAAATTAGGGACGGCTAGCGCAGATAGCCTCCATGTAGCTTTGCGCGAAATAAAAAAAAAAACGTACAAAATGCAAGAGAACACAGAGATAAAAACTCGTGTTCTGTAAAACATAATTAGAACCACGTTGTTAAATACCAATAATTACAAGAAAAATTCTCCGATATAATATGATAAATCTCGCAGACTGGTATTCTTTAATACCATTGATAAGACATTAGAATCATCCTCACCTGCTTTGCACTAGACTGTAGATATTCAGGTAATTTTAGTTTTCATGGTATAGTATCGCACTCTGGTGGTACTAATGGTTAGTTGCATTGAAATAGTTAGGCAGCTCTTTAACTACAGAACATAAGTAAATCAAAGTTCTTGTGCATTTCTACGAGTTGGAAATTAATACCCGCAAGTTTGGTTTGTTTTACATTTCGCGCAAAGCTACAGGAGGACTATCTGCGCTAGTCGTCCCTAATTTAGCAGCGTAAGACTAAAGGGAAGACAGCTAGTCATCATCACCCACCGCCAACTCTTGGGCTACTCTTGTATCAACGAATAGTGGGATTGACCGTCATTTTATAACGTCCCCACGGCTTAAAGGGCGAGCATGTTTCGTGTGACTGGGATTTAAGTTGTAGAAACTGTGATTACGTAAGGTATTTTAACAACCAAATGATAAAATAAGAATAAAAGCTAAAGTTATTTAATTACAAAAACAAAAATCTCACGTGAATGGTACAAAACAAATATATTCCTTTAACACCATGAAGTAACGACGTTATTAATGAAAGAAACCTAAAGGCCTAATCCTCAGAGATGTGTAGAAATTGTAATTTATATATCCGCTTGGAAACCTAAAACTAAAAAAATGAGTTTCAGTCACTAATAGACTTTTTTACTATTATTTTAAGCGCGAACCAAAACCTTCTGATCGAATTTTAATATGATTGAAACGAATACAAAAATTAATTAATCTTAACGTAGAGCGCACATAATTATAAAACTTCCATATTGCTGAAATGTGTTTTGAAGGAGCTACAATTCAGGCCTTTATTGAAAATATTCTATACTGAAAGGTTTATTCGAACTAATCAGCATGCCCTCCAGTTTCACACCAAACATGCTCGTTCTTTTAGCCGTGGGGGCGATATATAATGTTACGATCAATCCCACTATTAGTTGGTAAAAGAGTAGCCCAAGAATTGGCAGTGGGTGGTAATGACTAGCTGCCTTTACTTTAGTCTTACACTGCTAAATTAGGGATGGCTAGCGCAGATAGCCATCGTGTAGCTTTGCGCGAAATTCAAAACAAACCAAACCAAGTCTTCAGCTCGAATGTGGGCAGTTATATTTAGATTAAGCACAAAGCTACACAATGGGCCATCTGTGCTCTGCCCACCACGAGTATCAAAACCAGGTTTTTAGCGTTGAAAGTCCGCAGACATACCACTGAGCCACTGTGGGGCTAATTTCATGATAAATCATATATACTAGACTGGTTTTGAATTTCGCGCAAAACTATTCGAGGTCTATCTGTGCTAGCCGTCCCTAATTTAGCAGTGTAAGACTAGAGGGAAGGCAGCTATCATCATCCACCACCAACTCTTGGGCTACTCTTTTACCAACGAATAGTGGGATTGACCGTAACATTATAACGCCCCCACGGCTGAAAGGGCGAGCATGTTTGGTGTGACGGGGATTCGAACACGCGACCCTCAGATTACGAATCGAACGCCTTAACACACTTGGCCATGCCTGGCCTAGAATGTGGGCAAGCGGTAAGTTTACGAACTTTCAAAATAATCTTTATAATATAAAACTAATAATAAACCTAAACGAAAAGTTACTTGTTTATCTTAGGGGACAAAGCCTCCAAAATAAATCCTACAATATTTACTTTAATATTTCTGTACTGGTTTAATAGCTCTTATATCATCGCGATCCCAACCACTTCTGCGAGCTGGTGTCATAACGTAGATGGTCCAGCCATATGATGATTCCAATGGTTGCACGGTTCGTGTTGAAATCACAGTAAACAAAAAAAAACCGTCAGTAAAATTTACAGTTGAACTATTTACGAGGCATTCCTGCCTCCTGTTCAGTTTCACGTTGTCTTCGGCACGTGACCCCGGAACTTCGAATCCCATTAAGGACACCGGAGGTCAAGGAGCTGTCTTAAAGTAACCTTGAAAGGCGCTGAGATAAAGCAGGTCATTTGATTAAGTAACTTTAATTTTTTCTACAGTTGTCACTTTTGATTATATCTTCTTGTTCATGTTTAATCGACGTGATGTCCAGAATCTCTCATATGAAGAAAAATGACGTTGTGTGTTTGTCTTCACATTTGATATATTTTTTGTTCAGAAACTATCGTGTCAACACTTCTTTCGGTTTCACCTACATAACCTTTATCACAGAATTGACATGATATGATATGTGGGCCTTCCTTTTAATTTCCGGTGTTTTCTGCTTGAAGTTATTTTTAATGGTACTCATATGTTTGCTAACAAGAATACTGATGCGGATTTTGAAAGCGCTGACTGTTATCACTTAAGTATGTTAATTTCGCATCTAAGATAGGCCTAGCAAGGTATAGTGTGAATTATAAGTGTTAAGGCGTGCGACTCGTAATCTGAGGGTCGCGGGTTCGCATCCCGGTCGCGCCAAACATGCTCGTCCTTTCAGCCGTGTGAGCGTTATAATGTCACGGTCAATCCCACTATTCGTCGGTAAAAGAGTAGCCCAAGAGTTGGCGGTGGGTGGTGATGATTAGCTGCCTTTCCTCTAGTCTTACACTGCTAAATTAGGGACGGCTAGCACAGATAGCCCTCGAGTAGCTTTGTGCGAAATTCAAAAAACAAACAAACAAATTATTAGTGTATTGACCCGTTTTCATGTAGATGTGTTTCGTCAACTTGGTAATGTAAGAAAGTTAAGGAATACATCTTCCCCCTTCCCTCCCCGTAGAGGTCGTAACAAGTCGGTGTCAATGTAAACAAATTATTTTTATCGATAAATTACAAGCTTGCAGATAAACTGTGTTGTATTTAATCATGGCCAGCCTAATATTACTTACTATACCAACCTACCAGTTTACAGAGTACACATTGCTTTCTCTTGTAACTAAAATAATAAATCAACTCAGTTCTTAGGTTGTGTTAAACAGAAATACTTCTGTCTACAATCTTAAAAACAACCACAACACACACACACAAAACAGTGGCACCGCAGCGTGTCTGCAGTTTCGATACCTATAGTGGGCAGAGCACAGATAGCCCAATGTGTAGCTTAACTACAAACTAACAAACATAAAACTATCTTCAAGGAAAAAAAAAATCAAACCAAGCAGGAATATTTTCGAAGATATTAAGTTTGTAAAATACAAAGTTCATTGTAATTATTCGACAATCAATAAAAAACATTCGGTTGAACAAACCAATATTTAATACCTTTCCAAAGTCACCATATAATGATAGAATATAAGAATCTTGGTAAACCATCTTATCACGCAAACTATATGTTTTTGTTGTTTTTTATCCTTTGGAATTTCTACCTCGCTGAACAAAGTAAATATTGAAAGTTACTAGTAATAATTCTGCGGATATAGAATATTCTGTATGGAACGTCCCATGCACGCGCACGAAACAAAAAACAACAAAACTTTGCTATCATAGTAAGTGTATTTGTTAAATAGAAGATTAAGTATGAATAGTTTTAATAATTACTTTAATGATGTAACTTAGCCCCCACCTCTCTGAACTGGACAGCTTTACTAGTGATAACAATGCTTGAATCAGTACAATAAACTTTACTCCAACGTGGTCCTAAACAATGGTAAACGTACTTATTTAATTATAGAACAAGACTAAAATATTTGCAACAATAAGATAATGGATAATACACTTTATCCAATAATAATCACTAATACTGTCTTCACAACAAGATTTAAGTAATTAGAACAATAAATGTTTTCAGTTTATTTTTGTAATTATGATTTTAATTACATACTACTTTATATCTAACCGAAGAATTAATATATTGATGGTTAAGGCGCTCGACTCGTAATTTGAGGGTCGCGGGTTCGAATCCCTGCTACATCAAACATGCTCGCCCTTTCAGCCGTGTGGACGTTATAATGTGACGGTCAATTCCACTATTTGTTGGTAAAAGAGTAGCCCAAAAGTTGGCGGTGGATGGTGATGACTAGCTGCTTTCCCTCTAGTCTTACAATACTAAATTAGGGACGGCTGGCGCAGGTAGCCCTCGTGTAGCTTTGCGCGAAATTCAAAAAACAAAGAAACATTTAAAATATTTTTTTTAAATTATGAAACTTTCTTTCGTTCAGTTCTTTTTTTCTTTTTTGCTTACTTTTCCCTTCGATATTATATTTTCATCAAGGTGGCGTGAATCTACTTATACACACAAATGACAAAATACAAACGAAACGAAATGTGATTGAAATCCACCTAATTCTAAACAATGTAATTTTCTTCATCATGCAAAGTTGAGAATACACGCGGGCTTCATTTGTAGCACTTTAATTCTTAGTCTCTTCGTTTATATTAAACGTGGCTTATGGACCTTATACCCATTTTGTAGAAATATTCAAAAGTGGAAATATGTCAAATTTATAATTTAGTGCTTAGCGTGCCGGTTTCTGAAACCGGTTCATGATCTACATCAAATTGTCGAAGAAAACACAGTTTACATTTTGGGATCGTGGACAAGAGTAGCGTTCAAATAACACTATTCAGTGAGACAAGAGTGGTCGGAAAGTTGGCGGCAAGTGTTGTTAGCTAATGCCCATTTCTTAATATATGCTCGAAATTTGCAAACAAAAATTATTTATCTCTTTGTTTATAGTTAACCACAAACTACAAATTTAACTATTTCTGCTCTGCTGACTGTGGATATATAGATACACAATTTTTAACATTATAAGCCCTTAGACTTAACGTTATGCTACCGAAAGGGGGAGTCGTTCTCATCTTATTGTATTTCAAGCTGCACTTATCTTTAGTGATATGTATGAATGTGTAATTCCTATACTAAAAATATAGATAGATATAATTTGTGTACCCGAGCATAGATGTAGTGGGGAAAAAAAAACTGTATATTTAAATAACTTTCATTCAAAATTAAAACCAAGTTATTATGAATATTATAATTAAGTAAAATAAATTTAAAAAGGGCGTTTTAACCTCAGGTTAAAAAACAAAAAAAAACAACAAGAGATTTATTTCGTTAACCACAATTGGTAACATTATCGGAAAACGTCAGACGTATGTATCTACATTTACCTTTGAAATAGTGCACTACTATTTAACCAAATCAGCGTTAGGCCTGAATCTTCGTATATTGAGTGACATAATCTTTTTTTCTTTTTTTTTTCAGAGACTAACATACGATATCAGTGTTTATTATTTCAATACATTCGGTAAGATTTTTCTCTCAGCGAGACAAGACAACTCTGGCAACTTGTCTAGAAGAAGTAAATCTATGACTTATCGAAACGCCAGTTGTTTGCCAACAGTTAATATATATTAATGCTTTAGGGTTATTGATTACAAGGTTGTCATGAGACGGACAACGTAATGAACTGTTCCGTACCAGAAATGGAAGAATTTATTCGTTAAGTTGTTGTTGGCTGTCGTCGACCGATGCCGTAGCAGGCGGAATACACTTATTTTTTTTTCTTCTTTATCGTTGTGTGCAATCCCTTTTCTTTTATCTTTCTAACTGGTGTGGTTTTCAATTATTTGCACACTGCAACCGCTTATAACACGTGTGATTACTTAGGCCTATGTGTAAAACGTTGAAGTAGCGTAGCAAAGTTTTAGACAGTTTTGTAGCCTTCGTACCTTGTAAGCCTGACATGTTTTTAACAGTTTTTGTCGTGTTCGCTCTCTATAGGCCTCAAATATTTTTACAGTTTTTTGGGTTTTTTTATAGCAACTTGTTATCAAACGACTTTGGAAAATAATGTTATTTTCAGAATCTAAGTAGTTTACTTTCTGGTAGATTATCCCTAAGTAATAATTAAACTTAGTTTGTTTAATAAACTGACTAAACATTCAATAGGTTAAAAACAAAAAGACGAAAGTAATTTATGTATAATTGATGTTCAAAGAAATCAAATGTTTTAATATTTTTGTACACATGATCATGTAAAACCATGTGTTTTAATAATTTAAGCAGGTGTTGTTGTACACATGATCATGTAAAACCAGGCTATGTATCCAAGATAAAAAGTCAAATAGCACACACGCAATACTCTTATTTTTTAAAATTGACTGCTTTTTAATGGTCAACATGCTCGTCTGCACCTTACATTTGTTTAAAGGTTTACAGTACATTACACTAAATGAGTTTAGTAATGTTTCACAGCATATCACACGAAATGAGTTCAATAAAATTTTACAGCATATCACGCAGAGTTAAAAAAGTTCTACAGCACATCACACTAAATACGAACAACGTTTTACAGCATATCACACTGGATAAGAGCAATATATTTTAACATTGCTACACACTAAATGAATGCAATATAGTTTCACAGTATTCGCACTAAATGATTTTGACCTCTAAATTTAGAGTATTTTTCTTAATTCTGTGAAACCGAATCCAAGGTACTTCTTTGTTTATAGATATACGTGTTGTTACAAAAACTGTAAATGAAATCGAACGCTTATTGAGGTTTTGAGTTCACAATAGCTGTGTTTTTATTCAAATTGATCGATAGAGTGGTCATTAACTTGTTTCAATGTCCTTCTTCATCTATGTTTCTGTTGGTCGGTCATTGGTTTTTAACATCATCTACAACATTGATGTTTTTGTTGATAGCATTAGAAAGTACAGGATGTAACTTATTAATTTTGTAATGAATGACTTAGCTTGATGTTTTTTTTCTCGTGGTTTTATTTACATCACTACTTACGTTTTCAACACTTCTGTAAAATGTAAGTCCAGCTTCGAAACTTCTGATAGTTTGTTCCATTTACTGTGTGTTTACACGAACTGTAACACGTCATATTGTGTTCCTTTATTACTATCTGTCACTGGTATTTCTAATAACCTGTAATTTTGAACTGACACGACACAAACTGCAAAAACGTTTGGTACGACACACTAAATAACGAATTACTTAGTTTCTTATATTAAAACATAATTTCTTTGTGTATCTTTTATCTTGATAAAATATTTTTTATAATTCATCATTTAGAGTTTTAACTTAGAAAAGTAAAAATAAATCCATAATTAAAAAAAATGAATTTAATAAATATATTGACTTATCACTAATTCAGCGCAGTATCTTGGACGAATGTTTACAATTATACTTCATTAAGTTGTGTATTAGTTGAAAATAATCAAAAGTTCATCTACCTTCCACATTAACCGTTTTTTGTATATTCAATAGAGGGCGCTAGCTTACCATACAACCACAGACAGAAAGTTTATACAAACGGCACCCTGATTGTGCAAAATGTTGATCGAACCACTGATGAAGGAACGTATGTCTGCCAGGCAAATGACAAGGAGGGTAGAACGGCTGAAAATAGCATTTTAATATCTGTTTTAGGTAATGCTGTAATTATGTCACTAATGATGTTATTTACAAATGTTGAAATATTACTGGTTTATACATCTATTTTACATTTTCAACCTTTTCTAAGTGTTATTTCATATTGTGTTCCATGTAATATTGTATTGTTAATACACAAAAAAACTTAAATCTATAATATTTTCGAGCAAACTCATCGTTTCTTGATTCATATATGGTTAGGGCGTTTAACTCGCAATCTACGGGTCTTGGGTTCGAATCTCCCACAATGGATTTTCTCGCCCTTTAAATCGTGGGGCGTTATAATGTGACGATCAATCTCACTATTCGTTGGTAAAATAGTAGCCCAAGATTGGACGTTTGGTGGTGATGACAAGCTGCCTTCCCTCTTCTTACACTGCTAAATTAGGGACGGCTAGCGCAGATAGCCCTCCTGTAGTTTTGCGCGAATTTAAAAAAAAAAAAAAAACAGAAAAACAACAAGCTTTATAATAAAAGTGAGATATTAATGAAAAAGCTGTCTACAACATTTACCTTACTTATTCCGTTTTACCATTATTAGTTTGGTTATTTTAGCGCAAAATCACATTAGGCTACCTTCTATGTCCACTGCAGAGAATCGAACCCTATATTTGAGCGTTTCAAGTCGGTAAACTTAGCTGCTACCTCGCTTTTAACAGTATGAAATTAAGATAGTATCTTTTTGGATTTAAAACCACGAGGATTGAAACATATACAGGGTAGCCCGTAAGTCCCTACCCATCCATATATCTCATGTATCCAATATATCTGTGTGGTGTCACCAGTATTCTTGCGCTCAAGTACCCACGTACTTGTCACAATACGTTCTTCAAGTGCAAATTGGCTTACATCGGCCATATTTCTCTGAAAAAAAAGAAACAAATTTATAACACATGCGTAATTGAATACAACATAATAACATATGGATGGGTAGGGACTTACGGGCTACCCTGTATTGTTTTCCTTATTGTTCTGTAGTCCGGCCCTTCATCGAGCCATTCAGATTCCCGCCTTCTCTTCACTTCGGGCAGAGGTTCAACGTCATGTGTGTTGTTACAAAGGGAGATCCTCCAGTGGACATCAGGTGGCTGAAAGACGGACGGAACATTGCTGACTACCTGGGGATCAGAGAACTTCGTGTCACTGACTTTTCATCAACTTTAGTGTTCGATTCTGTTCGCCCAGAATACAACGGAAACTATACCTGTCAGGCTAGCAACTCAGCTGGAATCTCAAACCACACGGCTACCATGGTTATCCATGGTAAGTGTCTCCACCTGAACATTTATAATACATATGGACTAAAACGTCAACAGTCAAATTCCAAGATCGCGATGAAGCGCAGTTTTATTTCTGAGGAGTTAATTAAAAATTAATTGTACACTATTATTAAGATAACAGAAGTAGTTCGCAGTAAATGTTGTGGTATTTACGATTGTTAACACTGAAACTCTAATCTTACTGCGGAGCAATACTTCAAAATTTTTTAACCATGCAGTACAGCAAAACCTCATGCTCATGAGATATTTACATCTGTATTAGCATAGACAGCAAATATTTTAAGTTATAAGAAAACTCTGGCCCATGTCGTACATCCTGACCGATGTCTTGTGGTCGTTTGTTGTTCCTTAAATCACGTAACACTCCAAAGCAGTTTCTTAACTCAAAACTAACACATATATTCTCCAATTTCAGTAATTCTTAACCTCTTAATTTCAACAAAAATATGTATGTCTCTCGTTCTCGTTGTTCAAGGTCATTCATTCCGTACTAATTTGGGGGAATTTTTATAAATGCAGTTTTTGAAAATTGTTTACACCTACATTTTGAGCACGGGCCAGTACTAGTGTACAGCATCGTGGCTTTTAGAGTTCAATGCTACCGAAAAAAACAACAACAAAAAACGTGGCCCCCATTTGTGGGCCGTGAATGCATTATAAGTGTAAAAGTCAAACCCCAAGATTTAAGCAGACAATTGTAGCCCAAAGATTGGCGGTAGGTGCTCTTAACCAGTTGTGTTCCCTATATTTTATAAGTTCAGTTACACTTTTTATAAGGAGTAGTCTAAGAGTTGGCGTTGAGTGACATTATTTACCTTCCTTTAGAGTAATATTACCTCTAAGTTAATGAGGGATAGAGATAAACACACTCTACAATTTGTGTTCCAGCTGAAGAACACATTTTATTATTTAATACATTCAATAGCTTATTATTCGTGTCTTTGTTTTTCCTTCCCTTGAGATAAAAAATGCCGTGTTGTTTGAGGCACGTATTATTATCCAATATCGTGTCCTTATACATAGAATTGCGTGTATTGTTGATTGAATGTGATCTGAATATTTGTTGTTGTTGTTGTTTTTTTCAGTTCCGCCTACTTGGAAGATCGAACCAAAGAATATTGCTGTTACCAAAGGCGTAGACTCCAAACTTGATTGCCAAGCTCGAGGTTTTCCTGCCCCAAACATACATTGGAGCAAAGCTAAGGGTTCGATTTTATTGTCTTCCGTGTCGTGAATGTTAGTGATTTAGAAATGGTTGAAACTTAGCTCATCTATCAGGCAGGTGACAGCACTGTCTATGCCGGGATGGCTTCTATTTAGAAATGATTAAAACTAAGCTCATCTATCAGGCAGGTGACAGCACTGTCTATGCCGGGATGGCTTCCATTGTTAATCGAAATGGTATTCTAAAATTCTTATCAGTAGGTCATCAGAACTTTACAATACTGTAAAGTGTTTCCTTTTATAACAATATCTGTGTAATGACTGAGCCACAAGTTCTGGTAATGGCTGTAAATATCATAATAATAAATTTGAATATCTTGTTTGCCTTTCTTCTGTCAGGCCCGATATGGCCAGGTGGTTGAGCCATACGACTCGTAATCCGACGGTCGCGGGTTCGAATCCCCGTCACACCAAACATGCTCGCCATTTAAGCCGTGGGAGCGTTATAAGTGACGGTCAATCCCACTGTTCGTTGGTAAAAGAGTAGCCTCAGAGTTGGCGGTTGGTGGTGATGACTAGCTGCCTTTCCTCTAGTCATACACTGCCAAATTAGGGACGGGTAGCGCAGATAGCCCTCGTGTAGCTCTGCGCGAAATCCAAAACAAACCGAACCAATTAAAAATATACATATTAATTACTTGATAATATAAATACAACATAATATTAGATGTTTAAACATAGTTACAGAAAGTAAAATAAGCTGTGAATTATTAGGAAACTAATATTTTAATTTTAACTCCAACGACGTGAATTAATTATTTATTTTATCCTAATTTAGCAGTATAAGAGTGAAGGAAAGGCAGCTAGTCGTCATCACCCACCGCCAACTCTTGGGCTACCCTTTTACCAACGGATAGTTGGATTGACCGTAACATTATAACGCCCACATGGGTGAAAGGGCGAGCATGTTCAGTGCGATGGGGAATCGAACCCGCAACCCTCAGGTTACGAGTCGAGCGCCTGAACCACCTGGCCATGCCAGATCACCTTACAATTGACAATGAATTTGAATTATTTGTAACAACACATTTAGAGCAGTTTATTGAAACATGTTGTACCTTATAGAGGCCATCTTGTTCAATGAGTGACAAATTTTGCTATCACATCTGTTACATTGAGATATATGACACGCGAAAACTGTCCTAATTTATTTATATTAATAAGTTTTTGAGTCTCGAGAGGGAATAATTCACCCTTTACAGTTTTTCATCTGGTATCTCATGTGAAGATGTGACTGTATTTAAAGTCACATAACCTGGAGAAGTAACTCATATTCAACTCTATTAAAACTCCACAACCGGTACTTGAGTCAATATTTGGCAACATTGACACGCTGAATGCACTGTCCCAAAATTTTATTCGGCTGTCCTTTAAGGAAGTTAGGCTCAGTAGTTGGTGACGTACAAGGTTTTTCTTGTAAATAAAGAAAACATCCGAGGGTGTACACAACTTATGTATAATCATTTCCCTCGACTTTGTCACACACTGTGCCACTCTGATGAATTTAGAGCGAGATTTAGGAACGTGTCTCGAAAACGAAGAAACCCTACTGGAACACTTGAACTGGCAAAATTTGTTTGTTGTTAATTGTCTGAAAACTACTTTGTGATAGCAAGAGTTTTATGGAATCACTGCTGATGAGGGGACTACAAAACATTTGTTTCTAGTCTTCAGGGACTCTTTCCACACAGGTACTGAGGAACCAGGACAGTACTCTTCAATTACCAGCAACTCCCATCTTCATGTTTATGACAACGGAACCCTCATCATCTACAAGTCAAAGAAGGAAGACGCTGGGTTCTACTTGTGTGAGGCTACCAATGGCGTTGTGCCTTCAATCAGCAAGGTTGTCGAACTGGACATAAATGGTCAGAATTAATTATATTAACATAAGAAATGAGTTTCTTTGATGATTAGATTTAATAACCGACAGAACTTTGAGATTAGAGATTATTATATGTTATCAAAGAAAATGTTCAGAACACTTTTTTGTTAGATACAAACTTAAGTTACCAATGCATTACTGTGTTATTCTTTTTTATCACATTCCGACAGTTTACTAATTCTTATGACAGTTTTTATTATTGAAAACTTAAATCAATCAACATCTTTTGTGTGTGTGTTTGTTCTGTAACACAAAATATTCATTGTATTCTTCTTGAAAGAAATAATTTATGTTGTTAGTGTAGTTAAAACTGGTAATTATTTCTACCTCAACTGTTAAATAGCTCTATATTGTTGATGTCCTATCATTTGTTGTGGCTTTCTCCATTGTGCACTGTTACTGTGCTATCCTTTGTTGTTGCTTTCTTCATTGTGCACTGTTGATGTCCTATTCTTTGTTGTGGCTTTCTCCATTGTGCACTGTTGCTGTGTTATCCTTTGTTGTTGCTTTCTCCATTGTGCACTATTGATGTTCTATCATTTGTTGTGGTTTTCTCCATTGTGCACTGTTGCTGTGTTATCCTTTGTTGTTGCTTTCTCCATTGTGCACTGTTGATGTCCTATTCTTTGTTGTGGCTTTCTTCATTGGGCACTGATGTGTTATCCTTTGTTGTTACTTTCTCTATTGTGCATTGTTGATGTCCTATCCTTTGTTGTGGCTTTCTCCATTGTTTACTGTTGATATTTTATCTTTTGTTTCGATTTTCTTGTCCTGTTTTGTCATAACTTTAAAATTATAGTACAACGCTCTAAGGAAATATGACTTTATAAGTAATATGTGTACTTCCTGGCTGTTTTAACAGTTATAAGTTTTATGTTTCATTTTGTAATTTGTTTTATACGTAAATCTCAGTTTTTTTATTAATATGTACTGAAAATTACAGGAGATGCTGATGGATCAAAAATGCATTTTAAAAAACATTGATAGTTCATTTATGTTTTAATATTTCTCAAAGAACTTACCAGGTCGTCGAAACAAACAGATAATTCGATACTTGAAGTGAAAAGCATGTAAAATTAATTGTTATTAACAAGAATAGAAATCTAGTCGATATTATATTAACAAGAATAGAAATCTAGTCGATATTATATTAACAAGAATAGAAATCTAGTCGATATTATATTCCCAGAGGCTTATATAGTTTCAGTCTGAAGTTGAGGTCATATTTTATTTCATTTATTAAGGGTAACTACAAAAATCAAGTGACAAACTCGTAAAGGAGTTCGGCGCGGATGAGGTTACAAACGAGATGCATAACGTCAAGCGTGATGTATTCGTGCACTCTAATGTGATGTTAATCTTTTACGGCTGACGCACATGGAAATTAGGCCTATCTCCCTCCTATTAGTATGCTCTTTACTAAATGACTAGCTCTTCCCATTGTATCGATTCCTTAATCACGTTGACGATTTAAGTTTAAGATAAATGTACCCGATGCTAAACAGGTCAGTTTTACAAGATTGATGTCTGTCTGGTTGATCCTTTTCGTTTAAGAGGTTAGGAAATTATTTGCAGTGAGAACTAGATATCAAGGTTAGATACTGATACAAAATGCCTTAAAAAAAAAAAAAAAAAAAGGTACTGTGTTCAATTCTGACAACAGAGATGAGTTATATTCCAGATATTATTTGCTTAAATATCGTTACAATGTTAAAATCAGGGGTTCGATTACCCTCGGTGGGCTCAGCATATAGCCCGATGTGGCTTTGCTATAAAACACAAACACACAAACAAACACTTAAATATCAACGCCCCCTGTACCTCACATGAATGAACGAGGGCGAAAAAATGAGAAAATTGTAACCTTTTTAATTATTCTATTTTCTAGAACCACCACATTTCAACAACAAGTTCCAAGTGGAAACTGTTCGAAAAGGTCGTGAAGTTAACTTGGAATGTGAAGCAGGAGGAGATAATCCGATAACCATATTGTGGTTAAAGAATAAACAACGTTTGGATGTTAAAGAATCGAAAAGGCTTGTTCAAACAAATAACAACTTTCTCAAACTTACACTAGAGTATAAGGGAGCTTTTATCGGAATAATAATTTTACTGTTGCCCTTTTCTACACGTTATTTAATAACTACGTTTACCTCATTCCAAGATACACTAAAAAATATTCGAACAAAATGTTTCACTGCTCTTCAAGCAATACAAACGTTGAACAAAATTACTTTCTTGTGAATCGACAGTAGGTTTAAGAATCGTTTAATCCACAAGTCCAACCAGTCGGTACAGGTGTATAAGAAAAATACACTGTTGGCCAAAATTTTAAGGCCAATGCACATAAAGAAAAAAAATATGCATTTTGCGTTGTTAGACTCAACCACTTATTTGAGTAGAGCTTCGAAAGATGAAAATAAGAAAAGGGAAAATAAAAATAAAATTTTTTTCAGCATTTAATAGGGAAAATGTGAACACTATGAAATTAGTCTAAATACTAGCTGGTCAAAAGTTTAAGACCATACTGAAACAAAGCGTTAATTGGTAAAGATGTAACGAAATTTAGTCATTTGTGTTCAAGCATTAGCGTTGTCAATATCTCCCGTTGACATCTCCTGTGTTACATTGGGTAAAAACATAACAAAGGCTAAAAAGTTGATAGAGTTTGAACGTGGCAGAATTGTCGAGCTGTAAAAGCAAGGTCTCTCTCAACGAGCCATCACTGTTGAGATTGGGTGTAGTAAAACTGATGTTGTAAATTTCTTTTAAGACCCTGAGGAATACGGAAAAGAATTTCAAGTGGTCGGTCCAAGAAAATTTTGCTGGCGTTGAGCAGGAGGATTCGACGGGTTGTCCGGCAAGACACCAGCCGATCGTCGAACCAGATTAATGCCCTTACGGACGCAGAATGCAGCTCAAGAACAATAAGACGGCATCTACGAGAGAAAGGCTTTAAAAACTGTAAACATCTTCAAAGGCCACGCTTCCTTCCACACCACGAAACAGCTCAGTTAAACTTTGCTGAGAAGCACCAAACATGGGACGTAGAAAAGTGGACGAAGGTTTTTTCTCTGATGAGAAAAAAATTAATCTGGATGGTCCAGATGGCTTCCAACGTTACTGGCACGATAGGGATATCCCACCGGAGACATTTTCTACACGACACATTGGAGGAGGTACCATCATGATCTGAGGTGCTTTCGCCTTCCATGGAGCAATGGAGCTTCAAGTTATACAGGGGCGTCAAACAGCAGCTAGCTGCACTGGCATGTTGGAGAGAGCATCCTTATTGACTGAAGACCCTCGCTTGTGTGGAAATGACTGGATCTTTCAGCAGGACAATGCTGCAATGTACAATAAATAATAAAGGACTTTTTCATGGCGAATAACGAGATTCTTTTGGACCATCCAGCGTGTTCGCCCGAACTGAACCCCATTGAAAATATTTGGGGTGGATGGCAAGGGAAGTATATTCTAAACAGTGCATGATCTTCGTGAAGTCATCTTCACCACTTGGAATAACATTCCAGGCAGCTTACTGGAAACGCTTATTCGACCATGCCAAAGTGAATGTTTGAAGTTATTCGCAATGACGTCCGTGCAACTCACTACTGAGACCTCTTGTTGGGCATTTCCTACCCTGTTAAGGACCTCTTTTTGGTATAGTCTTAAACTTTTGACCAGCTAGTATTTAGGCTAATTTCATAGTGTTTACATTTTCCCTATTAAATGCTAAAAATATTTTAATTTTTATTTTCCCGTTTCTTATTTTCATCTTTTGAAGCTCTACTCAAATAAGTGGTTGAGTCTAACAACGTAAAATGCATATTTTTTTTCTTTATGCTCATTGGCCTTAAGATTTTGGCAAGCAGTGTATATGGAACATTTTTATGTGTAAAAGATCATATTTATATAAGTGGTAACAATGAAACTGTTCTTAATTATCTCTTAATACCATTAGGAACTACCGATAAAGATATGAGTATGATGTTAGAACCATTCACGTGCCAATTAATAGGACTGTTACAAATATCCATCAAACACTTGGATACAAAATCACATTCAACATTACATGATACACGTGCAATGAGAAGACATGCCATGTCGTGCCATGTGTCACCTTGTATTTGGCTTAGAGTCTGATGTTAAAAGGTATGGTTAGAATATTGAATATTTGATGTGGCTAGCGTTGCACGACTATAATTTCAATATAAGATTAGTTTTTTTTTAGTTTCAGGATCACCTTTCAGCGCCACCTAGTAGGCTATTTTATAATTTATTCTTCGTTTTTGTTTTTGTACATTTATGTCAACAATGACAAAGCTACAGGTTGTATGTTTTTTTACAACATTAAGGTTTATAGTGTTATACACAAACATATATTGCGTTAACGACATATTTCAAGTAAAGTGATTTATCGAAAGTGTTTAATTAAGTAAGTTCGCTACATTACAGGGAGTAAATATAAAGTAATAGTTACTTCTACTATAACTGAGTTTGTACCAAAAAGTAAATAGAACCTGGATACAAAGTGTGTTGCCCAATGACAGCAAACCTATATTTAAACACAATTTGGATCTAATACCTGAAGTTTCATTTTCAAGCTTACCATTTCTTGCAAGATAATATTACAGGCTGTATAAATGTTGCATTACCTACTTCAATTGATAACAATAAATTGACTCAAAGCAATTTGCACTAGCGCTACCCACGTGACTGTTCATCCCTATTCAAGAATAAGGGAGATTGTCACCTGAGAATATCTATTGATCTCTCATTGATAAAGTGAAACTTTGTAGCCAAATATTTTGTGGGCAGAACAGGAGTTATCTCAAAGGTAATGACAAGGGAACTAAACTAACTAGAATAAAATCGACTTAACAAATTCTGTAACCACGTGTTATGTGAAAAAGCACGTGCACCTAGAATAATAGAAAAAAATGAAATATTCTACATGAAACAAGAACGTGGGAAACTGTTATGTCTCATCTCTTGACAACAGAACACGCTTTTTGGTCATGCTGAAGACTAGATCTTTATCATTACGTGTTGTTACACTCGCATAACGTATTAACTCATCAATAGGTTTACTGTTTAATTCAGTATACCGTGTACACGAAACATGAATATTTTGTTGCTAAAAATTACATTTTCTATACAATATGAAATAGATTTTACGGTTTAAACAATAAAAGCTCATGAAGCATTAAAAAAACAAGAAGGGTCAAAATTTTTTACAAAAATAGTGTTAACTCCAAATGTTCCCTTTTTCACATTTATCATAATTTGTCCAAAATCAGAAGTATGTAAACATAGCCCTTTAGATTTTCGTTTTGCTAAAGTCGTTGCCTTAGAAGCTTTTGCAAAACACCATAACTTTTTCTGGAAGATAGATGATAAGAGATAAAATGTTATATTTGTATTATAATACTTTAAAAGTTGTGTTTTCAACTCCGAAAGCTAGCGTAGCATGAGAAACCAGTAGGCCTAAAATGTGTGTTAAAACACACGTTAGTTGTTTGTTATTTTCCCAATATTCCTTTTATTTTTTTTAAATTCAGAGATGTGTTACCACAGACTTATTTAAATATAAGCGTGATAACATTTGTAATTATTAGTGTTCGAGAAGTCCAGACTCAATGACACAGCAGTTTTAGATAAGTATGTGATGTGTGTGGTAGAGAAATGTTTCAGTAAACACGATAAAAAGAGATGATATTCTTTGTCTTGTTGTTTGTCACGAATACTCGGTTTAACAAATACGTTTATTTTCTGTTATTTTCTATTTTTTAAGTTCATTAACATAATCTCTATGAATAAATACCTGTGTTTCTATTTACTAACAGTTTTTGACACAGTTTCTTTCTCACTGCATGATATAATCTGTGTTTACAGTTACCTCAAGTAACAACAAACTTATTTATTCAGCGCATTTATTTATTTTTTTTTTTTTCTCGCCAGGCACCTTCTTACAGAAACACTCTTGCCTGACGGTAAAACGTCGCATCTCCACATCATTGATCCAGACAGAAGCGATTCGGGAATTTTTAGCTGCCTAGCCTCGAATGCCTTTGGTCATGATGAAACAAATATACAGCTTATTATACAAGGTAATATAAATATATATACACAGATGCATCAACCTAACCCGGCATAGCTGTTAGTTAGGCTTACTTAACTTAACTGTTAGTTAGGCTTACTTAATTGATTGTTAGTTAGGCTTACTTAACTGTTAGTGAGGCTCACTTAACTGTTAGTTAGGCTTACTTAACTTCAACTGACTTGAGGGTCGCGGGTTCGCATCCCCGTCGCGCCAAACACGCTCGCCCTTTTAGCCGCGGGGGCGTTATAATGTGACGGTCAGTCCTACTATTCGTTGGTAAAAGAGTAGCCCAAGAGTTGTGGGTGGGTGGTGATGACTAGCTGCCGTCCATCTAGTCTTACACTGCTAAATTATGGACGGCTAGCGCAGATAGCCCTCGAGTAGCTTTGCGCGAAATTCAAAACAAAAAAAAGGTCTTGTTTGTTTTTTTTTTTTTTTTGCTTTTATCCAATTTCTCAATCAAAACTACAAAACTTGTTTTCTGTACATTTTCTCGCTATAATGTCTCTTGTGTGTGTCAGTATCTGTTTGAAAGGCACCTTAGCGAAAAAATGCAGAAAACCATTTTTGTAGTAATGATTGAGAAACTGGATTCTGAGGAATTTGCTTTGAATTTTTTTGCGCAAAGCTACACAAGAGATGTCTGCACTTAAACATCTAGAATTTTGAGCTAAAATATTTACTATAAGGAAGGCAGCTAGTAAATAGCGTCCACTCCATTCTGGGGCTACTCTTATCTGACCATGTAGTGGCAGTTGAATATCACCTTGATGGCACACCAGAAAATCCACTGCCCCAAAATACGGAACGCGTTTTTTCTGAGAAGAGTCGCGAACCATGAACTTTCGGACTTACAATCTAGGCATGCTAAACGCTCAGTTGCTTCTGGCCCAACGGATTGTGACAAGAAAACCTTTCGTAAAAATATAGCACCGTGTTTTAGTATTTTCATCTTTAACATCACTTTATGGGCACGTGGGCTTAACAGCCAGGTCAGGCATAGCCTAACTTGATTTAATGACCTAATAGAGAACAACTAGATATCAGCACTATCCGCTTGATTAAATAATAAGACTGACCATCACAGCTAAAACGTCCTCACAACTCATACCACTGTTTCACAACTCGAACGTTTGATCTTGCAATCAGCAGCCCAGCATGTTAACCACTCTACCATTCTTTCTACACGGAGAGCAAGTCAAGACATTATCTTTTCCCGCAAGCTTTTGAAATTCTACACATCTCGAAACTACCTGATCTCAGCAATTTTTTGTTATAATGACGTAAGAATTCAAATATTGGAAAAAAAAATTCATATTTTCCGCAGTGAGAGCTATCTAGATTTTTTACTCTTATTACGATTATTAATACAATTTGGTAGCAGTGTTATATGACGTAGAATAATGGAAAATAAGTAACTGTTCTGTTATTTAATTTACTAAGCCCAAAATAATGTTTTAACGCATAGTTGGTTGAACAAACAAAACAGAAGTGAAATTAAAGTTTGCTCTGTTGTTATAACAAAGCGATGAGTATATTATATTTATATCGTATGATACAATACTCAAATTAGGCTCGCGTAATTACATCAGTTATTGAAGTGGTCTCGAACTTTCAGTATTAAAGGTTTAACAGCTGCAGTCGAAGGAATTCTTTTCTCCGAGATTATGAAAATGAGGTTAAGTTTCATGTATTTCGTATTATACAAAATCCAGTAACTAAACGTGTTCGGTTTGTTACGTACCAGAAGTACCGAGTTTCTACGAAATATCTACCTCGGAACTGCTAACTAAAACAGTGTACAGTGTTTGTTTTGAATTTCGTACAAAGTTACACGAGGGTTATCTGCGCCAGCCGTCCTTAATTTTGCAGTGTAAGACTAGAAGAAAGGCAACTAGTCATCACCACCCACCGTCAATTCTTGGATTACTCTTTCACCAACGAATAGTGGGATTCACCGTCACATTAGAATGCCCCCACGGCTGAAAGGGTGAGCATGCAACTCTCAGATAACGAGTCGAGTGCCTTAACCACCTGGCCATGCCGGGTGATAGTGGACAGGTAAACGTTTCTAGGAGTTTCCTTTCTTTGCTACAGTTATCATGGTAGCTACAACACTCTTTTGGAGTCAGTTTCAACGAGTTAACGACTAAACCAGTTGTGTTTTAGATATACTACGATTAGTTTAATAACTAAAATAATAGTAATTTAGGTAAAGTTCGCTTTCCATGGAAACCAGAACACCACCGTTTGAGAGTATTTTAAGGCTTAATTATAGTTTCGTGTTCAAATACATGAGGGAAATTGTTAAAATGCACTGAAATGACACAGCGATCTGTCATATTAAGAGGGCGCTATTAGAAGGTAAACGCAATTAAAGTTCTCTTTAATCTAGCACTAGGTGAGTTTGATTAGTTTAATTACTTGCGTCACATTAATTATGCAGTACACTTCAGGGAACAGATCTTAAAATGCATATAGAATAGAGCTTATTATAACTCACTTTGAAACGTGTGTACATTTTATTGTAGTAATTTTCTGTTTGAAGTTTAGTTTTTTTTAATATTTGTATAATATAAGCCTCTTACCCCATCCTCCAACGGCTCAGCGACAATTCTGAAACCTGACAACGTTTTAAGTTCGAATTTCGAAACTAGTAGTGGGAAAAAAAACGTGATAAACCATAGTTCTTTGCTTAACAACGATATTTGAATAAAATTACTTTTCATCAATAAATTATTATTACGTTCACGTTACACATACAGCATCCACTGTCAGCTCTTGAGCCACTTTGATCTCGGGTTCGAGTCCCATCACAGAAGAAGCTCGCTCTTTCAGTCATAGAGGCATTATATTGTAGTGGTCAATCTCATCATTCGATTAGAGTAACCCAAGAGTTATCTGTGGATAGTGTTGACCACTGGGACAGCAGTAAGTCTGCGGATTCACAACGGCACAATCAGGGGCTCGATTGTCCCTCGGTGGACACAGAAGATGACCCAATGGGGCCTTGCTTTGAAAAAACAAAACGAAAATAACACATACACTCACTCCCTCTAGTGTGTCACTTCAAAATTAGGAACAGCAATTGTGGATAGCCCACAGTTTGTTTTGCGAAAATTTTTAAAAAAGAAACAAACTGACCAATTAGTGTAATTTTACTGTCACTCTTATAACACATCATCAGTCTCAAAGTATAAAGCCCGAGTTTAGTTTTTGTGGGCACAACAGAGAAACCAAGAATACATGAATCCACCATTTGACAGTGTGTGAATCCTGCTCAACAGGCCACACCTGACTCCACTTTATTTGACGTCATTACTGATATAAAAACTTAATGAAGGATTTCTGTTGGGATCTCATCCTGTTGCATTTTTTTATTATAAAATTTGTTTCCCGGTGGGTTAGTTTTGAGTTTTATACCAGTTACTGTTGTGCAAATAATAATTTCTTTTTTCTTTAGTTTTTTTCTTCACATATTGACTGTTGTTAACTACAAAGCTATATAATGGACTATCCATAGTCTGCCCAACACGGTTAACAAAACCAGATTTTTTAGCGTGGCAAGCACGCAAAACTTATCCTGTCATTGAGCCACTGGAGGGTATTTTGAATTTAATATGAGTAACTCCTTGTGAATTTTCTTGATGGTTTAAATTTGGATAAGTGCTGCACAGTTATCTTCAAATCGATCGTTGTCAATAATCCCATATCTTTCGAAATTTCGGATAAAATTAAACATAAGTTATTAATTTGTCAAGCTTAACTAAGTTCTGAGCGTTGGGTGCATTGCACAGATGAGATACATTTACAGAACGCCCTGCTATCTATTTACTAGAATTAAAACTAATAAAATAATTATAGCCTTGCATTATGAGAAATTAATGTTGCAGATTTATCAGTGTTTATGAATACTTTATTAATTCATCTAAATATACCATACTGATATATGTTAGCTCAAAAAATTATATATTGAAAACATTTTATAAAAATTATCCTTTTGTCACTAATCTGTGTTTTTGTTTTGTTTTTCCTCATTACAATCGGTTCTGGTTTTAGAATGGCATATATACGAGGGCTGTTCTAAAAATACGCGGACTGACGTCATAAAACAAAATGTACTTTATTTAGAAGTTACAGGCCTGGGACCCCTTCAAAGTACTCTCCTCCCCAATGCACACACTTATCCCAATGGTGTTTCCACTTGTTGAAACAGTCCTGGTACGATTCTTTTGTAATGTCCTCCAGCTCCTTCGTCGCATTTGCCTTAATCTCGGGAATCGTCTCAAATCTTCTTCCTTTCAAGGGTCTTTTGAGTTTGGGGAACAAGAAAAAATCTCAAGGAGCAAGGTCAGGTGAGTAGGGGGGAAGAACAGTGATCGAGTGTTTGGCCAAAAACTCACGAGTTCTGAGGCACAAATTTCGCAGCAACGCGGTGCATCTTCAATTTTTCGGTCAACTTCTCGTAACAAGATCCAACTGATATCCCACACTCTTCAGCAAGCTCCCTGACAGTCAGACGTCGATTTGCCCGCACCAGGGTGTTGATTTTGTCGACGTGTGGGTCGTCAGTTGATGTGGAAGGACGTCCAGGACGCTCATCATCTTCAATGGACTGTCGACCATCCTTAAAACGTTCTGCCACTTGAAACATGCCGTACGTTTCATAGCAACATCACCGTAAGCCGTGTTAAGCATAGCAAAAGTTTCAGTCGCAGATTTTCCAAGTTTAACACAAAATTTCACAGCAAGTCGTTGCTCCTTCAGGTCATTCATTCTGAAATCCGCCAAACGAAAAAATCGCACTTCACTTAAAACCGCGTAGCTAATACACAAATGAAGATATCTGCAGTCGGGAAATGGCGTCGTAATCAGCTGATTTGTGCGAACCTAGCGACACCAAGCGGATTCCCCTGGAACCAACTGCAATTCAAACAGTCCGCGTATTTTTTTAACAGATCTCGTATAGTAATTGCCCTTGAAAAATATTTTGGACGAGCTAAATCGTGACGCAACTTTAATATACTTAATCCTGTCCGATTGATAGCAGTAAAATGATACAATTTCCAACCACTGGCATGCTGTGTATTTATAACTGACTTTTCTTCTCGCAAATATACACCAGGGCTATCTGCATTAGCCGTCCCTAATTTAGTAGTGTAAAACTAGAGGGAAGGCAGTTTGTTATCACAACCCTGGCCCGGCATGGCCAGGTGGTTAAGGCACTCAACTCGTAATTCTAGGGTCGCGGGTTCGAATCTCTTTCGCACCAAACATGCTCGTCTTTTCAGCCATGGGGACGTAAAAATGTGACGGTCATTCACATTATTCGTTGGTGAAAGAGTCGCCCAAAAGCTGGCGGTGGGTGGTGATGACTAGCTGCCTTCCTTCTAGTCTTACACTGCTAAATTAGGGACGGCTAGCGCAGACAGCTCTCTTGTAGCTTTGTGCGAAATTCAAAGATTGAAAGGAGAGCATATTTAATGTGGCTGGGATTCAAACCCTAGACTCTCAGATGACAAGTCGAGCGTCCTAACAACCATCCCAGGATGGGGAAAAGCAATATAAGCGAATATATCCATCAATAGCTGAAGAACTACGTACAATAACCATTAACTTTTTGGTTTTATAAACATATTGTAATACCTCGTATATTAAGAGTACTTTAACCTATGAGTAAAAAAAATGCATTTTTGTTGTTTTTTTTTACTCAACAGAACCTCCGGATAATCCTCAAAGTGTCAAAGTAGTGTCTTTCACGAGCAGAAGTGTCACGTTGTCATGGTTACCACCGTTCACGGGAAATAGTCCTATAACAGAATATATTGTACAATGGAAGAAAAAAGAAGGTACTGCTAAAAATGAATCTAAATCATTAAGACATTTGTATCTCTTTAATATCAGATTATAACAGAGGGAAAATATTGGTTCAAAGTGGAGGAAGTCTCTTTATAATAAAAAAAGGTAATCTTAAAATCAAAACTTTACTTTAAATTAAGTGATCGTCCATTTTGAGAATAACACAATACCTCTCTTTCTGAAACTCTAATCTAAGCCTAGTATCTTTATCAGAACAAACCATTCAAGTGATTGATAACTTCGATTATTTATTTATTCTTTGTCTTAGATAAGTGGCAGCAACAGTCATCAAATTCGACAATTCGGGGAAATGAAACCACTTTTATTATTTCAAATTTACTTCCTTTTACGAGTTATTCCTTTCGAGTGTTTGCTGTCAATAGATTAGGAACAAGCGAAGCAAGTCAAGCTGTACATGCTAAATCAAATGAAGAAGGTAGAATATATATATGTATGTTTCTCAAACTTTTCTGGAAATTAAATCTACAAAAACAAAGAAAATGGAAGTAAAAAATATTACTGGGTTTATATATCCCTTATTGAATTTTTCAATAATTCTATTTGCCATTTTAAATTATCCAATAAATATGTGTATCGTTGAACTGTAGTTGACGTCACTGTATTATAATTTAATATTACTTTAACAGCTTGAAAATGGCATTTAGGTTTATTTGTTTGTTTTTTGAACATTTTCTGTAGAGGAAATGAATAATATTTTGAAATAAGCAGAGTTTCACCAATAGTAGTAGAGATAATATAGATATTTCATAAAAAAATATTCAGAAAATGAAGAAACTTTGATTCTTATAAACAATATAACATTGTTTACATGCATATTATTACAGTATTTTTACTTTACAAAGAAACTTAATCTTTCTTAAATGCATCAAAAGAAGCACATAAAGGTGAAACTAAAAGCCCGATTACTTATATTCCTACGGAATTATTTAATGATACAAAAGCCATAAGAAAAGGGAACATATGTAATAATTTGTGACTGTCACATTTCATGTAGTATTTTATGTAATTAACTTAGGAAACTGACTTCTTCTCTCAACCAATTCATTCTTTAGCCCCTGGAGGACCCCCTGTTCATGTTCAAGCTGAAGCTACTGGTGCTCAGTCCATAAAAGTAACGTGGAAGGTAGGAACATTAATAAACCCTATTTGCTTTGAGCAGAATAACAAAGAAAAACAACTATTTCTGTGCAAACTATTATCATTGTATAGAAACCATGAATAAAACAGGAAATAGAAGAAAACACAAGGACAATTAATAAAAGGCCCCAGTGGCACAGCAATATGTCTGTGGACATGCACTGCTAGATACTCAGTTTTGATACCCATTGTGTAGCTTTGTGCTTAATTTCAAACAATGAAAACAAAATCAGTTTATGAAAATTGTTTGCTTTTCATCAACGGTTTGTGTGTCTTGTGCTCATCACGGGTATTGATAGCTTTGTGAGCTCACAGACTTACCACCGAGTGACTGTGGTGGTTTGTAAAAACATTTTAAATTTAATAACAAAGCTATTTTGTTTGCTGTCAAGCAATGACCTGTCTGTTTCATGCCCACCACAGTTATGAAAATCTGGTTCATAGAAGAACTTGATCGAATTAGCTGACTGCACTTTGTGGATGTGATCAAATTTGATCTTTGTTTAACACAATTTCAAAAACAGGAAACGTCTGATTGTTTCAAAGTATTAATTTAATTATATGTAATGACAAACCTATAGTCTGAGGAAGGATTATACATTTTGCTTGATCAGTAACTTTACTTTCAAAACTATGGTTAGTGATAATAAAATGATGAAATATTTGTATTTGTTTGTTTGAAGTTGAGCACAAAACTACACGATAAGCAACCTGTGCTCTGCCTCTCATGAGTCTTGATACTTGGTTTCTAGAGGTGTAAGTACAGAGACGTACTTACCAATGTTACCTATGAAAACACACACTTCCCAGCCTGGCATGGCCAAGTGGATAAGGCACTCGACTCATAATCTGAGAGTCATGGGTTCAAATCCCCATCACACCAATTATGCTCGCCCTTTCAGCCATGGGGATGTTATTATGTGATGGTCAGTACCACTATTTGTTGGTAAAAGAGTAGCCCAAGAATTGGTGGTGGGTGGTGATAACTAGTTGCTTTCCCTCTAATCTTACACTGCTAAATTAGGGATGGCTAGCGCAGATAGCCCTTGTGTAGCTTTACGCAAAATTCAAAACAAACCAAACCACACACTTCTCAAATATGTAAGCAATGTCTCATTCCATAAATATCTATCAGTGCAGTAATGTTAAGAAAAATAGTGCATTGCACTCTGTCTATGATTGCTCTAACTAGTGGCTAAATCAAAACCCAATAAAACAGGTCTACACCATTACACACCAACCTGGCATGGCTCTCACAATCTGCAAGTAGCAAGTTAGAATACTGTTACCAAATGTCTTTGTTCTTTCCGCCATTATAATGCAACAGTCAATCCAATTATTCTTTGTTAAAGAGTAGCCAAACAGTTGGCAGTGGATGGTTTTGTCTAGCTGCTTTCACTCCATATCAGGGGTTCCTAAAGTTTACCAATGAGCAGAACCTGGTTACTGTATTTGTGGACCACCACCCATTAAAAATAGTTTTATTGTATCATACGTGCATTTTACTACCTTACCAGCTTGTTTCAAGTTTTAAGAAAATGACAATTAAAAGAGATTTGAATATGGAAAATTACTGTAATGTGAAGGATCATACTGCTTTGTTGAAACAGTCTTGTGGATGTCTGAGAGTTTCAAACAAAAGTCAGTCTCCATATTTATATTGTTTCTATGCTTCCATTTTGTATGCATCAATGTAACTGGAAAACAACTGTCAATCAGCAGATAACAGTGCCAGGTGCACAAGGAATTGATGTAATTTATATGAATTACCATTATTAATTTCACATTTATATATTAGTATATTTGTTTTATAATGTCTTACTATTTTATTTTATTTGTTACTCTTTCAATAATTAGTAATTTCATAACCTGCAATCCTCCTTAAATACCATTGCATACCCTCCAGGGTACTGTTTGGGTACCTCTGTTCTAGATTATAACCCATGACCTTTCTGATAATCAAGACATTACCCCTGAAGATCCTGGTCTTTGAGACATTGCCCATGGTCTTATCAATCTTCAGGTTATTTCCTATGAAATTCCTGATCTTTGAGACATTACCCATGGTCTTCCTGATGTTCAAGACATTACCCATGAAGTTCAAGAAACTCGGGTTATTACCCATGATGTTTCTGATCTTTGGGATATTACCTACAGTGAATATACATATAAATAGGCAGGCTAAAATGTCCCAGAGGTTCATTCTAACTATCTGTGCTTCATCCAAGAACCTCTTTGAAGGTCCACAAGGTCTATACTTCATGAAATCTTCACACCAATCATTGAGAATTATAAACCTTCCACAGCATGAGATTTGCATGTATATTTAATGGAGATGAACCTACTGAATGTAAGTACCGAGATTAATCATGAAGTCAGCTAAATATTGACATATATGCCAGATGCCAAAGCATTGTGCTTGAAGTGTAAAAAAACAAACATATTAAATAGTTAAAGTAATTAGTAACTTGCTGGTACTGAGAACTTAATAATACTTTGAAAGGGATTAAGTACATCAAACATTCACTTGATAGGCTTATGAAAGCATGCAAAAAAACACCATAGTTTCCAAGACTACAAACACTTTACTGTATCATTTATGGCTGTGTGTTTTTAGCCAAGACTTCTGAAATCAGTACAGGATGTTGCTCTCTAAACAGTTGTGGGAATTTTAGAAGTGCTAATATATGCAAATTGCGAATCAGCTCCAGTTTTAGATGTTTTACATAATTATCTAATTATTGAGTCCAAAGACTGTACTACTACTGAGGCCCCCTGTAATTGGATCCACACACTACCCTTCTACCCTTGTGTGCATTTTGCACTGTAAATGACAAATTCTTTAACCTGTTGACTGCCAAGTATTTAAGCTGCTACAATACAACTGTAATGCTTTTTCATTTTGTAACTTTTTCGTGAGCCATTTTGGATCGAAAGTGAAACAATTTGTAAGTAGGTCAAATGCATGTATGGTGCTGACATCTAGCGTCGAAGTTAGGTATTATTGAGAATCAATTAACTCGTCCGTGTACTGTGTTACCGATTGGCTTGGACGAGTTATCTCGTCTACAGCACTGAATAGGTTAAAATGTGTGGAAACTCAGTTTTGTTGTTGAAGCAAAAATGTACTTATTTAGGCAATTTGAATTGTAGATGTGGCTTAATATAAAATAAAAACTATTAGTTCACTTGTAGTCAAAGCTATGGGTTTATTTAATTTCGAATATTCAGATTCTGAATAGCTCTTTGTTCCCCGGTGGGACAGCAGTAAGTCTCTGAAACTACAATGCTAAAATCCAGGATTCGATTTCCCAAGATGGACGCAGCGTATAGCTCAATCAAACAAACAAATGAATGAATAACAATGCAAACAACGTGTTTAAAATGCAGTGCATAATTGTGGTCTAACTAATCAAAGTGTAACAGTGACTCCCCATTTTGCAATCAGTTTAAGCAAAAATACATCAAAATTAGAAAAAAAATTACACTCAGGAAAAGCAATAGAAGGCATGAAAGTTAATCCAGGGCCCAATAATTTCCAGGATTATTAGACAAGTCCAAGACTTGGGTCATAATGGATGTGCTTGTAGTATACATTCCCTCGCTCTACTGAAACAAATAACTGTTTGTTTGTTTTTTAATTTCTCGCAAAGCTACACGAGGGCTAGCCATCCCTTGTTTAGCAGTGTAAGACTAGAGGGAAGGCAGCTAATGATCACCACCCACTGCCAACTCTTGGGCTACTCTTTTACCAACGAATATTGGGATTGACCGTTACTTATAACGCCCCCACGGCTGAAAGGGCGAGCATGTTTGGTGCGACCGTGATTTGAACCCGCGGATTACGAGTCGAACGCCTTAACCCACCTGGCCATGCCAGGTCCAGTCAAATAAACTTTAAACCTCTACCTCTAATTTGCTTCCCGTGTCTCTACATAGTTTACACATCTGGCCAATATAGTTCAAATTAAGATGAATCCCAGACTGAAAAGTGTGCAGAAGTGTCTTTTAATTCCATCTATTGTAATAATTAGAGTAGGTATAGTATATAAATAAAGAAATGTTTACTTTTTCTGAACTTGTATTGTTCTGTTCTCAGATTCAAATTTTCGATTTACTTACATTTTTATCGTTTTTTACCAGTCTCCAGAAAAACACCTTCATTATGGAATCATAAGAGGTTATTACGTCGGATATAAATTAGCTGAATCCGTGGACACCTACATCTATCAGACATTGAAAGTCAATGACCTGGGGTTTCGAGAAGAGAGCCATCTAACGAACCTAAGACGTTATACAAAATATGCTGTTGTTGTTCAAGCATATAACAATAAAGGGACAGGTCCACCTTCAGAGGAGACAACAGTGCGAACGTTAGAAAATGGTAATATATATACGTTGACTAGTTAGGGCTAAGGTAGAGAAGTGATTTGTGCATAACTTATTTTATGAGATGTACACCTAAGAAGTAAGTTTTTACTGCAAGTTTTCAGTATCAAGCCTCAGTATGTCTCATAACCTTTTCTTAATAGCAACTCATTTATTAAATTATTGATGTTTCAAAGATAATATTTCTCACGTCAGTCGCCACTGACGCCTTAATTCATTTAAAAATCGTAATCCGAGGGTCGCGAGTTCGAACCCCCGTCGCACCAAACATGCTCACTCTTTCAGCCGTGGGAGCGTTATAATGTGACGATCAATCCCACTATTTGTTGGTAAAAGAGTAGCCCAAGAGTTGGTGGTGGATGGTGATCACTAGCTGTCTTCCCTTTAGTCTTACACTGCTAAATTAGAGACGGCTAGCGCAGATAGCCCTCGAGTAGCTTTGCGCGAGATTTCAAAACAAACAAACGATCCTTTGAGAAATTTATTATTTTTTCAGAACTGTGTGAATCTGTCTAACTTATTTTCAGACTTATATTTAATTCGGTGAAAATATTTTATGATTGAATCGAAACGAAAAAGTTACCCTGTTTCTTCTTTCCAATCGATTTCCTTTACATTTTTTAAGAGTACAAATCTATATTTTTAAACATGTAAATGTAAGATTGTCAAATATATGTTTCCAGTCGTCGGTCTTTAGATCTTTTTGTTGTTTTTTTTTTCTAATGAAAATGATGAACTGTCTTATCATATTTACTTACACGCTTATACGGAAGTCTTTCTTTAGGCCCTGTGAGTAGTGCGATTCGATTTTATTGGGCAACCCATCTTGCCCAAGATCAAGCGATATTCCATCTGTCAAAGCTTATTCCTCCAAGCGTTTTCGAACATAATTCGTTTTCGTCCAAGCGTTTTCGAACATAATTCGTTTTCGTCCAAGCGTTTTCGAACATAATTCGTTTTCGTCTTTCGTGAAATAACGAATGAAAAAAAGGAATATTGTAGAACATTCTTCAGAAATAACATGTTAATTTTCTGTCTATGTCCCTTTAAAATATTATGGGCCTCTGTTACACAACCCCCTTCTAACGTGTGGTCAACTTCCGGTCAGTTACCTCTTCCATTATGGGCCTATATTTGCATTGCGCAAAAGCTGGTTCACGTCTCGCAGCTAATGGATTTTTATTTATTTATTTATCAGTATCCATTTCATTGATATATTATTAATGATAAATTATTTTCTTCTTTTTTTAATTTCTTGGAGACCATACATGAAAATTAAAATCTGAACGTGTGTGCGTGTGTGTGTGGAAGCAGAATCTATTTCCACAAGTTTAAACCAATACTTGCTGGTTTGTTTGGTGTTATGTACAAGTCCACAGATGTATTCGTAATCTTAGGGTCGCGGGATTGACTCCCCATCACATCAAACGCACTCGCCATTTCAGCCGTGGGGGCGTTATAAATTACGGTCAATCCCACACTTTGTTGGTAAAAGAGTAGTCCAAGAGTTGGCGGTGGAAGGTGACGACTAGCTGCCTTCCCTCTAGTCTTACACTGCTAAATTAGGGACGGCTAGCACAGATAGCCCTCGAGTAGCTTTGTGCGAAATTCAAAAACAAACAAACAAAACAAAATCCTTTCAAAGTTATATTGAACTGCTATTTTGTGAATTTATATCATTACGATTGGTATCAAACTGTAGGTTATAATTCATATTTTTATATTATACATTATTTAGTTCCTTAGTTTAAAATTAAGTATAAAAAACACAACTAAACATCGATTTTTGTGTGTCACGTGGTATGCTGAATTTAGAACTTAGATTAGATTAGGTGTTTCTCATGTCAAAATACAAAGTCTGTACTTTTGTAGGAATTAGGAACTCAAATTACCGATATTGACAAAGTAAAATATAAAATAAAAATTCGTCTTTTTTTCTCTCTATTTGCTGCCCCCTAGCGGCTCAGCGGTATGTCTGCGGACTTACAACGCTAAAAACCGGGTTTTGATACCTTGGTGGGCAGACCACAGATAGCCCATTGTGTAGCTTTGTGATTAATTCAAAACAACAATCTCTATTTGCTGAGGTATCACTCACTTCTTTGCATCTCTGTAAACGGTCTCTTTTTCACATTTATTTCGATATATGACATATGAATAACCAATCCAAAGCTTAAAATGTCCCTCTAGTGATTTTTTTTAAGTATAATGGCGCGATTTCTTTCCTTCAAGACAAACCTTTTTAGACCCAAATACAGTTCTACTTGATAAATTATAATGGATTTATATGGCATTGATGTTGTAATTTATGATTTTTTGGTTATTTAAATGCATATATAAAACCCAAAAATTATTGTAAATAGTAATAATCTATATACGTATATAATGTATAATAATTGAAATGTCAGTGTATTTTAAAAAATACCAGTACACTAAAACACAGCCAAAACAGGTCACTTTATAAAGACTAAAGGTCAGTTTTATATTAGTGGATACAGTAACATGAGTGCACGTGCACCAGGTCATTGCAACTTCTATATTTTTAGCTAGGACAGCTGAAAGCTCAGTACTCAGTAATAAATACATACAAATATATAATGTTATAAGATTTATGTTATTTAGTCTAAATAATTATGTTTTTATGTTATAATTTGAAGTCATTCTAAAATGAAAAAGGAATAATTTATATTCACTACCCAATTTTATGGTGGTTACGTGATCAGTCAAGTTGACCGAACCCGTACAGAGATTCGTCAATGAAAAATAACTAAGTATATTTTCTTAAGAAATATGTGATAACTATCTGGACGTTACTATGATTTCTCATGTGAAATTTGGAAATTATCTGATATATAAAAGTAATTTTAATCTTAATATAAAAATTGCTTTGTATGTTGGATAGTCAACATGTGAAAATTAAAAGCGTTAGGAAAGCATTGCTTAACAAACCGTTAGACCTAATTTAAAAAAAAATCCGATGTTTTGTGCACAAAAGCATTGTAATGTTTACTGATAATCTGCAAAACATTCTGAACACACGCTTACTAATTTAAGGGCAATAACATGAAAACTATAACAAGCACTAAATGGTTACGATGTCGGTCTCGATAACCGAACCCGTGCTGAAAAAGTTCATAGTCAATTGACGTGGAAATTCGGATGGGCTCTTAAGTTGCTGAAGGTTAGTTTCTAGAGCTTATAATATATTTATGACTATTATTTCGACAGTACCTTTCTTTGGAAGTTGCCATTCGAGGTGTGGTAACTTAATTGAATAAAGGTACACTGGTTGTATAAATTTTACCTGATCTCGATTTCAAATTCAGAAAAATTCTCTCACAACAATGGTCTGGGTTTTCTAATATTTGTTTCCTTTTATACACAACTCACTTTTTAACCTCCTAGGTTAACCATTGTAGTCGGTATAAAATGAGGTACTTTTTCTCCCTTTGAGGGTTAGTATTCCCAAGAAAAGAATCGCGCTCCGCATTTTGATGCAGTGAAAGCATTATAAAGCATTTGGTTCTTGCTCTTTGGTCTGATAAGAGTAGCCTAAGGGTTGACGGTGGTCGGTGTTTAAAATCTGCCTTCCCTCCAGCCTATTATTTCAAAGGTGTGGATTGGTAATGAAGATAGTTCTCATGCAGCTATGCGCAAATTTTAACAACCAAACAAACCTGTCATCTTTTTTTATCTTCATGTAACTCTACATCAAATAATGGTCACATTACTTGCAGTATTATTATATCATGGACATAAAGACATTCTATAATGATTTGCAACTAAGCCTGCTGCACAGCGCCATCTACATGTCTTTAAATGCATTTCACTATATTTTTAGGGAAAGTTATTTATGTTCGTAACCAATACTACGTTTCGTGATTATTTAGAGTTAAATCGATATAAAAATTTCGTGTCAACATCCGAAACTTGAACGATAACTTTAAGATAAAATTCACTGAATCTTCGTTTTACTTTTGTGTAGTTCCGTCAATGACGTATCTGTGTAAAAAGCATTGTTTGTTCTGAATTTCGCGCAAAGATACTCAAGGGCTATCTGCGCTAGCCGTCCCTAATTTGGCAGTGTAAGACTAGAGGGAAGGCAGCTAGTCATCACTACCCATCGCCAACACTTGGGCTACTCTTTTACCAACGAATAGTGGGATTGATCGTCACATTATAAAGCTCCCACGGCTAAAAGGGCGAGCATGTTTGGTGTGACGGGGATTTGAACCCGCGACCCTTAGATTACGAGTCGAGTGCCTTAACCACCTGACCATGCCGGGTTCCGAAAAACATTTTACCCGTGAAATAGTATTTGAGAAATGAAAATACTGCTGATTTTCCATTGTACTTTTCTATTGTTAAACGTACTATGGCCGAAAATTCTGAAAAAGGTGGTTTAACAATTTTTTTTTCAGATCCTCCATTCCAACCATCTTTGAAAATATTAGCCACCACGTCATCTACAGTTCAGTTTCTTGTGACGAGCAAAGACCGTTTGACAAATAACGCATTATCAGGTGAATTTCCTTTAACCCTATTTTTCTATTACTAACTTTATGTTTTTTATGTATACAAAGTTGTTGTTATTGTTTTCTAATTCAGTTTATCCCAAATAATTGGATACAATTCATTGAACGGAAATTCCAAGTTTTAATTAGGATTTTAATTAACGTGTTTATGTGATTGTGATGTTTGTCATCCACCATCTGGAAAACGTAACCTTTCAAATGTTTGTACCGTTCAATAAGCCACATATAATATACATTTTGGCATGAATTGGTAAGTAACATAAGAAAAACAATAAAAAGAAATCACTAAGAAACATTCATACAAAAATATTTTTGATAAACCGTTTCACTATCACAAATAGTGAAAACTACGCCGAACTAAAAACCGAGAAGTGCATAGAATACTATGGTGGGCACAGTACCAATAACTCGTTGCGTAGCTTTACTCTTAACAACAACAAACAAACAATTTAAATTTCAAAAACACTCACAAGAGTACGATCATTTGGCTATCCAAGAGTTGGCGGTGAGTGGTGATGACTAGCTGCTTTCCCTCTAGTTTTACACTGCTAAATTAGGTAAGGCCTAGCATAGATAGGCCTCGTGTGGCTTTGCTCGAAATTCAAAAACAACTAAACAAACAAAGAGTTCTTAAATTCACTGTTGTATATATCAACATCCGAGGTGCACTGGCTTACAAGAAACATGATATCAAAGACATAATTCAACAAACTAACCCAGAAATTGTAATATTAAGTGAAACCTTACTACACAAAACCAATACATTTAAAATATCATACTGTACAACCATCAGGAAAGACAGACTAAATAAACAGGATAAAAACAGAGGAATGTTGCTGCTACACAAAACAAAATCTATCAGTTACTGAAATTTAAATCAGCAGCAACAACAAACATATTACTACCGATATCCTGTTAAATAATCGTTCAACAGTTACAACAGCAGGAATTTATTGTTCACCTACAAAACAAACAGATTTAACATCTTCTTCCCACAATTAAAATACCATTTTAATCGCAGATTTAAACAATAAACACATCAACCTGGAATGCAACTCCATAGATGCAAATGGGAGACTCCTCCTGAATGACGACACGCCTACTAATACTAGGTATGTCACTAATACCAGTGACATACTAGACGTATGCCTAAGCTCGTATAACATGAGCCAAAGACTAGTTAAATTTCATGTGGGAAAATTGTAGACAGTGATCATTTACCTATATGATGTGTCTTCCATCTCACTCCCCATAAAAATACAATTTGTAGAAAACAAAAATTTGTTTACACAAGAGCAAATTGGAAGGAATACCAAAAAGAATTAGACCATTGGGTACCAAACAAAATTATGAAAACAACTAAAAATAAGATAGATATTGATAATTACTGTAAAATAATCGCTGAGTGCCTTCAAACCATAGTAAACAAAGCAATACCAAAACAACAACATAAAACAATAAATAATACATGGAAACCACACAAACAATTATTAACACTAATCAAGCATAGATGTCAGTTAAGAAGACAACACATGGAGACAAGAAATAGAGAATTAAAAACACAAATAAACCAAATCAGAGCAGAAGTAAAATTGTTAAAAGAAGAAAAATGGGACGATTTCTGCTCCCAACTTAATTAAAAAATAGACCGGAAATAATTTTGGACACACCTAAAAAGATTCACAAATGGAGGCACAGTAACAAGAAAATACACACTGCTAGAACACAATAACACCACAGCACATACAAACAAAGAAAAAGCCGAAACATTCAAACAACAATTTCAAAACACGTTTAAAACACACAGTGACCCAGACATGAACGTATACTTTATAACAAAGTAAACAAATTCATGACAAATAACAGTGAGCTATTTGAACCACTCTTCCCAGTCAACTTAAATAACTGTCAAATCTACAACACAAACGAATACACAAACACAATGATAACAAACACAATTTCCACATGAGAACTCATAGAAGGAATAACTAACACAAAATATAAATCTCCAGGAGATGATGGTATTCAAGGCATCCTTCTGAAAAAAGGCACTTCGAAATTATTTGAACATCTAACAGCAATTTTTAATATATCATTATACTCTGATTATATCCAAGTTACTTGGAAGCATGCAAATGTATTAATGTTTCATGAAGAAGGAAATGCAGCCAATAACCCAAATAGCTACAGACCAATCAGCCTGACTAGCTGTGTAGACAAAATTCTAGAGAGAATAATCAGTAACAGACTCTCCACATTCCTGGAGACAACATCAAAATTACCAGAAGAACAAAATGGTTTCAGGAAATTCAGACAAACAACAGACCACTTCGTCAGATTAACAGAAACAATTGTTGGTAGTTTTAATAAAAGAGAATGCACTGTCACTTGCTTTCTCGATATTGAGAAGACATTCGACACTGTATGGCATAACGGTCTCCAGATCCAAATGCAAGAAATGGGACGACCGCGGGGAACTATTTGCTGGCTATCTAACTTACTGGAAAACAGAATATGTAGAGTTAACATTGAAGGGACCTTCTCAGAGTGTTTCCCTCCAGAAGCTGATGTCTCTCAAGGAGCGGTGGTTAGCCCTATCCTATTCATCATGTACGTGAATAATATGCCTCTAAATGATCCAAACAGTGGATACTCATCACAGTTAGCTGATGATGTGGCAGTCTGGAAAAGTAAACCAATACCAGCAATAGCAGCCACAAACATACAACCACAATTAAATAGAATAAGTGAATATTGTCAAAAATATAGAATCGAAATAAACACAACTAATAGTATTCACAAAGTTAACTAAACATGAAAAAGTACAACCACAGATCTCTATGAATGGAGCACTCCTTCAGACTGCTACATCTGCAAACTTTTTAGGACTTACATTCTAAACAAAACTAACGTGGGTAAACCACATAAATAATATTATAACACAAATTTGGCAAAGAACAAACTATGCTAGAAGTCTAACTGGTAAAAATAATGGAGCAACAACAGATAACATTATAAAAATATATAAAACATACATTTGACCCATCATTGACTATGTGGCACCTGTATGGATAAATGTAAGTAAAAAACTAGTACAAACAATACAAAATACACGACTTACAATAGCTTATAAAGTACCCAGAACAACATCATCTGAATTCATGCATAAATACATATACATAGAAACAACAGCAGATAGACTCCTACATAGTACAATAAATTATTTTGACAAAAAATTGGAAAAAATGAACTAGTAAGCAAACTTGACAGGTACTATATACATGATGAGGATAGTCCTAAACACTTTTCAACAGTGAATATATATATTCTAAATAAATAAAAAAGGCCACCTATAAACCAGACTCCACATTAGTTTAGGGGTTAATTACTAAACATTGAAAGGGTTTTTTTACATAAGGTTTATGTTGTCCACATGTACTTGTTGCGTGCTCTTAAGGTTTATATTGTCCACATGTTCTTGTTACATGCACATAAGGTTTATATTATCCACTTTTGCATGTAAATATTTCAGGATTCTTTCTCTACTGCAAAGAGGAGAGATCAGATTGGAAAAAAGTTAGAATACCTCCTGACACCAGTGAGTACAAAGTCAGAAACCTAAAATGTGGAACCCGATACCTGTTTTACATAGAAGCCTTTAACTCTGCAGGAAAAGGAGAACCAAGCGAAACTGTCACTGTTATAACCAAAGGAATGGGTAAGTTGTGATATAGCTGTTACAACCAAAGGAATGGGTAGGTTGTGATTTAGCTATTACAACCAAAGGAATTGGTAAGTTGTGATTTAGCTGTTAAAACCAAAGGAATTGGTAAGTTGTTATTTAGCTGTTACAAACAAAGGAATGGGTAAGTTGTGATTTAGCTATTACAACCAAAGGAATGAGTAAGTTGTGATTTAGCTGTTAAAACCAAAGGAATGGGTAAGTTGTGATTTAGCTATTACAACCAAAGGAATGAGTAAGTTGTGATTTAGCTGTTAAAACCAAAGGAATAGGTAAGTTGTGATTTAGCTGTTACAACCAAAGGAATGGGTAAGTTGTGATTTAGCTATTACAACCAAAGGAATGGGTAAGTTGTGATTTAGCTGTTAAAAACCAAAGGAAAGGGTAAGCTATGATTTAGCTGTTAAAAACCAAAGGAATGGGTAAATTGTGATTTAGCTGTTAAAACCAAATGAACTGGTAAGTTGTGATTTAGTCATTACAACCAAAGGAATGGGTAAGTTGTGATTTAGCTATTACAACCAAAGGAATTGGCAAGTTGTGATTTAGCTGTTAAAACCAAATGAATTGGTAAGTTGTGATTTAGCTGTTAAAACCAAAGGAATTGGTAAGTTGTTATTTAGCTGTTACAAACAAAGGAATGGGTAAGTTGTTATTTAGCTATTACAACCAAAGGAATGAGTAAGTTGTGATTTAGCTGTTAAAACCAAAGGAATGGGTAAGTTGTGATTTAGCTGTTAAAAACCAAAGGAATGGGTAAATTGTGATTTAGCTGTTAAAACCAAAGGAATTGGTAAGTTGTGATTTAGCTGTTAAAACCAAAGGAATTGGTAAGTTGTTATTTAGCTGTTACAAACAAAGGAATGGGTAAGTTGTGATTTAGCTATTACAACCAAAGGAATGAGTAAGTTGTGATTTAGCTGTTAAAACCAAAGGAATGGGTAAGTTGTGATTTAGCTGTTACAACCAAAGGAATGGGTAAGTTGTGATTTAGCTATTACAACTAAAGGAATGAGTAAGTTGTGATTTAGCTGTTAAAACCAAAGGAATGGGTAAGTTGTGATTTAGCTATTACAACCAAAGGAATGAGTAAGTTGTGATTTAGCTGTTAAAACCAAAGGAATGGGTAAGTTGTGATTTAGCTGTTACAACCAAAGAAATGGGTAAGTTGTGATTTAGCTGTTAAAACCAGAGGAAAGGGTAAGCTGTGATTTAGCTGTTAAAAACCAAAGGAAAGGGTAAGCTGTGATTTAGCTGTTAAAAACCAAAGGAATTGGTAAATTGTTATTTAGCTGTTAAAAACCAAAGGAATGGTAAGTTGTTATTTTAAGGAAAGCTTTTATCATGTTACCAGTAATTTACCTAAGTGTTTTTTTTTTTATGCACGTGAATAAGCTATATTGAGAAATATAAATAACATAAAATGAGTAATTATTTAGAAAACGGCAAAAATAAATTTAGAATTCTTCTCACGGTCAATTACGTTTTTGTTCAATGGAATACATGTAAAATAATACCAAAAAAACGCATGCGTGAAAACATATGATACATTTTTTTTATATTTAGGGCGTCCCAAAATCATCTTTCTTATATTAAAATTTAATAATTAGATATCTAAAAAAAATACAACCATTCAGTTTTCAACAACAATTTAGCAGACTTCTGCACGTGCACTATTAGTGACTGTCATGTATATCTAAACGATATGTGATTTTAGCCCATATTTGCTGCAACTTGTCCACAGTGGCAGAAGTATTCGTTATTGCTTCAAAATGTTTGCTTTAGGTGTGCGATATACGATGTCCTTAACATACCCCTGAAGAAATAAGTAGTAGAGTGATGTGTGGTGAACGTAGAGCTCACGGAACTATCTCACCACGACTGATCCATTGCATTGAGGTTTATCTTGCACAATGGCCATATTACAGGCAACAGTACTCATCGTAGTGAAAAACAAACATGACAATAAAAACGGTTTCAGTTGGGCTACAAGCTGTTGAAAACTGCATGGTTGTATTCCTTTAGCTATTAAATTTTAAAATCACAAAGATAATTTTGGGCAACCATGTATTACTGTATACTTGAAAATGATTCTTAAAAACATTTATGGGTCCTTTGTTTCATGCAGTTGATTTGTTAATTATACATAAAAACACATCCAGTAATATGATATTTTTATGCAAATAATTTTAAAAAGAAATTCGTTTAATTTTTGTTTTTATTTTAAATCAACCTATTTCTGTTTTGTTATTTGTCAAAATAATTTCTACAAGTTCTCTACATGTTTCGTCAGTTACCTTAATGTTTTTGTGCGTATATCTTCTTTGTTTTGTTACATGTCCATTTGATTTATGGTAATTTTAGTATTATTCTCTCCATGTTATGCTGATTCGTGATTGATATTTCTTGATTATAAAAATGTTTTCAGCTAACTACACGTCTGAGTTAACTCCATTTAGGTAAGAGTGGTTTTTATCAAACTCCCTTCTCGTCGTTTTTGTTTGTTTGTTACCAAACACCACAGCGACCTCTACCGACCTCGTGTGTATAAATTTGATGTTTGTTTTGTTTTGCTTTGAATTTCGCGCAAAGCTACACGAAGGCTGTCTGCGCTAGCCGTCCCTCATTTAGCAGTGTAAAACTAGAGGGAAGGCAGCTAGTCATCACCACCCACCGCCAACTCTTGGGCTGCTCTTTTAGTAACAAATAGTGGGATTGACCTTAACATTATAACGCCCGCACGGCTGAATGGGCGAGCATGTTTAGTGTGACGGGGATTCAAACCCGTGACCCTGGGATTACTGATATTTATTAAGTCTGTCTTTGACTCATGTCTGATAACTTCTTGTTGATTGCTAATTCTCTGTCATCTGATACAGATCAGTACAATTTCATGTCAGGTTTACTTCTGGTAACACTTCACCTGTGTTTTGTCAGATTGATGATTTATCTCTACTATATAACACCCTATTGGTCTTTGTGAAAGATCAGAGTGCTTTCAGTTAATACCATGTTTGTAAGAATTATTTTTCATAACTGTTTGTCTAATATTAAAAGTGATGTGCTATTTCTGCTCTATATATTCCTGTCTTTCTTTGTTTAATGTCCCAATGCTTTGAGCATGATTTCTGGAAACTATTTTCCCTATTTGATCACATGTCAGAACGGTTTCTGTTCACTTCTTGTCCTGTGGGTTGGTTGACAGCTCGACTCCCCGACTGACTTTATTAGGTATACAAGTGATTTTTATTAACTCTATGTATGCTAGGTTGGCTTCTCCTCAATTAACGTCTGTATCAGTTATGTTATTAAAGTAAAATAAGCCCTTTTTTCTGGTCTTAAAGCTGTTATTTCAAACCATTATCCTTGTTTTTATTAACTGAGATTAAGATACTTGAATTTTATTTTGACTTTCGTTGTGACAACACTGATCAACTTGTATAAATGTATTTAGGAAAATGCAGTTATTTATACCGTAACAAAATAACAGTACGCTATAGAAAATTACAGCTCAGAGGAGCACGACAAGTATTATATTATACGGATTTTTTAATGTTCAAGTATTGTAATATACATAAACTTAAATATACTTGGAGAGGAATACTCAAGTATTGTAATATACAGAAAATTTAGTATACTGAGATAGTGCAGTCTCACGTCAATAGAAAATGTCTATTTCCAGCTCCAATACCTCCAAGTAAACAGTCACTTCTGTCGATAAACTCCACCTGGGTTAACATCCACCTAGCGGCCTGGGACAACGGGGTTTGCCCCATAAGTTACTTCTCTCTCCGATATAAAGTCGAAACGGATAACACTTGGAGAATTCTCTCTGACCACGTTGGTCCTTTACAGAAGGACATAGTGTTATCAAATCTCTCCTACATGACTCGCTACCGTTTGCAGGTTACAGCTAAGAGTCCCGCTGGAATCACGGAGGCCGAATATGGATTTTTAACTCTGCCAGCTTCATCAGGTACTTCAAGAACCTTTTTCTTTTGCTAAAAATAAAATTATGAGAAAGGATTTTTAAGATTTAAGTCACACGATAATTAAAGTATTTTAATATCTGACGAGGTCTAAACTCCTGTCATATGAATGCCAAAACTTGTTTTTATGGAAATAAAGCATTACATATTAACTGCAGGTGTTTGCTGCTTAAGTAGCGGACTGAAACTTTGCCTGTATTATTAAAATTTTCTATTTAACTAATTCCTAATTTTTTTTCATATTGGAAAATGACGTAATAAAATAGAAAATGGTTGTAAACCGGTCAGGCAAATTATTTAATTTAGCGATGTTAGTTTCAGGGGGGGGGGGATTCCTAATTTCTCTAAACGTTTGAGTTTGAAGTGATACTGAATTCCACGTGTCTCCCAGTGGGATAGCGGTATATTTGCGTAATTACATTGCTGAGATTCTGGGTTCGATTCCCCACAGTGGACACAGATGATAGCCAAAGTGGCTTCATTCTTAAGACCAATAAACAAACTCATTCAGTTTTTATCAATTGCTAAACTCGTTTAATGAAAATAACCGACGAATAATATAGAATTTCCAAACACCTCGAATTATGTAACTAGTAAAATGACAGAGCAAAATAAGTCCTTACATGAACAAATCTAACGCTAAAGAGAGCAGTACTCTTTACTTCACCAATCTTACCAACACAAAGTGTTTAACTCTAGTGTTTACTATCACTAAGTCCTGCATATAAAGAACTTATACTATTGAATTGGGTTAACCAGAACCAACGAACATCACTGCATTAGTTCAAACTTAATCATTATTTGGACACAAAGGTTGTCGTAACAAATAATTTTGAGTTTTTTTTTTTCACGTTTGTCAACATTTATTAACGGGAACGATATTTTGGGATTCTGCCAAAGTAAAACTTGGTAATAGAATTTCAGTAATATTCTAACATGACAACAACTGTTTGATAAGTTGTTATTTTCTTAAATAACAGTTGATTGAGAAATTGATCCGTTTGTGCACGTGCAGTGGTAAAGGAAATGTTCCATTTCAGGTTTTTTGTTTTTTTAAGTAATACACAAAGGCTTCTTACTTTATATACGTATTTCTTTTTTCTTTCTGATACACATTACCTTCATCTGTTTGAGTATATAAACAAATTACTTGAATTATGTGTTTAATAAAGGCTTCATCTTCCACTTTTGTACACACACACACACTAGGCTCAGCTGCTCCTGCGGAAATTATGGAAAAGGAACATATTCCGCTGTACCTTGACCTCAACATTATTTTACCAGTAAGCGTGTCGTTAATGGTGGTCGTCATAATTATTACCACTGTCTACATCATTTTGCGAAGACAGTATCCTCGTGAGGGATCTACTAGTGGTAAGTTGGAAAAGAATAATAATTACTTGGAAGTGTAAGCTATGTACTTGAAGCGAAAATAAAAATCAACCTAGCCAGTAATATAATAAATAAACATACACGTTTATTTAGTTTGTACTTGTAACTATTAGAACGCGTCATTTTTTTATCAGTTCACGATATGTTCTAAACCCACGTATTATGCTGAATAATAAACTACAAATGAAAATATAAAGTAATTCCTGATATGCTAACTGGAATAGCCAATATTATTAATAACAGTAAAATTTTACAGCATGTCTTACCTGGAGAGTTCACAGAACTGCTTTTGTTTTGAACTGTATTCACAAACTAATGTGATTCTCTTGTTTCATAAGGACTTCTCACGATTAATAGCTTTAACCTCATGAATGAAACATTTAATAGTGTAGATTGTTTGTTTTTTTTAATTTCACGCAAAGCCGTCCCTAATTTAGCAGTGTAAGACTAGAGGGAAGGCAACTAGTCATCACCACCCATCGCCAACTCTTGGACTACTCTTTTACCAACGAATAGTGGGATTGACCGTCACATTATAACGCCCCCACGGTTGAAAGGACGAGCATGTCTGGTACAACGGGGATTAGAACCCGCGAGCCTCAGATTACGAGTCGAACGACATAACCCACCTGGCCATGCTCGGCCTAAAGTTGTTAGATTATTGGTACTCTTCCAAGTTTCTTTTGGATCGCATCCCTAAAATCTCATAATCCAGTTGCTACAATTAGTTTAGTACGTACATCTTTTATAAGAACTACTTTCTGACCAAAGAAAAATTCACCAGTTTGTAAATACTTTATTTAAAACTCGTATATTGAGTACGAAACGTTTCTGTTGTTGTTGTTGTGGTGGTATTCTGTATTTGAATACATATTAAAGGAGCGGCCCGACATGGCCAGATGGGTTAAGGCGTTCGACTCGTAACCTGAGGGTCGCGGGTTCGAATCCCTGTCGCACCAAACATGCTCGTCCTTTCAGCCGTGGGGGCGTTATAATGTGACGGTCAATCCCACAATTCGTTGGTAAAAGAGCATCCCAAGAGTTGACGGTGGGTAGTGATGACTAGTTGCCTTCCCTTTGGTCTTACACTGTTAAATTAGGGACGGTTAGCGCTGGTATTCCTCGTGTAGCTGTGCGCGACATTAAAAACAAACAGATAAACAAAACAAGCACAAATAAGGCTTTTTACACTTGATACTTAAGACCACAAAAGCGTAGCAAACCTAGGTTCTTTGTGACTTTTATGAAACAGTAAATTGGGCTTTAGTTTTAATATGAGTTTACTGCCTTATCAGAAGACAGATGTCTTTTGAACTATTAATACTTAAGTCTGCTTACAAACAGATTTGTCGCTAAAAATGGGATAAGGCTTAGGCCTATCGACCCTACTGTGTACATGTATAGTTCCAACATTTTATCTGGGCATTAAAGTTATTTAAGCTGATGCCTTTACGTTGGACAATCAACAACGGGTCATTTTCAAACCGCACACACACTTTTGTTTTATGTAGACAAACATGCCTACAATTATTGAAATGTATTATTTACGTTACTGATTGGAAACAATTAAATACGTAGCTGTCACACGCGTGATTTGATTTTATCTCTAATTCACTAATAACGCCACCTGGTGGCTTTATTAAGAAGCTTACGCTAAAACTTTCATGTGTGCCTTGTTTAATTGATTAGACCATTCACAATTTTTTTAACTTACTAGAAGTTACTTGTCCAATAATCTCACTCGGTACGTTTCAAACTTGAACTCTTTAGTATTTAGTAACACCTTTGTCATAAAAAACATCACTGGTCGAAATGAAAACAGGCTCACTATATTAGTATGAATATTTAGATAAAGGTTTCCTTTGGTTTCCAGAAAGCACTACCTACTCCAGAAGAAAGCTCCAGCCTCAAGAAGCCCTCCACATGATGAACGTAAACCGAAACTCAAAAAATCTTGGATCCTCAGGCCAGGGTACCACCGTTTACTACCCCGAGCCATACGCTACAACCAGGTTGTCTACCGAAGAAGAAAGCGACCTGATTGAAGCAGTACGTAAGACTAAATGTTTACATAGACACTTTCACGAATCACAGTAGGAACAGAGCGTGGATCACCCGTCAACTTTACTGACCTTGACGTTTTTATTGCCGTCAGGTCACGTAATTTGCAAACATGAGTTCAGCGCTTTATCACTGTTCGTTTGTGTCATCACATTTATTCATGTTGCTTAAGATAATTCCTTGAACATAATGCACGGTGATCAGTCTTTCTAAATTAATACCATTTCAACTGGAAGACCCTCTAAACTTTATTTTGAAATATCAGCTCTCTTCACTCACCTAACGTTTTTTTCAAAGTTTTATCTTGTCAATTAGTGGTATTATTGACACGCAACGTAAAGTTTTTCAGCCTCGTCCAGATTTTCCTACCTTACCAGCGTGAAAACAGATAATGTAAGATGACAGGATTTTGAGGAATTCATAGAGAGCAACAGTTAAAAGTGTGCCCGGCATGGCCAAGCGCGTTAGGCGTGCGACTCGTAATCCGATGGACGCGGGTTCGCATCCCAGTCGCGCTAAACATGCTCGCCCATTTAGCCGTTCGGGCGTTATAATGTTACGGTCAATCCCACTATTCGTTGGTACAAGAGTAGGCCAAGAGTTGGCGGTGGGTGATGATGACTAGCTGCCTTCCCTCTAGTCTTACACTGCAAAATTTGGGACGGCTCAGGTTTCTCCTCCTGGTTGGGGGCTGTGCACTAGGCTAACAATCTGCTCACTTAAAAAAACCAGCCTGTTAATGAATCCGCAAGCGATTGCGGCCCTATGTTCCTTCATGGAATCGAGTGGCATAATAATAACAGTTAAAAGTAGTTTTTGTTCCAAGTCATAAATCTGAACAAAACACGTATCTATTCATTTAAAATAATAAGAAAATCCACGATTCAATACGCTTTTGTTGTCTTAAAACACATAATTAGCATCAAGTATTAAAAATTTATTGTACCTAAATAAGGGGCGGAGAAGTACATGTATAAGATCTTGGGGGAGGGGGGGATTATAGGACATGTATCTCAAATGATACGCAAATCCATACTCAAGTATATATATATACTATATATATATATATATATATATGTTACATTTAGTATTGGCGCAATTACAAGGCGATGCTTTTGATTAATAATTAGGCTGTAAAATTGACAGTCGCCTTATAATCGCGCCACACCACACCGTTTACCTCTACAATAACCTGCCGCATTCCTGAATGTCCAGATAGCATCTGTCTACGTATGCACGTGAGATGTTTCCCCAATAATATTATTAATCCTTGTAACTAATACACTTGCAGGTTGTTCAGTATTGATTTTGTAGACCTAAACAAATGATGTTTTGACACAACTTTTTTTCTCTCATGGTTTCTGAAAATAGGTTTCGTCTTACGTTAAGATTGCCCAACATCCTTGTGCAAATTAATTGAAACAAATGGTCATTTTACAATATTTTCAGCAAGGCGGCCGGTACAGGCTCGCTGGACCCGCTGATTTCCTTTAATAATCTTTTTTTTTTCACACAGACGGCGTCAATAGCCGTGTTTTGCAGTACGGTCGATCTATTTTTTGGGATATATGACGAAATTTTGAGGAACATTACGTCATTCGAAATTGCGTTAGAAGGGCAAGGAGACCAGTCAAAAACAACTTCTTACCATCTCAATGAAGAAAAAACGGTATCAATGGGGTCTGAAATACAAGAACTGGACGCAAGAACAATGGAGGAAGGTGTTATTCAGTGACGAGACTCATTTCTTCGTACAGGGTCAAAGAAGTCTGCATGTTCGCAGATCTCCAGGTGAGAAATTTCGAGAATCTCGCATCAATCAATTCGTAAAACATCCCTTGAAGAAGATGTTTTGGGGCTTTTTCAGCTACTATGGCGTCGGAGGCTTAATATCGTAGAAAGTATGATGCGAGGACCACAGTACATCAAAGTTTTGCAGAGAAGAGTCGTTCCAGAATTGAAAAGATATTTCCAGATAGATCTGGCATTTTTCAGCAAGATCTGGCTCCGTGCCACACATCGAAACTTGTGAAGAATTTTATGACTACAACGCGAATAGAGGTGCTGGACTGGCCTGGAAACTCTCCAGACTTAAATTCTATTGAAAATCTTTGGGCGATTTGTAAAGAAAGACTTCGGGGAAAATATTGCACTACGAAAGATAAGCTAATTGAGGCCATAATTGAGGTGTGGTACCACGATCCAAAAATTAGTAAAGATTGCAGTCAACTCGTGGACTCGATGCCAAAGCGGATTAATGATCTTCTGAAAAATAAAGGCGGTCATATCATGTATTAATTTGTGAGTAATTTTTGGATTCTCAGAAATAAAAGGCAAAAAATTGAAAAATTCGTAATTTTCCGTCTTGTTTTAATTAATTTGCACAAGGGTGTATAATCGGCCAATACGGCATGTCTTTCACCGCGAATTCTTAACATATAAATCTTATTAATGGGCTAACAAATTCATATTATGACTTGTGATTGAAAATATAAGAACCAATTCTGACACTCAAATAAGATAAATTATTCACATTAATGAAAATTCTTCATGATTGACGTTTCAAAATTACAATTTATAAGCGGTTTTACAATTGATGCTGTAACGAACTTTATTAAATGTATTATTTAATAAATACATAGATTAAAAATCGAGATTTTTCGTTGTTCACTCACATACACTGTTCATCAAAGGTTTTAAAACAAAAGTTGAACTTTTTCATTCTCTTTTTAATAAATTTTATCATTTCTGTTTCGTATAAACTATTGTGAATTATTTAAACTATATATACCAAATAATAAAGTATTCATGCTCAAAGCAAAGTTCCGATATTTGAAAAGTTACATTGAATTTTCTGCTGGTTTCAGAGCCGAGACGAACCTTTATATGCTACGGTAAAACGAACCCCAAGGCCACCGAGATCTGGCGTCCATATCTATCACTATCCAGGTAGAAAAAACAACATTGCAACTTCATATATTCATATTAATTGGTACTGATATTGTCAGCTCTGAGGAAATGTTGGGAACAAAAACAATCAAAGAAAAAATGAGGTGTGTAGGATGTTATGATCATTTCTAAACAACAGCAATCACCATCAGTTACGTTATCTACATGTAATATTGAACTGGGTGTGTCCTAGTGGGTTATCAAACCAGACTGAGGATCCCAGTGTCCATTATTCTCATCCCATTGTTGCAAAACATCTCACTGTCTGCAGTTTCGTGTCCCAGTGGGTTATCAAACCAGACTGAGTATCCCAGTGTCCATTATTCTCATCCCATTGTTGCAAAACATCTCACTGTCTGCAGTTTCGTGTCCCAGTGGGTTATCAAACCAGACTGAGGATCCCAGTGTCCATTATTCTCATCCCATTGTTGCAAAACATCTCACTGTCTGCAGTTTCGTGTCCCAGTGGGTTATCAAACCAGACTGAGGATCCCAGTGTCCATTATTCTCATCCCATTGTTGCAAAACATCTCACTGTCTGCAGTTTCGTGTCCCAGTGGGTTATCAAACCAGACTGAGGATCCCAGTGTCCATTATTCTCATCCCATTGTTGCAAAACATCTCACTTTCTGCAGTTTCGTGTCCCAGTGGGTTATCAAACCAGACTGAGTATCCCAGTGTCCATTATTCTCATCCCATTGTTGCAAAGACATCTCACTGTCTGCAGTTTCGTGTCCCAGTGGGTTATCAAACCAGACTGAGTATCCCAGTGTCCATTATTCTCATCCCATTGTTGCAAAACATCTCACTGTCTGCAGTTTCGTGTCCCAGTGGGTTATCAAACCAGACTGAGCATCCCAGTGTCCATTATTCTCATCCCATTGTTGCAAGACATCTCACTGTCTGCAGTTTCGTGTCCCAGTGGGTTATCAAACCAGACTGAGTATCCCAGTGTCCATTATTCTCATCCCATTGTTGCAAAACATCTCACTGTCTGCAGTTTCGTGTCCCAGTGGGTTATCAAACCAGACTGAGCATCCCAGTGTCCATTATTCTCATCCCATTGTTGCAAGACATCTCACTGTCTGCAGTTTCGTGTCCCAGTGGGTTATCAAACCAGACTGAGGATCCCAGTGTCCATTATTCTCATCCCATTGTTGCAAAACATCTCACTTTCTGCAGTTTCGTGTCCCAGTGGGTTATCAAACCAGACTGAGGATCCCAGTGTCCATTATTCTCATCCCATTGTTGCAAAACATCTCACTTTCTGCAGTTTCGTGTCCCAGTGGGTTATCAAACCAGACTGAGGATCCCAGTGTCCATTATTCTCATCCCATTGTTGCAAAACATCTCACTTTCTGCAGTTTCGTGTCCCAGTGGGTTATCAAACCAGACTGAGGATCCCAGTGTCCATTATTCTCATCCCATTGTTGCAAAACATCTCACTTTCTGCAGTTTCGTGTCCCAGTGGGTTATCAAACCAGACTGAGGATCCCAGTATCCATTATTCTCATCCCATTGTTGCAAAACATCTCACTGTCTGCAGTTTCGTGTCCCAGTGGGTTATCAAACCAGACTGAGGATCCCAGTGTCCATTATTCTCATCCCATTGTTGCAAAACATCTCACTGTCTGCAGTTTCGTGTCCCAGTGGGTTATCAAACCAGACTGAGTGGGTTATCCCAGTGTCCATTATTCTCATCCCATTGTTGCAAAACATCTCACTGTCTGCAGTTTCGTGTCCCAGTGGGTTATCAAACAGTGGGTTATCAGACTGAGGATCCCAGTGTCCATTATTCTCATCCCATTGTTGCAAAACATCTCACTGTCTGCAGTTTCGTGTCCCAGTGGGTTATCAAACCAGACTGAGGATCCCAGTGTCCATTATTCTCATCCCATTGTTGCAAAACATCTCACTTTCTGCAGTTTCGTGTCCCAGTGGGTTATCAAACCAGACTGAGGATCCCAGTGTCCATTATTCTCATCCCATTGTTGCAAAACATCTCACTTTCTGCAGTTTCGTGTCCCAGTGGGTTATCAAACCAGACTGAGGATCCCAGTATCCATTATTCTCATCCCATTGTTGCAAAACATCTCACTGTCTGCAGTTTCGTGTCCCAGTGGGTTATCAAACCAGACTGAGGATCCCAGTGTCCATTATTCTCATCCCATTGTTGCAAAACATCTCACTGTCTGCAGTTTCGTGTCCCAGTGGGTTATCAAACCAGACTGAGGATCCCAGTGTCCATTATTCTCATCCCATTGTTGCAAAACATCTCACTTTCTGCAGTTTCGTGTCCCAGTGGGTTATCAAACCAGACTGAGGATCCCAGTGTCCATTATTCTCATCCCATTGTTGCAAGACATCTCACTGTCTGCAGTTTCGTGTCCCAGTGGGTTATCAAACCAGACTGAGGATCCCAGTGTCCATTATTCTCATCCCATTGTTGCAAAACATCTCACTGTCTGCAGTTTCGTGTCCCAGTGGGTTATCAAACCAGACTGAGGATCCCAGTGTCCATTATTCTCATCCCATTGTTGCAAAACATCTCACTGTCTGCAGTTTCGTGTCCCAGTGGGTTATCAAACCAGACTGAGGATCCCAGTGTCCATTATTCTCATCCCATTGTTGCAAAACATCTCACTTTCTGCAGTTTCGTGTCCCAGTGGGTTATCAAACCAGACTGAGGATCCCAGTGTCCATTATTCTCATCCCATTGTTGCAAAACATCTCACTTTCTGCAGTTTCGTGTCCCAGTGGGTTATCAAACCAGACTGAGGATCCCAGTGTCCATTATTCTCATCCCATTGTTGCAAAACATCTCACTTTCTGCAGTTTCTGTGTCCCAGTGGGTTATCAAACCAGACTGAGGATCCCAGTGTCCATTATTCTCATCCCATTGTTGCAAAACATCTCACTGTCTGCAGTTTCGTGTCCCAGTGGGTTATCAAACCAGACTGAGGATCCCAGTGTCCATTATTCTCATCCCATTGTTGCAAAACATCTCACTGTCTGCAGTTTCATTGTTGTGTCCCAGTGGGTTATCAAACCAGACTGAGGATCCCAGTGTCCATTATTCTCATCCCATTGTTGCAAAACATCTCACTGTCTGCAGTTTCGTGTCCCAGTGGGTTATCAAACCAGACTGAGGATCCCAGTGTCCATTATTCTCATCCCATTGTTGCAAAACATCTCACTGTCTGCAGTTTCGTGTCCCAGTGGGTTATCAAACCAGACTGAGGATCCCAGTGTCCATTATTCTCATCCCATTGTTGCAAAACATCTCACTTTCTGCAGTTTCGTGTCCCAGTGGGTTATCAAACCAGACTGAGGATCCCAGTGTCCATTATTCTCATCCCATTGTTGCAAAACATCTCACTCAAACCAGACTGAGGATCTGCAGTTTCACTGTCTGTGTCCCAGTGGGTTATCAAACCAGACTGAGGATCCCAGTGTCCATTATTCTCATCCCATTGTTGCAAAACATCTCACTGTCTGCAGTTTCGTGTCCCAGTGGGTTATCAAACCAGACTGAGGATCCCAGTGTCCATTATTCTCATCCCATTGTTGCAAAACATCTCACTGTCTGCAGTTTCGTGTCCCAGTGGGTTATCAAACCAGACTGAGGATCCCAGTGTCCATTATTCTCATCCCATTGTTGCAAAACATCTCACTGTCTGCAGTTTCGTGTCCCAGTGGGTTATCAAACCAGACTGAGGATCCCAGTGTCCATTATTCTCATCCCATTGTTGCAAAACATCTCACTTTCTGCAGTTTCGTGTCCCAGTGGGTTATCAAACCAGACTGAGGATCCCAGTGTCCATTATTCTCATCCCATTGTTGCAAAACATCTCACTGTCTGCAGTTTCTGTGTCCCAGTGGGTTATCAAACCAGACTGAGGATCCCAGTGTCCATTATTCTCATCCCATTGTTGCAAAACATCTCACTGTCTGCAGTTTCGTGTCCCAGTGGGTTATCAAACCAGACTGAGGATCCCAGTGTCCATTATTCTCATCCCATTGTTGCAAAACATCTCACTGTCTGCAGTTTCGTGTCCCAGTGGGTTATCAAACCAGACTGAGGATCCCAGTGTCCATTATTCTCATCCCATTGTTGCAAAACATCTCACTGTCTGCAGTTTCGTGTCCCAGTGGGTTATCAAACCAGACTGAGGATCCCAGTGTCCATTATTCTCATCCCATTGTTGCAAAACATCTCACTGTCTGCAGTTTCGTGTCCCAGTGGGTTATCAAACCAGACTGAGGATCCCAGTGTCCATTATTCTCATCCCATTGTTGCAAAACATCTCACTTTCTGCAGTTTCGTGTCCCAGTGGGTTATCAAACCAGACTGAGGATCCCAGTGTCCATTATTCTCATCCCATTGTTGCAAAACATCTCACTTTCTGCAGTTTCGTGTCCCAGTGGGTTATCAAACCAGACTGAGGATCCCAGTGTCCATTATTCTCATCCCATTGTTGCAAAACATCTCACTGTCTGCAGTTTCGTGTCCCAGTGGGTTATCAAACCAGACTGAGGATCCCAGTGTCCATTATTCTCATCCCATTGTTGCAAAACATCTCACTGTCTGCAGTTTCGTGTCCCAGTGGGTTATCAAACCAGACTGAGGATCCCAGTGTCCATTATTCTCATCCCATTGTTGCAAAACATCTCACTCTTCTGCAGTTTCGTGTCCCAGTGGGTTATCAAACCAGACTGAGGATCCCAGTGTCCATTATTCTCATCCCATTGTTGCAAAACATCTCACTGTCTGCAGTTTCGTGTCCCAGTGGGTTATCAAACCAGACTGAGGATCCCAGTGTCCATTATTCTCATCCCATTGTTGCAAAACATCTCACTGTCTGCAGTTTCGTGTCCCAGTGGGTTATCAAACCAGACTGAGGATCCCAGTGTCCATTACTGTCTCATCCCATTGTTGCAAAACATCTCACTCCCATTCTGCAGTTTCGTGTCCCAGTGGGTTATCAAACCAGACTGAGGATCCCAGTGTCCATTATTCTCATCCCATTGTTGCAAAACATCTCACTGTCTGCAGTTTCGTGTCCCAGTGGGTTATCAAACCAGACTGAGGATCCCAGTGTCCATTATTCTCATCCCATTGTTGCAAAACATCTCACTGTCTGCAGTTTCGTGTCCCAGTGGGTTATCAAACCAGACTGAGGATCCCAGTGTCCATTATTCTCATCCCATTGTTGCAAAACATCTCACTTTCTGCAGTTTCGTGTCCCAGTGGGTTATCAAACCAGACTGAGGATCCCAGTGTCCATTATTCTCATCCCATTGTTGCAAAACATCTCACTTTCTGCAGTTTCGTGTCCCAGTGGGTTATCAAACCAGACTGAGGATCCCAGTGTCCATTATTCTCATCCCATTGTTGCAAAACATCTCACTGTCTGCAGTTTCGTGTCCCAGTGGGTTATCAAACCAGACTGAGGATCCCAGTGTCCATTATCTCATCCCATTGTTGCAAAACATCTCACTGTCTGCAGTTTCGTGTCCCAGTGGGTTATCAAACCAGACTGAGGATCCCAGTGTCCATTATTCTCATCCCATTGTTGCAAAACATCTCACTGTCTGCAGTTTCGTGTCCCAGTGGGTTATCAAACCAGACTGAGGATCCCAGTGTCCATTATTCTCATCCCATTGTTGCAAAACATCTCACTTTCTGCAGTTTCGTGTCCCAGTGGGTTATCAAACCAGACTGAGGATCCCAGTGTCCATTATTCTCATCCCATTGTTGCAAAACATCTCACTGTCTGCAGTTTCGTGTCCCAGTGGGTTATCAAACCAGACTGAGGATCCCAGTGTCCATTATTCTCATCCCATTGTTGCAAAACATCTCACTTTCTGCAGTTTCGTGTCCCAGTGGGTTATCAAACCAGACTGAGGATCCCAGTGTCCATTATTCTCATCCCATTGTTGCAAAACATCTCACTTTCTGCAGTTTCGTGTCCCAGTGGGTTATCAAACCAGACTGAGGATCCCAGTGTCCATTAGTTTCTCATCCCATTGTTGCAAAGACATCTCACTTTCTGCAGTTTCAGTGTCCCAGTGGGTTATCAAACCAGACTGAGGATCCCAGTATCCGTTATTCTCATCCCATTGTTGCAAAACATCTCACTGTCTGCAGTTTCGTGTCCCAGTGGGTTATCAAACCAGACTGAGGATCCCAGTGTCCATTATTCTCATCCCATTGTTGCAAAACATCTCACTGTCTGCAGTTTCGTGTCCCAGTGGGTTATCAAACCAGACTGAGGATCCCAGTATCCATTATTCTCATCCCATTGTTGCAAAACATCTCACTGTCTGCAGTTTCGTGTCCCAGTGGGTTATCAAACCAGACTGAGGATCCCAGTGTCCATTACTCTCATCCCATTGTTGCAAGACATCTCACTGTCTGCAGTTTCGTGTCCCAGTGGGTTATCAAACCAGACTGAGGATCCCAGTATCCGTTATTCTCATCCCATTGTTGCAAAACATCTCACTGTCTGCAGTTTCGTGTCCCAGTGGGTTATCAAACCAGACTGAGGATCCCAGTGTCCATTATTCTCATCCCATTGTTGCAAAGACATCTCACTGTCTGCAGTTTCGTGTCCCAGTGGGTTATCAAACCAGACTGAGGATCCCAGTGTCCATTATTCTCATCCCATTGTTGCAAGACATCTCACTGTCTGCAGTTTCGTGTCCCAGTGGGTTATCAAACCAGACTGAGGATCCCAGTATCCATTATTCTCATCCCATTATTGCAAAACATCTCACTGCAGTTTCTCCCAGTGGGTTATTGTGTCCCAGTGGGTCATCCCATTGTTGCAACATCCACTGTCTGCAGTTTCTGTCCCAGTGGGTTATCAAACCAGACTGAGGATCCAGTGTATTCTCATCCCATTGTTGCAAAACATCTCACTTTCTGCAGTTTCGTGTCCCAGTGGGTTATCAAACCAGACTGAGGATCCCAGTGTCCATTACTCTCATCCCATTGTTGCAAAACATCTCACTTTCTGCAGTTTTGTGTCCCAGTGGGTTATCAAACCAGACTGAGGATCCCAGTGTCCATTATTCTCATCCCATTGTTGCAAAACATCTCACTGTCTGCAGTTTCGTGTCCCAGTGGGTTATCAAACCAGACTGAGGATCCCAGTGTCCATTATTCTCATCCCATTGTTGCAAAACATCTCACTGTCTGCAGTTTCTGTGTCCCAGTGGGTTATCAAACCAGACTGAGGATCCCAGTGTGCCATTACTTCTCATCCCATTGTTGCAAAACATCTCACTGCAAAACATCTCTGCAGTTTCGTGTCCCAGTGGGTTATCAAACCAGACTGAGGATCCCAGTGTCCATTATTCTCATCCCATTGTTGCAAAACATCTCACTGTCTGCAGTTTCGTGTCCCAGTGGGTTATCAAACCAGACTGAGGATCCCAGTGTCCATTATTCTCATCCCATTGTTGCAAAACATCTCACTGTCTGCAGTTTCGTGTCCCAGTGGGTTATCAAACCAGACTGAGGATCCCAGTATCCGTTATTCTCATCCCATTGTTGCAAAACATCTCACTGTCTGCAGTTTCGTGTCCCAGTGGGTTATCAAACCAGACTGAGGATCCCAGTGTCCATTATTCTCATCCCATTGTTCCATCTAGTTTCTCATCCCATTGTTGCAAAACATCTCACTGTCTGCAGTTTTCGTGTCCCAGTGGGTTATCAAACCAGACTGAGGATCCCAGTATCCATTATTCTCATCCCATTGTTGCAAAACATCTCACTGTCTGCAGTTTCGTGTCCCAGTGGGTTATCAAACCAGACTGAGGATCCCAGTGTCCATTATTCTCATCCCATTGTTGCAAAACATCTCACTGTCTGCAGTTTCGTGTCCCAGTGGGTTATCAAACCAGACTGAGGATCCCAGTATCCATTATTCTCATCCCATTGTTGCAAAACATCTCACTGTCTGCAGTTTCGTGTCCCAGTGGGTTATCAAACCAGACTGAGGATCCCAGTGTCCATTATTCTCATCCCATTGTTGCAAAACATCTCACTGTCTGCAGTTTCGTGTCCCAGTGGGTTATCAAACCAGACTGAGGATCCCAGTGTCCATTATTCTCATCCCATTGTTGCAAAACATCTCACTGTCTGCAGTTTCGTGTCCCAGTGGGTTATCAAACCAGACTGAGGATCCCAGTGTCCATTACTCTCATCCCATTGTTGCAAAGACATCTCACTGTCTGCAGTTTCGTGTCCCAGTGGGTTATCAAACCAGACTGAGGATCCCAGTGTCCATTATTCTCATCCCATTGTTGCAAAACATCTCACTGTCTGCAGTTTCGTGTCCCAGTGGGTTATCAAACCAGACTGAGGATCCCAGTGTCCATTATTCTCATCCCATTGTTGCAAAACATCTCACTTTCTGCAGTTTCGTGTCCCAGTGGGTTATCAAACCAGACTGAGGATCCCAGTGTCCATTATTCTCATCCCATTGTTGCAAAACATCTCACTGTCTGCAGTTTCGTGTCCCAGTGGGTTATCAAACCAGACTGAGGATCCCAGTGTCCATTATTCTCATCCCATTGTTGCAAAACATCTCACTGTCTGCAGTTTCGTGTCCCAGTGGGTTATCAAACCAGACTGAGGATCCCAGTGTCCATTATTCTCATCCCATTGTTTCTCATCCCATTGTTGCAAAACATCTCACTGAGGATCCCAGTGTCCATTACTCTCATTGTTGCAGTCTGCAGTTTCGTGTCCCAGTGGGTTATCAAACCAGACTGAGGATCCCAGTGTCCATTATTCTCATCCCATTGTTGCAAAACATCTCACTGTCTGCAGTTTCGTGTCCCAGTGGGTTATCAAACCAGACTGAGGATCCCAGTGTCCATTACTCTCATCCCATTGTTGCAAAACATCTCACTGTCTGCAGTTTCGTGTCCCAGTGGGTTATCAAACCAGACTGAGGATCCCAGTGTCCATTATTCTCATCCCATTGTTGCAAAACATCTCACTTTCTGCAGTTTCGTGTCCCAGTGGGTTATCAAACCAGACTGAGGATCCCAGTGTCCATTATTCTCATCCCATTGTTGCAAAACATCTCACTGTCTGCAGTTTCGTGTCCCAGTGGGTTATCAAACCAGACTGAGGATCCCAGTGTCCATTATTCTCATCCCATTGTTGCAAAACATCTCACTTTCTGCAGTTTCGTGTCCCAGTGGGTTATCAAACCAGACTGAGGATCCCAGTGTTCGTTACTCTCATCCCATTGTTGCAAAACATCTCACTTTCTGCAGTTTCGTGTCCCAGTGGGTTATCATCCCATTGTTGCAAAACACCAGACTGAGGATCCCAGTGTCCATTATTCTCATCCCATTGTTGCAAAACATCTCACTGTCTGCAGTTTCGTGTCCCAGTGGGTTATCAGACCAGACTGAGGATCCCAGTATCCGTTACTCTCATCCTATTGTTGCAAAACATCTCACTGTCTGCAGTTCTGTGTCCCAGTGGGTTATCAGACCAGACTGAGGATCCCAGTGTCCATTATTCTCATCCCATTGTTGCAAAACATCTCACTTTCTGCAGTTTCGTGTCCCAGTGGGTTATCATCCCAGACCAGACTGAGGATCCCAGTGTTCGTTACTCTCATCCCATTGTTGCAAAACATCTCACTGTCTGCAGTTTCGTGTCCCAGTGGGTTATCAAACCAGACTGAGGATCCCAGTGTTCGTTACTCTCATCCCATTGTTGCAAAACATCTCACTGTCTGCAGTTTCGTGTCCCAGTGGGTTATCAGACCAGACTGAGGATCCCAGTATCCATTATTCTCATCCCATTGTTGCAAAACATCTCACTTTCTGCAGTTTCGTGTCCCAGTGGGTTATCAAACCAGACTGAGGATCCCAGTATCCAGTGGGTTATCAAACCAGACTGAGGATTATTCTCATCCCATTGTTGCAAAACATCTCACTGTCTGCAGTTTCGTGTCCCAGTGGGTTATCAAACCAGACTGAGGATCCCAGTGTCCATTATTCTCATCCCATTGTTGCAAGACATCTCACTGTCTGCAGTTTCGTGTCCCAGTGGGTTATCAAACCAGACTGAGGATCCCAGTGTCCATTATTCTCATCCCATTGTTGCAAAGACATCTCACTGTCTGCAGTTTCGTGTCCCAGTGGGTTATCAAACCAGACTGAGGATCCCAGTGTCCATTATTCTCATCCCATTGTTGCAAAACATCTCACTGTCTGCAGTTTCGTGTCCCAGTGGGTTATCAAACCAGACTGAGGATCCCAGTGTCCATTATTCTCATCCCATTGTTGCAAAACATCTCACTGTCTGCAGTTTCGTGTCCCAGTGGGTTATCAAACCAGACTGAGGATCCCAGTGTCCATTATTCTCATCCCATTGTTGCAAAACATCTCACTGTCTGCAGTTTCGTGTCCCAGTGGGTCCATTATCAAACCAGACTGAGGTTATCAAACCAGACTGAGGATCCCAGTGTCATTACTCTCATCCCATTGTTGCAAGACATCTCACTGTCTGCAGTTTCGTGTCCCAGTGGGTTATCAAACCATTATTCTCATCCCATTGTTGCAAAACATCTCACTGTCTGCAGTTTCGTGTCCCAGTGGGTTATCAAACCAGACTGAGGATCCCAGTGTCCATTATTCTCAACCCATTGTTGCAAAACATCTCACTGTCTGCAGTTTCGTGTCCCAGTGGGTTATCAAACCAGACTGAGGATCCCAGTGTCCATTATTCTCATCCCATTGTTGCAAAACATCACTGTCTGCAGTTTCGTGTCCCAGTGGGTTATCAAACCAGACTGAGGATCCCAGTGTCCGCCATATTCTCATCCCATTGTTGCAAGACATCTCACTGTCTGCAGTTTCGTGTCCCAGTGGGTTATCAAACCAGACTGAGGATCCCAGTGTCCATTATTCTCTCATCCCATTGTTGCAAAACATCTCACTTTCTGCAGTTTCGTTGTCCCAGTGGGTTATCAAACCAGACTGAGGATCCCAGTGTCCATTATTCTCATCCCATTGTTGCAAGACATCTCACTGTCTGCAGTTTCGTGTCCCAGTGGGTTATCAGGATCCCAGTGTCCATTATTCTCATCCCATTGTTGCAAGACATCTCACTGTCTGCAGTTTCGTGTCCCAGTGGGTTATCAAACCAGACTGAGGATCCCAGTGTCCACATTGTCTGAACATCTCACTGTCTGCAGTTTCGTGTGTCCCAGTGGGTTATCAAACCAGACTGAGGATCCCAGTGTCCATTATTCTCATCCCATTGTTGCAAAGACATCTCACTGTCTGCAGTTTCGTGTCCCAGTGGGTTTATCAAACCAGACTGAGGATCCCAGTGTCCATTATTCTCATCCCATTGTTGCAAGACATCTCACTGTCTGCAGTTTCGTGTCCCAGTGGGTTATCAAACCAGACTGAGGATCCCAGTGTCCGTTATTCTCATCCCATTGTTGCAAAACATCTCACTGTCTGCAGTTTCGTGTCCCAGTGGGTTATCAAACCAGACTGAGGATCCCAGTGTCCATTATTCTCATCCCATTGTTGCAAAACATCTCACTGTCTGCAGTTTGTTTATGTGGTTCTTTTTACTGTTTATGTGGTTCTTTTTTACTGTTTATGTGGTTCTTTTACAGTTTATGTGGTTCTTTTTACAGTTTATGTGGTTCGTTTTACTGTTTATGTGGTTCTTTTTACTGTTTATGTGGTTCTTTTTACTGTTTATGTGGTTCTTTTTACTGTTTATGTGGTTCTTTTCACAGTTTGTGGTTCTTTTACAGTTTATGTGGTTCTTTTACTGTTTATGTGGTTCTTTTACTGTTTATGTGGTTCTTTTACAGTTTATGTGGTTCTTTTACAGTTTATGTGGTTCTTTTACAGTTTATGTGGTTCTTTTACTGTTTATGTGGTTCTTTTACTGTTTATGTGGTTCTTTTTACTGTTTATGTGGTTCTTTTTACAGTTTATGTGGTTCTTTTTACAGTTAATGTGGTTCTTTTTACAGTTTATGTGGTCCTTTTCACAGTTTATGTGGTTCTTTTTACAGTTTATGTGGTTCTTTTCACAGTTTATGTGGTTCTTTTTACAGTTTATGTGGTTCTTTTTACAGTTTATGTGGTTCTTTTTACAGTTTATGTGGTTCTTTTCACAGTTTATGTGGTTCTTTTCACAGTTTATGTGGTTCTTTTTACAGTTTATGTGGTTCTTTTCACAGTTTATGTGGTTCTTTTTACAGTTTATGTGGTTCTTTTCACAGTTTATGTGGTCCTTTTCACAGTTTATGTGGTTCTTTTTACAGTTTATGTGGTTCTTTTCACAGTTTATGTGGTTCTTTTCACAGTTTATGTGGTTCTTTTCACAGTTTATGTGGTTCTTTTCATAAAACAAAAATATCCTTGAAATTTTACAAATTACCATTCAGGGATTACTGTAGGGAGAGAAACTGAAAGATGTACTGTAACAATCTTTTGTTATCCTTCTCATTTGCTGCTACACTAAAGTATTGAAAACTGTCTTTGCCCCACATATTATTATCAAGGAGAGACTTTGCACTTGCCCCTCCATATTATTATTAAGGACAGGCTTTGCCCTTTCCCTCCCCTCCATATTATTATTAAGGACAGACTTTGCCCTTTCTCTCTCCTCCATCTTATTATTAAGGACAGACTTTGCACTTGCCCCCTCCATATTATTATTAAGGACAGACTTTGCCCTTTCCCTCTCCTCCATCTTATTATTAAGGACAGACTTTGCACTTGCCCCCTCCATATTATTATCAAGGACAGAATTTTCACTTTGCACAATAATTGGAATTGTGTTCAAATTAGCTGGATTATGATACCAGTAAAGATTCGTACAATGATTGGCATCATAATCAGTAAATTGGAATATAACCTGGTTAAATTGCTTGGATTGCAGAGATGCCAACCATTACGATTTTGATGTATACGTTACGACTATACGCTCATACAGACAAATATTACGACTTGTTGCAACTCCCAAATTATTATATATTATATAGGCCTATACAATAAAGTGATAACTTGTTCCCCCAGGGCTTGAAAGAGATGAAAAGAAAATTTCTAGTGAGATACAAATAAATTTTGATAATAAGTGAAAGACATAGTCCAAATGGCTACTTGCGATAATCATGTTTGTGCTTGAAATAATAAAAAATATTTGTATCTCCGACGCCTACCAATAATTTGAGTGCGGTGCTTCTCTATACTGGGTACGTGAGGGAATCCATAGTTACGTCATCAGTGCTTATCAGCCAATCAGCGCTCGCGCAGATGGGTATTTCTCGTTTTCTAAGCGACATAGAAACACCAATGCGATCGTTCACAAGTTGGAAAAAAAAGAGGCCTCGTTTACCAGATTGCATTGTTTCTGGCAAATATAAAAGGACTAAAACTGTGAATCAAAAATTTAGGAAAGAGTATAGTGCAAAATATCCGGTCATTGCATCAAAAGTCAGTGACAGTCATGCGTTTTGTACAATTTGTTACATCGATTTTTCTGTGGCGCATGGCGGGATAAACGATTGTTTCAGACATACAAAATCGGCATTTCACCAACAAAAGGCTGAGGCGAAGACAAAAACGATGCAGATAACGACTATTACAATAAGTGTCATAAACATGATATAAACTAGTCCTAACACAAAGGCTTTTTCTGCTTACTGTTTGTGCATGTTCAATGTTGTTTTACCAGTATGTTTGTTACTCTGAACTAAATAAAAAACATAATTTCAAAATAATTTTTTAAATAGCAGTAATAATAATAGTTATAATAATAATATAGTAATAAACAGCTTAGAGACATTGGTCATGCCTAGTAGCCGCAAATGATAAAGGGCTCTGTCCACAATCATTATGCTCAGTCATTTGAAATAGTTGGCATCTCTGGGATTGTCCTTGGAATCAAATAGGGGTCGAAGTTACTAACCAATTAACCTTTAATATTCGGCTGATTAACAGACAAAACAATTTATTTTAACACATTAAAATGCCTATTCTTACTTTCTTGAGTGTGCATTTTATTGAAATATTGTAAATACCCAAAATGAATACAAACTTTATTATTGCTTTAATAATATGTTTTCAGAATCTCCAAAACGCAAATTATCAAAAAGATTAAGGAAATTGTCAGGAAACTGAAGACAAATTAGAGATATTTTATGTAAGTATTTTAGTCAAGACATTTTACTTCTTGGCCATAAATCTCACAAAACTAAAATAACAGAATTGTATCAACAAACAATATAATAACTTGTTAAAAACCAAAATGTGTTAAAAGACAGAAATGTTTTATTCTACCTGTTTTTGTACAAAAATTGACTAAAAATGAAGTTAATTTCCATCATAATAATACAATGTGATTTAGTAGAATAAAATGCATTTTGATAATATTTTTATTTATATAAATATACTATTTGTATATATTTTAAATTGGTTTGCTCTTCACATCTAGAAAATTTAGTCATGAATTACAAAGAGAAAATTTGTGCTACAATAATGAATAAAAGGTATATAACAACGTTGATAAAACATAACTTTATTAAGTTTTTGATAAAATTTAGTTGTTGATTGAAAAGTTATTGATTCTATGTCAATATGTGATTCAGTAATTTCTGTCTTTAGCTACAGTTTTAAACTTTAAATGAAAATCAAAAGGAAATCAGAAAAATGAGAATATTAAATATTTACATGCTTTATGAAGGAAAAGAAACCAGGTTTCAATGCTCGTGGTGGGTAGAGCACAGGTGGCCCATTTATGCTTAAGCTTTAAGAACATTTAAAACAACAAACACGCTCCTTCTTATTGAGAAGTAGGGTTTCATACCCTTGAGGGTGTGAATTTAGTACATGGCCAGGTGATTAGAGCACTCAACACATAATCTGAGAGTTGCAGGTTTCAATCACCATCACACCAAACATGCTCACCCTTTCAGTTGTGGGGGCATTATAATATGTCAGTCAATACTACTATTAATTAAATGTAAAAAATTAGCTGCCTTCCCTCTAGTCTTACATTGCTAAATTACGGATGGCTCGTGTAGATAGCCCTTGTGTCGTTTTACATGAAATTCATAAAGCTGACCAAAGTAAACCTAGTAAATAAAGTTTTTACTCCTACTATATTTGCAGATATGTAAATTTATATACAGGATGGACATTCACATAAGTGGTGTGTGAAAATAATAATACAAGAGTGATCAACAACATTACTTGCATCACAATGAATTTATTTTTACCGAAAATCTCACAAAAATAAATTTTTTCAAAGACAATAACTCTCCAAAATTTATAGATTTGAAATTGAGCTTACTTGTTTATAACTTCTTTAAAATATTAATGTTGAATATTTTCTAGTTTTTTTTGTGAATGTAAATTAAACCTTTTTGGCATGCATCTCTTGTATCATTAGTTCACAAATTATAATGATTTTTGAAGTTAGATGTAATAGTTATAGATTCACATAATTTTGTCAACATGTCACTTAAGAGCTGTTCAGAATGTCACTAAAATGGAATTAGAAATAGATGTACTTGTTATGCTACACTGAACTGAACCTACAGGCATACCAAGATTGTTTGTTTGTTTTTTTGCTACGTTAAACAAATGTTTCCATTACATTTTATTTTCCATTCTTTTTAAAGGTTTTAAGAAGACCTAAAGTAGAAAATAAACGTGTGATTCAGCTTACGGGAGGAATTTCATCAAGTTCCATTAATATCATATCAGTGTGTTAAGTCATAATGGTTTGTACATAACTTGTGTGTCAGCACTTTATAAACTTGTTGTCAAAGAAGATAATAAAAATGTAAAAAATTTTGAAGTGATTTTTGTATTCTATTTTTGGATTTTGAAAATATCATATTTTATATAATTATCATGATGAACTGAATTCTACCTCAATAAATTTATCCTTAAATTTTTAATAAGGCAATGCCTTCAGAAATATGACTGTTTTCTAGATATAAAGTATGGTGCAATTGTATCTTTAAAACTTTAACAACACAGCATCTATTTAAAACATTGTAATGATTAATTAACAGAGGACACCAAGTCAGTTTTTAAATTACAATTAGACATATAGGTCTTTATATTTAATCATGATTATTTAGGAATGGATGTTAGCTTTCAAAATTAAAGGAAATGTTCCTTTGTCGTGGTGTGATCAGAGTCGTATTGGATCAACAAGAGACCATTAATGACCTACATTATAATTTAATTATTTATTCATTTTTTGCAAACAAGATAAGTCAACTAAATTTATGGTATGAAGAAGAGATAAGTAATAGATAAGACATGTTTATTAATGTTTAAAAGAAATTAAAAAGGTCTCTGTGGCCCGTAAGTAACCACACGTATTAGAACTTTGGACACTACCGTGATTTCCTATAGCAGTGATCGTGTGAAAGACATGACAAAGTTAATGTGTGTCTAAAATTATGCCACTGCTGGATGTCATAATGTTGGCAGGAATTTCATTACTCATGTTTTATTGGTTAGACTCCTGTCAGAGAAAACAATATGTAAGAAGGCTGTGGTTATTACAGGACTTATTAGAAAAAATATTTTATACAGCCATTCATTAATTGCAAGCTAGAAGATCATTCATGGAATGGAAAATTATTATTTTGTGACTCATCACAAAACACTTGCAACCTGGCATGAAGCCCATCACTAGTGGCAGTTTTTATATCAAAACATGGAATTGGCAGATGCCCACAAGTGCTGATGGAGACTGATTCAGTTGGTTCTATTGGAATCTTTCAGGAATCCAATGAAACTGGACAACTGGAGGTGATAATGCTAAAGTTGCCAGTTATAAATATATTTCTGAGGGAAGAGGACAAGAACTATGTTTGACAGTTCCAGGGCCTCAGAGTATAGCTAATTCAGTTTTATTATTGTTTAGTTTCAATGCGATCAGTAGAAAGTAGATTACATACAATTCTGTGGCCACAGAAGATGGGATACTGTGATAGAAGACAAACCATTTCTTCTTTATATAGTATTTAATGTTTGTTTATTTGTAAGTAGCTCTAGTCATTTGTTTTCATAACACTTCCATTCAAATAATTCTAGTATTTAATATATAAAAATGGAGTTTGGGGTGAAGTAGAAGACACTGCAGCTATCAGTGCATTGATGTAAAGTCACTTGTCTGTTATTTAAATTACCAGTTTTTGTCGATTGTAAAGGAAGACAAATGTTTGTGAATACATAAGATTATATCATGAAAGTGTTCATATGGTAAACACACAATCAATAATGTTGTTTGTTTTGGGTTTTTGTTTTTTTAATTTTGCAAATAAATAGTTTATTTGCCACAAACACACAATTGGCTTATCACTGTATTTTAATCTGTAGAGAAAACATAAATTTAACTTATTTTAGGATCTTCCATCCTTTTAAACAAATAAGTTAACTATTTTATGGGTTTTCATTCTGTCCAATATTCGAGTTAATTATTTGGGAGCCGTCCATCTTTTTCAAAAACTGAGTTAAATAAAGAAATTTATATGTCATTTAAATATTTATTTCATGGTATTTTTTCTCATTTCTTCTGAAGGGCATCATGTCAAATATAGGCTGAACAGCCAGCTCAGAGACTTGAAGGCACAACAAGTGAGAGGACATACACCATCTGTTACCTACACAGCTGCTATTAATTCATAGTTTTGATTATCCCAAAGCTAAAACTGTAAAATGTATTTAGTGGCATATTGCAGAATGAAAGGTATACCTTCTTACTCACAGGTCCACAGTTGGGTACATTAACCACTAAGTCATGACCTGATGTTGGTAGAACTCCTGCTGCAATGTAGAACCATGTATACCAAGTTTGAGGGAGAGAACCACAGGTTCAGTACCTAAGAAAATGTCTAAAATAAATTGATGATACCCATGTGAGTTAGTGTGGAACAAAAGATAACAAATAAAGTGGAATTCCAAGTTCTGCTTGGTCTACCAGAAAACACTTTTCAGGTCACCACATCCATCAAGTAACACTTGCCATATATTTTGTGGACTCAACTAGTCTTATACTTTACAGAGTTAAAATAATAATGCTAATATGGTCAAAGTGAGAAAGGTGCTAAGGTATGAATCCAAGTAATAATAATAAGAATTATCTAGTGAAATTTAAAAACATTCTTGTCGAAGTAGGTTCAACAAATTACGTTGTAACTCACTAACCTGTCAATATTGAGATCTAGATCATTCTAGATATCTGATGAAAAATTATTTGACTTTTAAAACGCTGCTGAGGAAATTATAGCTCAACTTATGTTCCCTTCTAGAAAGAAAGAAGAAACTTTCCTCTTGTTATTTGCTTCCACATTCTTGCACTGGAGGTCATTAATGTTTGAAAACAAAAAACCAACAAAAACCCTCAATTCCAATATTGTTAATTTCAAGTAAAACTAAATTCAAAAAATATATATCTATATAGCTTAACCATACTTGAACTTCGTCAGAAAAACTGACGTCACTCAAAACTTCAAACACTTTGAAGTGAACACTTAAATTCATGATTTGATTTCCTGCACAGCTGACTCATAACTACTTTCTAAATTTACTATTCCAAATCATATTTTGGGTTAAAAAAATCAGTAATTGTCTCTTTATCTATCAAGTGCTTCTTAATCCAAACACTCCACTCTCAACAGTGTTTACTCATCTTTCCGTTCTATTTTGGTGTTTTAAAATCGTGGTGGATTTACATATATAAACAAGAAAAAACGTAACTGTAACTAACTTAGAAATGGAGTAATATGCAATGACGACCAAATAAGAGTATAGTGGGAAGTCTATAAAGAAATTGAATAACATCATCAGTAAACCTGGAAACAAGGTTGAAAAGCACGTAGGCTCTTCCTAAAGAGAAAGGTAAAAATAGCAACTTGAATCTCGATTAGTAAGTCTTTGAAAGTCTGATGCTCCTTAACATAATTAGAACATGAAAAACCCACACGGTGAAAATCTTCCAGGGAAGAAAGTACAAAGTACAGAATAGTGAAGCCATTTAACCAATTTTATGTCAGGTATTAAATCACCAAAGTGCCATAACATTGATGTTAATTGTTGAAAACAGAAGTTTTAGCTTGTTTGTAAGAAGATATATTATCGGTTCAATAAACTCTCAGAGCAAAACAGACCTAAACATGGAATCATAGGAAGGTAAATCGAAAGACTGCTGTTTTTGAAGACATGTTGACCAATTTATTCCCACGAATAGCACCATAGTCAGTTTTTCGATGCAATTTCTTCATTGGTATATATAAAACAGCTATACTGAGTAAGATATTTCCATAATTAAAAGCAATATTACAGCATTCACGCAAAGGTAATGAGATGAGACCACTTAAATAGACAGAGAAACAGACTACAAAATGAAGTCGCAGTATTGACTAACCAAGGCAATGTGAACAACAGGCTCAACAACAAAAGTGCCAGAAATAAAATATAAACAAACTTGGTTACGACTGCAAAAGTCACAAGCAGTTTTCCCATTAGAAAGTCACGTGAACCATTTATATAAATACCCGATTACTCTTAAAACTTTGAAATATAAATAAAATAATTTTTAATATACCTATACCATTATGGATCTCCACAAGAGTGAAGTCGACAATACCTTTTAAAGGGTACAAGGAGGAGGTAAAACACGATATAACATAATGTTATAAGAAGGAGGTAAAACACGATATAACATAATGTTATAAGAAAATAAGTGAAGGATTGATAAAAAAGAAGCAAATATGTTAACACACGTTATAGAAATAGGATACGATGTTATATCCCGTCTGTTTTGACAAATTTAGTTAAAATTACCAGGAAGTGAAATAATGAAGATTTCAAATCACTGGGTCCTGGCATGGCCATGTGGTTAGGGTGTTGGACTTGTAATCTGAGGGTCGAATCCCTCTCACATCGAACACGCTTGTTCTTTCAACCACTAGGGCGTTGTAAGGTTGATCAATCCAACTATTCGTTGGTAAAAGAGTAGCCAAAGAGTTGGCTGTGGGTGGTGATGACTAGCTGCTTTCCCTCTAGTCTTACACTGATAAATTATGGATGCTTAGAACAGACAGCCCTCGGTAGCTTTGTACAAAATACAACGGACAAATGTAAAACTATATTGGGCAAGTAAATACTGTCATCAAAGTGTCAAGTGGTGTCCAAAATGAGAAATTTGTAAAGGAGAGAAAATAGTACCAATTTTGACAACTCAGATTATGTGCGCAAATATTATTTTGAAGAAGATCCAGTTTTACTACTACATATACATTTTATTAATATGAAATAATAATAGCACAGAAATAGTCCGATATTGAGTACCACATAAGTTTTACAAAGAGGAAGTTCTTAGAAAATTAATAAAATTATGACACTGACTGAAGTGACGGTGTATTGTTTTCAAGTCAAATGATTTCCAAAATACTTTGTTTCTTCTATAAAGGAGAAATTCTTGTTTCTAATACAAAGTTTTATTATGTTAATGTTTTTTTCTGTGAGTAATAAGCACATAGGTACATTTTAAAATAGAAACAGAAAGTCATAGTTTTTAGTCCAAATAGTAACAAGGTCCAATGTGTTTAAATGATGCGGGAGGTTAAACAAAGATTGTTTCTTTGTCTTCAAATGAAAATACATTTTGAAAAAGAACTCTCTCTTTTTTACTTCCTTTAAAATACTGTTTGAAAATACATTTCATAACATTAAAAAAGTCTGGAGTTCTCTTAGCATCTTTCTCGTGAACTTTCTCGTAAAAGAATAAGTGTATTGGATTTTAATAACAAGTGTTTTCCATATACAGTATGATTATATGGATAGGAACATCTTTCCAACAAGGAATGTTCGTAGAGCAAAATTTCAAATTATATGAAATTCCGAAAAAAAACGTCTTCAGTGTTTTTAGTGAGTAAAAAACAATAAACAAAACTAGTTAAACAATATGCGTAAAGTAAAAGTCTGAGACATTTGTTTTTCGTTAATAATATAAATAGTTTTTATTTATCCGACTCTATTTAATTAATTCCGTTTTGATTACTCCACTCACTAGAGCCAAGTTTAACCGGATAAATTAATTAATAATCCATGCGGTTTGTTTGTTTGTTTGTTTATTTGTTTTTGAATTAAGAACAAAGCTACACAATGGGCTATCTGCACTCTGCCCATCACGGGTATCGAAACCCGGTTTTAGTGTGTAAGTCCGCAGATATACCACTGTGCCACTGGGGGCAAATCTATGCGGATATTATTTTGTGAATGAAAATAAACAACAATTCCATGATTGTGGGGTTTTTGTTTGTTAGTGTTACGCTATACAATAGGATAAAGTTACCCTGTTTGCCAAGGAAATCAAGCATCAGATTTTAGTGTCAAAGTTTGTAAACTTACTCCTGATGTATCAAGGTTGGTGGTGAAGTAGAATATTTTTCAAAATACTTGGATAATTGGCTAAAATTACCACTTTTAACTTTCTTGAGTGCTATTAACTAAATATGCATTTTATTTAGATATCTTTATAATCCATAATTCATATATTTCGGTGTCGAGAATAGAAAATCGTAAAACTAAACGTTTATTTGAAATGGAATAGTTTTTGAAGGATAAAGATGAACTTTTCGAAAATTATCGTATTTAGGGTTTGAATTTCTCATAATTTTATTTTTGTAGTTCTACGCGCTTTATAAAGTCATACTGAATGATATCTTTCGTCATGTTCCTATTTATTTCAAAATCATACCCTGAATTTTCATTAATTTTTGAATTTGTGTTAGGAACTGTTAATTGAAATTATTAATTATATTTGTCCATATATTTAGATAAACTGTGATCTTATATTTTTGTTTAACATACTTAACATGATTTAATTCCATAACTTTTAAGATGCGTAAATTATATTTCACTACCCTATCATCATCATAAATGATTATTTCAAATTTTCGTTAAGAAAATAAAATTAGTTACTAGAGGACTCTTTTGTTACTCGTCAGCGACCTAAATGTTGACCTTCGTAAGTGTGGAGTATCGTGTTACGTAGTTATTTGCCACATGTGTTTAATATTGTTTAATTGAATTGAAAGGTCGACTCTATCACATTGATTTAAACTTTAATTTTAAAATGTCTGATAAAGAACCAAGGAAACGAAGGAAAAAGAAGGAACTTCATAAAAAAGGTATGTGATCTGAAAAATTTACTTTGTTTGAGGCTTGATAGTTGGAAATTCTGAACGACTGACACAGTTCAGTTGTCAAAAGAAATTGCCCTGCTATTACTATACTAATTCTGCATAAAATGAAGCTATTGCAATTGAATTTCAGGAGTTAACTCGTTATTCAACAAGTTTAGGTCTTAAAGATAAATAAACCTAAAAGACTTCGATGTACCATTGAAAAACGTTTTTGAAATGTAACCAATGGAAACATTTGATGGAAGCGAATCAAACAAGATGATTCAATTCATTCTTAACCAGCAGAATTAGTGTAAGAAGTGACAAAAAATAGTAGAAAGTGACTCGTATACCCAAACTTTAACATTCTTCAAAACCATTAGGAAAGTATCATCTGGTCCAAGAGTCACTTCCTACCATTTTTTGCAGGTTTTTGAATAGTGGGCAGGTACCAGAGGATTGGAAGTTAGCTTTCACCTTAAAAATTACAGTTATGTTTGTATTAAAAAAAAACCTTTATTCAAGGATTCAAAATATAAACCTAGAAACTTTTTTTAAAAGAAATAACGATTGTTGTACACTGTCTTGGATGTTAAATAATGTTTAGGGTTAATCATCAGACTAATCTTAAATCAGTCAAGATAAGTTCTTATATAAATAGTTAAATTACTCAGGCAAAAATGTTTACAGCTTTTTTCATAAACTACGCTGCCTATGTACAGGTAACTAGTATTGATAGTGTGGGATATAACACTTTTTAAAATTACCTATATTTGCATATAGACAATCTTTTCATCTCTGCTAATGAAGATTTTGGGATTAACCTCTATTGTTCTCCCCCAGCTTTAAAAAGTTTGGTGGCTATTAGTTTCTTAAGCTATTCAAGCAATGTTGTGTTTTAAGTATTGCAGCAAGTAATATATTTGGTTATATGTTCAGAAACACTGAAGGAATAAAGAGATTTTACTCAGTATGTCACTGGTTAAGCCTTATTTAGAGTATTATGTTCAATTTTTAGTTCTTTATCTGTGAAAGAGCATACTATTGAAGAAGGTTTACAGGATGGTTACTAGGTTCACACTTGGGATGGTAAAGTTGTCAGGCAACAACAGGTTAAGATCTTTGTTTTGTTTTCTGAGTGGGATCTAATTGAAGTTTTAAGGTTGTTAAAGGAGTTGGTATAGTTTATGTATCATCTATTTTGTACTGACAATTAGGGTTATAAGACAGGGAAATGTAAATCAGTGTAGGAACCTTATTCATCTAAAACACTGACAATTAGGGTTATAAGACAAGGAAATGTAAATCAGTGTAGGAACCTTATTCGTCTAAAACAGTTTTCATTTTTCTAACATTGTGTTTATTGTTTGGAATGGGTCACTCCCAGACATGTTGAATGTAGTAAATTAAAAGGAATTTAAATGAAGGTTTGATAGATATTTCAAAGTTTATTTAGTGTATGGGACATCCATATTTGACCTTATGGTTATGTACATCACATATTTTTTATAAAATATCTTGAAAAGTTAGAGGAAACATTCTACTGTTAAATATATGCATATATTTTACTATTTATAATTGACAAGATTAACTGAATTTCAACAACAGGTTTTGTGGTGTCTTGTGGTCTGTTCTTGATTTTGTGATCCACATAACACCTTAATTTTCACATACCAGCACTGTTAGGAACTCATATATACATGTATATGTACACACACACATACACCAAGTATATGGGTGTGTTTTAGGCTTAGGATTCTTCTACAGTAGGTGTCTGTAACTTGATGGTGGTAAATTCAGTGATAAATGAACAGCACCCACTCAGCTTATTTTAAAATAATGTATTTAAAACATGTGTACAAGAATCCTTTACATATATCATTGTTGTATCTTAAATACTATACAGTTCTCTTCTGCTTATCAAAAATGCACTTAGGTTAATTCAATTGGTTTAAAACTCAGAGAACAAACCAAATTATTTTTCTCTATTTTATTGAAATTATTATTTGTGTGTAATTGACTTATGCTGACTTGTAAGTTACTACAGTTGTATCCTGAACTTCCAATACTCAATTATTTTTCTGCATTTAGACATATTTCCAATAATCATCTGCTTTGTGTCATAGTCTACACAGGCATGTTCAGTTCTTTAGAATACCCTTTGATGGGACAAATTGTTCTCTAAAAATCTCAAACACCGTTAATCTCACTTGAACATATCAGCCATTCACTCCTACAACTGTTAATGTTATCTGACGTTTTTCTGACTGAAACTTTCATTCATCATTACTTATGGTTCTCTTGTCTCTCGTCTGGCTGCTGCTACTTGCATCTCTTATTTAGGTGTTTTAGAAATTTTTGTAGCCTTGACATAAATAACTTACAGGCACATCTTCCAATAAGTTTCTGTTCATGACTCTTTTATTACAAAAGAAAAACTAAACAATCATGAAATATTAATTTACATATTTATTGATAGTTAGATAACTTTGTAATTTAAAATATCAAAAGCTACACCACAATAACATACCTTGAAATCATCACAATGTACGGTATCAAGGTCTTTGATAGTTCAGAAATGGTAACAAGACTCGAGTTACCAGAATCAAACAAGTTCAGCAGGTTACCATGAACCTCTGTAAGACGAGTAAAGTGACATTTATGTAGATCACATTGATGTGGGCTTATAATAGTGTTAACCATTAAAAAATAATTTCAATCTAGTATAAATAATCTTTTAAATATTTTTGAAGAGGGAGATAATGTAGACCTATAATTAGATGTTGTTAGATATCTAGTTTAAATACATGAATTAATTCAGGTATCTTCAAAACATTTGGTTGATATCCAATTAGTGATTAATTATTATTTAAATTACACAGACTACAAGTTAGAACTTGACCAGATATTTTAATAAGCTTATTGGGTGTGCATTGAGGATCTGGGTCATTGTATTAATAAAATTAAAGACTTGAGTTGCAATGGGATATAAGAAAAGGGATTTATTGTTTGGAATTTAAAGAAACTTTACAAATACCATGACATAATTAATGATAATAACATACTTCTGTGTAACAAAAATGAATATTAAAAAACTTGCATCAAAATCGATATACTTGTAATAACTCAAATTGAATCACGAAAAACATATTGTAACGAATATTTAATAATTATTAAAAAGATGCAAAAACTTGGTTAATAATGTATTTAAGATTTAAAATGACCAATGTACACACATACACACACAGACCTTTTTTAAAATTTCTCATTCCTTATTGTTAACTTTAACATTTAAATAAGCTGATGTTTTGTTTGAACAAATACTAGTAGCTCATCAGATTAGAGATTGAAAACTCATATGGTCAACTACTTAGGAATATTAGTTACTTTAATGCCATGTAAAGTGAACAAAACTAGGACTAACTCAGTGTAATGAAAATAATCAACTAATCAAAATTAGGTTCCAATTATTACTGTGATAGCCCTTTGGTCATAATCTTCCCTATGCCTATTTCAAACCCTGAGCTCTGAATTATTATGATAAACCTAAGCTTCTAAGTGTCAGGGCTGAGCAACATTTAATGAAATCCAAGCCTTTTACCTGAAGTTGTAATATACAACTATATTGAATATATTGTATAGCATACAACTGTATGCTATAAGATAGCAGTTACAGCATCTTCTCTGTCTCATTGCTTAGAACATTGATAATAATTCTTTAGCATCTTCTCTGTTTCGTTGCTTGGAACATCGATAATAATTCTTTAGCATCTTGTCTGTCTCGTTGCTTAGAACATCGATAATAATTATTCTTTAGCACTTTGGCTGTGTTATTTAAAAGATTTTCTTTACCATCACATTTTACATACAGCTACTTTTATATAAAACTAATGCCAGAAATATATAATAATGTTTAGCATGTGTTCATGAAATTCATGTGCATTTATGTACAACTGTGTTTGTTTTCTGTTGACAGAGGACTTGTCTGCAGAGGAATCTGTTCCAACATCTCGAGAGAAATCCCAAGAGCACACTTCTAAAGAAAGTGAGCGGAATGCTAATGAACTGTTAGTTTGTAACGAGCCCAATGGATTTGCAAAATGTGTTTTTTTCATTCTTTTCTCCATTCTCGTAGTTACTGTTGCTGCTGTGTTTTTAGCTCTTCATGGTGCTGATAGTAAGTAACTTTATCAGAATAAAATCTCTATTTCTGAGTAAAAATTAAGCAGAAAGCATATTAATAACTATATCCTAGAGGTACAGAGTGTTATCTTAACCAGTACATACATGGAATTTGTTGAATTTGTGACACATTATAAAATAGCTTTCAGGCAAATGATGAAGAGTGACTCAAGTATACGTACAGTAAATAAAAGTGGGATGGGAAATGTACACAGTACAGTGACTCAAGTATACGTACAGTAAATAAAAGTGAGATGGGAAATGTACACAATACAGTGACTCAAGTGTACGTACAGTAAATAAAAGTGAGATGAGAAATGTACACAGTACAGTGACTCAAGTGTACGTACAGTAAATAAAAGTGGGATGGGAAATGTACACAGTACAGTGACTCAAGTGTTCGTACAGTAAATAAAAGTGGGATGGGAAATGTACACAATACAGTGACTCAAGTATACGTACAGTAAATAAAAGTGAGATGAGAAATATACACAATACAGTGACTCAAGTATACGTACAGTAAATAAAAGTGAGATGGGAAATGTACACAATACAGTGACTCAAGTGTACGTACAGTAAATAAAAGTGAGATGAGAAATATACACAATACAGTGACTCAAGTATACGTACAGTAAATAAAAGTGGGATGGGAAATGTACACAGTACAGTGACTCAAGTATACACGTACAGTAAATAAAAGTGGGATGGGAAATGTACACAATACAGTGACTCAAGTATACGTACAGTAAATAAAAGTGGGATGGGAAATGTACACAGTACAGTGACTCAAGTATACGTACAGTAAATAAAAGTGGGATGGGAAATGTACACAGTACAGTGACTCAAGTGTTCGTACAGTAAATAAAAGTGGGATGGGAAATGTACACAGTACAGTGACTCAAGTGTTCGTACAGTAAATAAAAGTGAGATGGAAAATGTACACAGTACAGTGACTCAAGTGTATGTACAGTACATAAAAGTGAGATGGAAAATGTACACAGTACAGTGACTCAGTGTATGTACAGTACATAAAAGTGAGATGGAAAATGTACACAGTACAGTGACTCAAGTGTTCGTACAGTAAATAAAAGTGGGATGGGAAATGTACACAGTACAGTGACTCAAGTGTTCGTACAGTAAATAAAAGTGAGATGGAAAATGTACACAGTACAGTGACTCAAGTGTATGTACAGTACATAAAAGTGAGATGGAAAATGTACACAGTACAGTGACTCAAGTGTATGTACAGTACATAAAAGTGAGATGGAAAATGTACACAGTACAGTGACTCAAGTGTTCGTACAGTAAATAAAAGTGGGATGGGAAATGTACACAGTACAGTGACTCAAGTGTTCGTACAGTAAATAAAAGTGAGATGGAAAATGTACACAGTACAGTGACTCAAGTGTAGGTACAGTAAATAAAAATGAAATGGAAAATGTACACAATTTATATAGGTATTCTTAGTAAATTCAGAATCATACTGTATATTGGTTCATAATTATGAGGTAATTCCATGGTGGTAGTTAAAAGATAGAACAGTGTGTGTGTGTGTGTGTGAAAAAGAATCTTTAATATATTGTAGTTGATTAAAAATTTGTTTTTAACAGTGTAAAATTATACAGTAGTAAACAGTGACATATACTAAATAATGACGAATCATTGGTATGTACATAAAAGGTGTAAACAGTCTTGTTTCCTAAAACTGGATAATTTTCAATTAAGAATTGTAATTAGTTGTATGTGATTATTGATTATTAGTTATCCAAGTACTTGGAACATTGTCATTATGATTTCATATTATTATTTTTAATTTATTCAGGTTTGTTCAATATTAACAGTTAGTGTCATCACGATTGACATAATATCCAGTTATTACTATTTTTGACTATTCCAACTATTCAAGTCTTGTGTGAGAATGATCAGTTAGTTGAGCAAAATCAACTGAGGAGTGTAACAGTTAATTATCAACCTACACTAATCACCCAGCTGTATTTATCATTATAAGTGCACTGTTTTGAAACATGATTTATGGAATAAACTACGATAGCATAATCATTTTAAAAACTCTAATATTTGTATCTTCAATTTTACTTGAAAACATATTTACTTACATTGTTTGAAGGAACTCTGTATGTGTCAGTTCCTAAAGGATACTTATGACCTTTGAGTGTACCAAGATGGGCTCTTATGTCTCATTAAAAGTTGAGAAGTTTAGTATGTGAACTTTGTTCTTATGTATGGAACTTTGTTCTTATGTATGGAACGTTGTTCTTATGTATGGAACTTTGTTCAATGTTTTGAATTTCTTCCAATCTGTAGTATTTTGGGGATTTTCAATGTTAATGAAAAAATGGCAGTTATATTACAGATTCCAAATTGTTGGTTATCACTAAACACGGTAGTTTAGTAGTAGGGATGGGCCTAGAAAAAATAATGGTTGCACATTCAATACATAACTCTATGATGTTTAGAAATAAATGCTCAAGTTAAGTCTTTGGCCTTATTTGTGTATGTTATTACCATTATCGTGTGTTTCGCAGCTTACGAGGTCATCGGTATCATTGATAAGTGTTGCTAAAGTGGAGAAATGAGACATAACTAAAGAACCAAAGGGTTGTCTTTCTTTTTTTCCTGTGCTATTCCAAAGAATTTGTGAAGTTTTGCATTGGTTTCAGTATGACGGAAGAACAGTTTAAGATTACTTGGGAATAGGTTGCCACTAATCAAATTACCGTGCTTAGTATAAGCTAAACATCTCATAATTCCAACAAAAAGGATGTTATTACCCCTTGTTTTTAACTTCATTGTGTAAATATGATATTCCATTGTTAAAATGTTTGTACACAAGATGAAATTGGAATTATCAGTAAATACAATAACTATCTACAGTAGTAGGAAATATATCTTACTATATGACACAAAGACCATCACTAAGCATGTTAGGGATACCCCGAGAACAAGATGACTGCCAGTGTATAAGTCTGTGATCTTTGCAAGTAATTTCTAATGTTGAGTCATTAGCCTTATTTGTGTACCTAATTGCCATTATTGAGGATGTCATAAGACGTGAGATTTCTAGTATCATTGACAAGTGTTGCTAAAGTGGAGAACTGGAAACTAACTGAAGAACCAAAGTGTTCATAATTCTTTTTATCTCCCACACTAACCCGAAAAATAAATGAAGTTTTTACAATGTATTTAGTATAACAAGGAAGCATTTTGTAAGAGCACTTGGAAACAGGCTGTCACAAAGCCTGGTTGAACCAGGTGATAATGTTTTAACACTCTAGTAATGAAACATTGTTTCAAAAATGTAGGTAGTAATTGGTAAACACCACACGTGGAAATGTATCAATGACATTTGAATGCTTTACTAATGAAATCAGGCAATGTTGTTTGATATTCAGATAATAATTGGTGAACACTTTAATAATGGAATGATGCAGAGACCAAGTGCATTTTTTAGTTATTATAGGATTAGTGTTTTTCTTTGCACATGTATTCTGTTTAAATAAATATGTAAAGAAGGGAAAAAAGAAAAGAAAAACTGTTAATATCTGAATATATGACTAACCAGTCCAGTCAGTTACTTTTCTCCCATTAAAAATAGGTTTTTAGTTGCAAGATTATGAAAAGTACATGCACATTTATAATAACATGCCACACATTATATATTTAAGTTATTAATTTTTTGTGTGTGGTTTTCACAGCTTAGGTCTAGACTTGTTTTCTTAGATAAACGTGTAAGACTAACTTTAAAGCAGGATTTGTGCTTATTTGAACCTTGTATATAACATATTTCTGTTCTACATATATAGGAGGAGCATTAGATTTCATGAGTGAATCTGAACATTTAGACAATGAAGATCCTTTATTTCGTGCTGAAATTCATCCAGATTGGGAAGAAACGGAGGATGAAGAAGGGTGGCAACTAGTTGTAGAACCTAGAGGTTAAAAACTTTCCATTGTGTTTGTTTATTGATTACAATTGCTGAAAAAGTTACTTTAAAACCTGGTGCTTGAGTATGTATGTTTTGTGTAATTCAGTGTTTTCACCATTTTACAATATACAAGTCAAATGTTATAAGTTTTTTGAACTAGAAGGTAAACAGTGTTTGGTTACCTGCGACTAACCATGTCTACTTTTGAAATAAACATGACATCATCTCTTTATCTACAATACTAAAATTGTATAATTTACTATTTCATCATGGCACTGTTGGTTGATCAGCATGTGCCCACCCTGTCTTTGCCACTCGACACACCCTTGGAGGCCGTAGCCATTTGTGTTTCCTTGGGTCATACCATCACTGTTTGTTCTCTCTACCTGTCCCCTGGAGAGACATATGATCAATCAGACATTTATGCTCTTGTTGAAGTTGCCATCTCCCTTTCTAATCCTGGGGACTTTAATGGACATCATCTCCTCTGGGGAAGTGCTGTTATTGATAGGAGGGGTTGCTCTGTAGAGCATATGCTCTCTGATCACAACCTTTCTTTTTTCAATACTGGTTCTTCCACTTATTTTCATGCACCTAGTCAGTCATTTACTGCTGTTGATCTCTCGGTTTGCTCCCATTCATTATTTTCCCATTTTTCATGGAGGGTTGACAATAATCCACTAGGCAGTGATTATTTTCCTATACTTTTGAGAGAGACTGGCCCGTGGTCAATGCCACCTTACCCGTGTGCCCCAGTGGAAACTGGATCAGGCAGACTGGTCCACTTTCACTGCTCTTACAGAACTTGATACTGCCATCATTAGGCAGCTATCAATAGATGACTATGTGGCAGCGGTAACTGACTGTATTGTACAAGCAGCTGCTCATTGTATTCCTAAAACCTCATTGACATGTTTTCCATGATATCCTTGTTCGTGGTGGAATCCTGCCTGTCACATGGTACAGAAAGCTCAAAAATGGGCCTGGGATACTTTCCGTAGATATCCCACACTTTTAAACCGCATCGCTTTCCAACGGGCCAGTGCACATGCTAGGTGGGTAAGACATCAAAGCCAGAAGGAATCTTGGATTAAGTTCACAACTAGCATATCTTCTACCACCAGTTCCAAGGTTATATGGGACAGGGTTTGAAAGGTCAGTGGGCAATTTAATTCTGTCCCCCTCTCAATCTTACTCTCTGATGGCCAAGAGGTAGCTGATGTCTGGAGCATTGCTGATACTCTAGACGAAAGCTTTTGCCGGGTATCTAGCACTTCTGCTTGTTACTCCGCCTTCTTGGCCATCAAGACTCGGACAAAGTGTTCGCCTCTTTCCTTTCGAACTGACTGTCTCTTTGACTATAATCGTCCCTTTACACTGGTGGAACTGAAAATGGCCCTTCATTGGTCTGGCAGTACATCTTTTGGACCTGATGATGTACACTATGACATGCTGCGCTATCTCTCTCCTGCTTCTCTTGATATTCTTCTAACTGTTTTTAACCGGATCTGGCAGGAGAATGTTTTTCCTAATGCCTGGTGCCAAGCTATTATCTTACCTTTCTCTAAGCCTGGGAAAGATCCCAAGATTCCTTCACACTACCGTCCAATTGCTTTGACGAGCTGTTTCTGTAAGACCTTAGAGAGGATGGTTAATGCTCGACTTGTTTGGTTCCTCGAATCAAACTACCTCCTCTTGCCATACCCAGTGTGGATTCCGAAGACAGCGCTCAACCGTGAACCACTTGATTCGACTTGAAACGTCAATCAGAGAAGCCTTTCTTAAATGACAATATCTTGTATCAATATTCTTTAACATTGAGAAGGCTTATAACATAACATGGAGGTATGGCATTTTGCAAGACTTCCATCTGTATGGGTTACGTGGCCTTTTGCTCATTTTTATTTAAAAAAATTTAATGGACAGGAAATTCCAAGTCCGTGTGGGTTTGACACTTTCTCGTTATTTTAAACAGGATCTTGGAGTCCCTCAGGACTGTGTTCTGAGTGTCACACTTTTCAGTATAAAAATGAATGCTATCACTGAACAACTCCCTCTCACTGTTGCAAATGGGCTCTATGTCAACGACTTTCACATCTCATGTTAGTTGTCGAACATGAGGTATATTGAGCAGTAGCTACAGAATGCCCTCAATCGTTTACTGAAATGGGTCACAGCAAACGTTTTTAACTTCTCTCTCTCTAAAATTGTTTGCATGCTCTTTTGTCACCAACAGGGTATTCACCCTGATCCTGAACTCCGTATTGGTGAAGTTGTGCTGCCTGTGGTCCCTGAGACAAAGTTCTTGGGGCTTATTGTTGACCATAAGCTGACCTTTATACCACACATCAAGCAGCTACAGGTCAAATGTACAAGAGCACTGAACATCTTCTGTGTCCTCTCTTTCACCACTTGGGGAGTGGATCGATATTCTATGCTAAAGATATATCGTGCTCTTATTCGATCGAAACTTGACTATGAATCACTGGTCTATGGCTCTGCCAGACCCTCGGCCTTAAAGATGCTGCACCCCATTCATTGTCAAAGACTTCTGCTCTGCACTGAGGTTTTCTGCACTTCCCCAGTTTAGAGCTTATAAATATAGTCTCATGAACCTGCTTTGCATCTCCACCATTTGCAACTGTCTTTACTATATGCTTCGAAACTTCACTCCTTACCAAAGCATCCCAACTGGGGTTGTGTTTTTCTTCCTTGGTGGGCCACACTTTTTGAGACCAGATGGTCTGCAGTTGCTTCTTTTGGCCTTCGTATCCAAGTGCAGTTGGATGAATTGGGTGTGTGTTTAGATGACATTACTGTATCCACTGGTCAGCTCATCCCACCATGGCTGCTTACAGTCCCCAAATGTGACCTATCTATAAGTCATCTGAGAAAAGCAGACACACCTGATTGGAAATACTGTCTGCTATTTGCTGAACATCTTTTGAACTATCCTTCCATTCCTGTTTACACAGATGGTTTGAAATCAGGTTACTGTGAGGGCTCTGCCATGGTTTGTTGTGGTTCGGTGGTTGTGTGCAGAATCCCCTCTACAGCTTCTATCTTCACTGCTGAACTATACGTCATTTCTCTTGCCCTGGATCACATAGAAGCTGAGCAGTACTTAAACTGTACTATTTATACTGACTCACTTAGTTCTCTACTGGCCCTGGAATTGCTTCACATTGGTTCACACCCTGTTCTCCTCGATATTTAAATCTAACTGGCCCATTTCTCTTTAACATCTACTTCTATCCAGTTTCTCTGGATACCGGGCCACGTTGGTATTCGCGGGAACGAGCTCGCCGACACTACAGCTAAATCTATCTGCTCTGGCACTATCACCACTGTGCCTATTCCATACATGGATTATGGTCTGTATTCAAGACTCGGCTCCATGCTGGCTGGCAGTCAACTTGGAGCGAGCAATGCAACAACAAGCTTTTCCAAATAAAACCCTATATTGGACTTTGGCCGTCTTGTTCTCACTAGGCTACGCATTGGTCACAGTTTTTTAACTCATCATTTTCTTTTATCTGGAACTGATGCACCAGTGTGTAGTCTGTGTAACACTAAAGTGACAATAAGCCACATTTTACTTTTTTGACGTCGTTACGACTCTCAACGACAGCACCATTTTAAACATGTTTTGTCCCAAGGTTTGTCCCTAACATTAGACAGTGTTATTGGTGACAGTGACACTGTCCACCTTGATAAAGTTTTTAGTTTTTTAATGGCCAATAATCTTTTTAATGTCATTTTAGTGTTTGATATTTATTCATTACACCTTTTTAATTGTGGTTCCCTTTTAAGAATCACAATCTCTCTAGTTTGATTTGAAATTGGAAAATGGCCATGACATTAAATAACTTGACACCAGCACTGGAAAGGCCACCTTCAGGTGACTAACGCTGCTATTTGAACTACCCCGTTAGTCGTCCTGGCGAGTTATTATTACAATTTTGCTGCATGTCTTTTAACACTTTTAGTACTTTACCTTTTGGTACTGGCCATAATGATACATAACCCAGAACCAGGACTGGAAAGGCCAACTTCAGATGACTGATGGTGGTTCTTGTACTTCTCTGTTAGTCTTCCTGGCAGGTTATGATCATTACCATTATGCTACAAAAAGTCCTTTACAACTTTGTAGACTGGATGTCAACATTGGTTTTATGCCATTTATGTTTCAATTGCTGTTTTGTTTTTACCTTCATTTCCTTTTATGAAATTTACTACATTTACTTTAATTTTAACTTTTTACCGGGCATTTGGAGCAGATAGCTTAGCTGCTTTGTGCCATAAAACGCTAAATCAACCAACTATTTCATGAGGATTTTTATCTTAAAAGTATTATTTAGAAGAAAATACCATTAAATTATGTGATAATAGAACACAGTATTGTGTGTGTATATAGCACAGCTTTCTTAATGAATATATAATTACTTTACATTGTTTAAAAGTATATACGTAATCATGTTAATGGTCATTAGAATTGTGAAAAATTACTGAAAATCATCTTTGAAACAGTTCACAGCCTGTCTTCTGGTATTGTTTCTGATGCAGCTAGAGGTGAATTAGCACCATTTATAAGGGGTGTGTGCAACCTGCCCCTCATGGATACGGATACTATGAGAAGGTTGAGACATGCACCTCTTTTAGCACCCCTAAGGATGTTCTGTTTTATTTTTTCTTTCAAATTTGTAAACACAGAAATTTTAGCTGTTCTTTGTTAATTGTACACACTGATGAAAGGTGATTTTCTAAACAAAACGTGGTTAAGTAAGTACCAGTGGCAGACAGGTGGAATATTTTAATCATTATTGTTATGTGAACTTTTATGCACTGGTATGGGCTACATTCTGTTAAAACTCCTGTGGATATTAAAAGTATCTCAGATTAATATGTCCTAAAGGCTGCAGCTGAATGTACCAAACCAGTTTATTATTTCAGCATTAGAATATTCATTGGCACAAAGAATCTACAACCTTTCTGTGTTCAGAGTGAAAATATTAGTATGTCAGAATGTTCTACTAGAGCCAATATCTGACACTTGTACAAAAAAAAGAAATAATTAACTTTAAAAAAACAAACAAACTAGAGACAAATTGTGTTTTTGCTGGACAATTAATCAATATGATTGATCACCTACGAGTATTGATTACTTCATTTAATGTTGCATAAAATAATCGTTTAACCCTCTTATTACAGATGGACCAAAGTATGCATGTCACAACTTTTTTTACATTCAAAATTGAATTAAAGAATCATATTTTCCATTTATATCAATAAACTTCACATCAAAACACAGTTTATAATCCAAATTTAATTTTTTTAATTTCAGAAGGAAATAGTTACACAGTTTTTTAATCTTTGCTGCCCTGTATCACATGACACTTATCCACTACATATTGCCCATTTTAGGTTTTCATCTTGTATTATTTTTTAAATTCCTAAGATATATCTCCAAGATATCTTCAAGCTAAGATATAAAGTTATGGTCTGTGTCTTTGTGCTTTATGGAAATATAAACTAGAAAACCAAACTTGTGTGCTAAGCTCTTTGTAACACACTCTGAGTCTTTCGAAGATTTTTGTAATTCTCTATGAAATTTGGTTTTGAATTACTTCCAACCAATAGAAACATGACTCCAGTTCACCAAAAGGGATGACGCTATTAGCTAGTAGGATAACCAGTTTTGGTGTTCTTTATGTTGTCAGTAGAACCCAGCTTCACCACTGTGAACTATTTAAATTTTTTTTAGGCTATTTAGGAAACCAGGTAAATTATATTAGTTTTAGGACATTGTTTTCATTTGATAAAAATATTCCATATTATAAATTGCATATTTGTATTAAAAAAAAAATTCCAGTACCATTATAAAGAAAACTAGGGTTAGTGTTTGACACAGACTTCTGTTATACGAGTACAAAAACATGATTACTTAGTTCTAAATTTCTTGTTTCATGTACATTTATGAAATTTTTGCAGTCGATTTCCTTTGTAGTTGAAAGCATAAAAATATGGGAATTGGTATAAATCATGACAGATCTTAGAAAACCTCTATTTATTCATATACAAATCATTCTCAGTTTTTCTCTGGTCAGTTTGAGTACAAAATGCTTGTACAAAGTTGTAAATTTTTATGTATATATATTTAAAAAATGGTTTTATAAATCATTTTATAAAAAAAACAAACTTTCAATACATTTCCAAGTTATGTTTGAAATCTGAAAAGGTAGATCATGAATTGAATACCGGTTAACTGAATATTGCTTATAACTCCTTTCATAATGCGGCCATTTTTAAGAAATGAGGAATGTTTGAATATAAAAATTACTCTTTTAGCGAGTTAGAAATGTAGTTATACCAACTTATAGTTGTGACTTACTCTTCACCATGCCTTCATTATTTTAAGCTTTTTATAATGGCAGAACATGAAGAAATGATTGAAGACATCGTGGAAGGATTAGAGGAAAAGATTGAAACACCTCGTGCAGAAGAAGCTGTACAATATATATCAGATGTTGAAGATTTGGATAAAGAAACAGATAAAGTTAATGGTGAAGAAAACAAAGACCTTGCTGGTGATTTATCAGTAGAAATAGAAGAAGATAATAGAGAGACAGAAACTGAAGAGATTCCAAAAGATGTACAGTTTGTAGATATGTTAGAGAAAACATTAGATCAAAATCTTTCTTATTCTTCTGAAGAATTAACTAGTCCTCACCCAGGTGCAAGCACCCCAGAAGAAATTGCTCAAAGCCCTAGTCAGGATGAAGAAAGTAGTAGTTTATCAAGAAACGACGAACAAGGTTCTAGTCCACACGACAAAGATATCTTGACTCAAGAAGAAGTCAGTGAAAAACAGATTGTTTTCCACAAGTCAACAGATCAGGCAGATCAACCCGTCCAGTCTGATGCTGTCCCAGAAACCCTGCCAGACGTTTCACAAAAAACAAGTGATGATGACAAATCTGTTGAGTGGGATGCTCAACATATCATTCGTGAAGAGGAACATATTGCTGTTCCTGCAAGTCCAATGTATGAAAAAGAAGATATAACAAATAGCATTGATTTTGAGATAAAAGACGAATTAGACGAAGCAGACGGTGATTTAGAGAAAGTGAGTTTGATATATCAGTACTGTTGTGAATTAATTTTTGTTAAGAATTGGATGTTAATATTAAAATCTTCTACTTTAATGTTTCTACGGTTGTAGAATGTACATTAAATTTCTTTATTTTAGAATTAATGGAGAAAGTAAAGACTTAAGTTGTGTTATATTTGTTTACTCTTAAGTCAAAAATAACTTAATACATTTCATAAAATGCTCCATGTGCAAACGTATCAAATATGAAAGTAATATTATGTAGAGAAAGATTATGAAATAAGAATAAATAATATTTTCCCTTGTTACTTGAATTGTTTGGAAATTATGGAATATAGTTTATTTCATTAATGATTAATTAAGATTTTGTAAACATTGGTACCTAATATTCACTGAATCTGATACACTTCCACACCTGTAAGGAAAGAAATACTTTGTTTTATATCCTTGTGAAGTTAATCATATTAACATTTCCCTTGGTTTTCATTTAGCCAATATAAAGAAAAACCTCTTACTTATAATGGTTGTTTTAAGTATTTCTGGTCCAGCATGTCCAGATGGTTTAAGACGTTCAACTTGTAATCTGAGGGTCCCAAGTTTGAATCCCCATTGCACCAAACATGCTTGTCATTTCAGCTGTGGGGGTGTTATAAAGCGATGGTCAGTCCCATTATTCATTGGTAAAAGAGTAGCCCAAGAGTTGGCAGTGAGTGGTGATGACTAGCTTTCTTCCCTCTAGTCTTACACTGCTAAATTAGGGACAGCTAGCACAGATAGCCCTTGTGTAGCTTTGTGCAAAGTTAAAAAAAAAGTGTTTTTGCTAAAGGCACAATGAAAATGAGAAATGTTGTTCAGAACCACATACAAAATGTTTCAAAGACTGCTGCACCATATGAGACATATTTTTAAATGGAGTTATTTCTACATACTGGTAACATCATTAGTTTTGGACAATATTCATTGACCTTTACAATCTTGCTTCTTCAGATCCACCAAATTTCCTCTTGTTGTTGTTGAAATCCCCCAGCCAGATATTTAATAGTGCAACATCTAAGCACATCAGTGATCACAAAGTGGGTGTCCATGTCCTCTTTGGAATTGACTTCTGAGTAAAATAAACCTTCCATTATTTTTATAATAGAATAAAATAACAGTTACACAATCTTAAATACTGACATAGAGTATATTCATATCAGTATCTCATAAAGTATAGAGGAGAAATAATTAATATTACCTAAGAATAGACTCAGTAGTAAAATAAAACCATCTAACTTGGAATATGGTTGAAGAACAAGACTGATACAAGGCTTAACATTCTCTTGGCATTTGCATCGACATTATTATATTATTGTTTGTTTTTCAACCATATTCCACATTAGATTTAATTATATATTAAGGTACTTCTGCTCTTTATTTTATCAGTCACTTCCAAATTATTTCAGCAAGTTCTTACTCCATATGGTTAGTGTTCCATGTTTATTATAAAAAAACCAAGTAAAGGGAAGTGAGAGATGGAAGTTTTATAAACATTTACTATGCTCACTTGTTAATCTTTTTTAGTATTGTGAAAAGCATATAACATTGCATTCATTGTGATGGATCTTTTACACACATTTCTATATCAGATACTTGTTGTTGTTGTTATTATTATTATTATTGAATATGTTTTACCATTATTGACTTCTAAAATTTAATTTTCTATTTCTCCTAAATTTCAGGATATGGAGAATGAAGATTTATATTTTTGGCACAACTAGAATAATTGTTGACTGCACTCTAAATGTTTTTTTTTCTATTTATTGCTTGATTTATTCAGTTAATGTGCATATGTGTATATATATATATATTTACATGTTTTGTTCTTTAAAATACTAACTAATTATGAAACTGTGTTAGTTACAATGAAGCAAGAACCTGTGACTTTTATCCTTTCATGGACTAATATTGTCTTTGTTCAAAAAGAGAAAATTGATTAATTTTACAAATTTAATTTTTAGCTATTAAAAACTTGCATTTTTTTGTGTTTTTTTTAAGAAAACATAATATTGTCAGATTTTAGTGGACATGTTAAGTTACTGAAATCCAAGAATTATAATGCACGTGCAAGCTTAACTGAATTGTGACTAGGCTACGTGTTCTTGTAATGTCTAGTTGTATTAGAAATCATTAGTTACATTGCTCTGTTTATACTTATTAAAAGTGACTAATAACCACGTTAAACATTAGCTATATACCGAAAGATACCGAGTGTACATAATATGTATATATTCATAAACATTATCCAACATTCTTGCTTAAAGAACAGCTATGATTTGTTGTTTCACAGGTAGTTTCAAAATAAACATCTGGTGATATCTATACATCTAATTCTACTATGTTCATAACAGTTGCTTCATACAGTATGCATTGTATAGTTTATTGTGTACTAAACATACACATAAAGTATGTAATATATATACTTCAAGACAGCTAATTTTTACTTAAATGGAAATACCCAAATATACTCAGACTTCCTTGTAATCCTTAAGTAGCATTAATATGTATGGAATTCAGAGCCTTATTTCACTGTTAATTTTCAGTAAGTTTTAAAAAAGATGGTATTCTGTTTCAACCCAGAAGCTAATCTCCCTTTTGGTGACAGGTGTCATACACTGCTGGTTATTATTGATTTAATAATGTCACATAGAGCAGTATATTTCTGTGGGACTACACTGAATATTGGCATGCACGAGTAAGCACATGGTTAATCTTACATAACAGATGATTCTACTTTCTATGTCTAATGTTATAAAGAGTGTTTTATGTATGGATACTTGCACACTACAAGTGTTCATCATCTAAGTACCTTGTGAGGATCTAATTTCAGTAGAGGCATAACTTATAAATAGGTCGTACCAAACATGCTCGCCCTTTCAGCCGTGGGGACATTATAATGTGATGGTCAATCCCACTATTTGTTGGTAAAAGAGTAGCCCAAGAGTTGGTGGTGGGTGGTGATGACTAGCTGCCTTCCCTCTAGTCTTACACTGCTAAATTAGGGACGGCTAGCACAGGTAGCCCTTAAGTAGCTTTGTGCGAAATTCAAAACAAACAAACAAAATTTATAAATAAACATGATTTCAATTCCAAGTAGTTCTATTTCTTTCAACTGTTTCTATCACTTTTTGGATCCCCACTTAAAAGTATGGTTCATGTTAATTCCAAATGTTGCAATGGATACATGGCAAATCCTGCAATAGAGTGTCCAACAAATTGAAAATTTTAGAAATTTGTTATGCAAATAATTTTGTTTTGGTAAAGGTAAGCCACTTAAATTCTTTATGTTGGAGTGGGGTATACTTTTGTGGAAAAGTTATCACTTATGAGTCAAGTCAAAAACACACCAATAATAATTAAAGGACTTGGGGGTTAATGATTGATGCTTACAAAAGACATTTTTACACAAACAAAATGTTGAATTGTCTGGGGGAAAACACAATAAACAAACCTGGATTGGGCCCTGGTACAATTTTTAAATTATTGATGTTGAAAGATCAGAGTGATAATTACATAATTTAATGGAATACCGTACTTTCAAAATCTTAGTATAAGTTATACACAAACTTTGTGTTTGAATATTGACATGAATTAATAATTTGCTAATTTGTGGGATTTACAAAATACTAAAGAAAAATCCTCTTTTTATTTTATTAAACTTAAAATTTATGATGCTTCCAGCCACACGCTAAGACCTATCAAATGATACTTCATGTGAACTGATTTACTAAAATAATTGAGTCATCGTAAGTAGGCCATAATGGTTTATTACTGTGGACTTAGTGTATACAACATCAGTCTCTAGTTGCTCAACATCAGTTTGGTTAATGCCCCCCAGTGGCTCAGCGGTATGTCTGTGGATTTACAATGCTAAAAACTGAGTTTCGATACCTGTGGTGGGCAGAGCACAGATGGCCCATTGTGTAGCTTTGTGCTTAATTCAAAACAACAAGTTTGGTTAACATTGTATTAAACGTGAAATATAAATCCCGAGAAGTGAAAAAAATAAGGCAGTAGAGAAAAGAAACTGAAGGTGATCAAATATATAAAGATGTTCTTTATGTTTAAGTTTCTGAATTCATCTAGAAACATAAGAGTACATTGTTGCTTGTAATTCATTTGTTAGTCAGTAAGTTCCTTGTATTATTATACAGAAGCATCCAGCTTGAGAATTGTAGTTTTAGCTTTTATGGTAAATAACTTGTAAGTTTATAATAAGCTTTATTTTGCTCACGTCTTCTGTAAAAGTTGATGTTTTACTTGACAGTTGACATTTCATGCATTAGAGAGAACTCAGTTGTGGTACATGAGGTACACAGATTTGTAGTACTGTTGGTTGTACACACATTAATTCAAGATATTTTTTCCACAACAGTTGTTTTTACGTACAAGTATTAATATATCCTAAGCTATATTTGATTTTAAACAATTTTGTTTTAACTTACAAATAAGAAGGTTCATGTAATGCTGTGGTACTAGATGTGTCGTTGGAAAGGAGTCTAAACCAGTGTTCATGTAATATGTAGAAGTAACAGCATGACAGCTTTTCTGTTTGATGTGTTGTTTTGCCTTTCAGTTTTGTTTCAGTTGAAAATTATTCATTTTAACCCTGTAGTGTAGTAAACCCAAGTACCCCTCCTTTGTTCTATTAACCAGTCTCCGGAGAAAGCTTTAAAACACTTTGAACAGCTCCTGAGGCAGCATCCTCAAAGTCCTCGTGCAGTATATGGGAAGGCTCAAAGCTTTGACAGAATGGCAGAACAGCAACACAGTAATTCCTTATTAGAACAAGCAGTTGCTGCCTACCAAGATGTTCTCAATATGCCCAATGTTCCAGATAAATTATATTTACTTTCTGCTAACCGGGCAGTAGATAGGATGAGATTTAGAGGTGAGGCTATTATATTCTATAATCATTATAAAGCACTACATGCATTTGGAAATTATTATTCACTTTTGGTGCTATTATGTGCTTCAGGTAGAGCATTTTATATACACATTTTTTCTTAGTTCATAGTAGGAGAAATAATAGCTTTCTGAGAAACTGTTACAATAAACAAATTTCTGTTCAAGTGATTGATGCGAGAACTATTTGTGATTTAAAAAAATGGTTATAGAAACAGTTGTCTGCAAGAAAAATAATTTTTGAAAGAACAGTGTCTGTGAAATAAATTTTACTCACAAGAGTAATTTTCTGTTAAATTGATTAGTAACTTCCCTCCATAAAGACAAAAAGAGAGATTTAGTTTAGGAAGTTTTTGTTTTTGTTTTCTCCTTGTTAGAATAATAAAGCTATGGAAAAACAATGCTACACAGATGTTTGAGATAAACCCTCTAACTGCATAAGAGAGAAGTATAGTTGATTGATACAAAGTTAATTCTGAAGAAGAATATAACATTTTTCAACTTCATATGTATATGCATGAATATATATAATTAAAGAAAAACACATTTATTTTCGTGGGAATTATAAATATTATTCACTTGTACATATTTTTTTATATATTATGGCAATACTTGTAAGGAAAAACAGTTAATGAGTGCATTAAAATGTTCTAAATTCAAATCATTCTTCATTAAAATATTTGGAATGTCTTGTTAGCTGAGAATCTTTTAAAACTTATTTTAGTCGTTAGGTTGTTTAAGAATTTGTTTTGATTTTCTCTACAGGGCTCTTAGGAAAAGCTCTAAACTTACAAAAGCATTTAGCCAACAGATATCCAGAAAACATTGATATCCATAATCAATTGGCTGTAACGTACTTGCTAGTTGGTAAAGGTCAAGAAGCTAAGAAAGTGTTAAAGAAGGTGTGTTGTAGTCTTTTGATTCTTTATAAATACACTTCATTAAGAGGTAAATAAACTTCTTGTAAATGTAGCTGGAAAACCAAACAATCTCAATCATGGAAAGAAAAAGTGTACAGTTTATTTCGAACCATCTATCACATGTGAGGTTATATCATTGCTGTCTTTCTCTGTCACTGATGTAGCTGGGTTAATGAGATATTAAGAATACCTTACTCAGTATGTTATATAAATGTAATAATAAAACTTTACTGTAAAACTGTTTGTTATGCTTCATAGATGTTAAGAATATCTTACTCAGTATGTTATACAAATGTAATACTGAAACTTTACTGTAAAACTGTTTGTTATACTTTATAGATGTTAAGAATATCTTACTCAGTATGTTATACAAATGTAATAATAAAACTTTACTGTAAAACTGTTTGTTGTACTTCATAGATGTTAAGAATACCTTACTCAGTATGTTATACAAATGTAATAATAAAACTTTACTGTAAAACTGTTTGTTATACTTCATAGATGTTAAGAATACCTTACTCAGTATGTTATATAAATGTAATAATAAAACTTTACTGTAAAACTGTTTGTTGTACTTCACAGATGTTAAGAATATCTTACTCAGTATGTTATATGAATGTAATAATAAAACTTTACTGTAAAACTGTTTGTTGTACTTCATAGATGTTAAGAATACCTTACTCAGTATGTTATATGAATGTAATAATAAAACTTTACTGTAAAACTGTTTGTTGTACTTCATAGGTGTTAAGAATATCTTACTCAGTATGTTATATAAATGTAATAATAAAACTTTACTGTAAAACTGTTTGTTGTACTTCATAGATGTTAAGAATACCTTACTCAGTATGTTATATGAATGTAATAATAAAACTTTACTGTAAAACTGTTTGTCACACTTCATAGATGTTAAGAATATCTTACTCAGTATGTTATATAAATGTAATAATAAAACTTTACTGTAAAACTGTTTGTTGTACTTCATAGATGTTAAGAATATCTTACTCAGTATGTTATACAAATGTAATAATAAAACTTTACTGTAAAACTGTTTGTTGTACTTCATAGATGTTAAGAATATCTTACTCAGTATGTTATATGAATGTAATAATAAAACTTTACTGTAAACCTGTTTGTTATACTTCATAGATGTTAAGAATACTTTACTCAGTATGTTATATAAATGTAATAATAAAACTTTACTGTAAAACTGTTTGTTGTACTTCATAGATGTTAAGAATATCTTACTCAGTATGTTATATGAATGTAATAATAAAACTTTACTGTAAACCTGTTTGTTATACTTCATAGATGTTAAGAATACTTTACTCAGTATGTTATATAAATGTAATAATAAAACTTTACTGTAAAACTGTTTGTTGTACTTCATAGATGTTAAGAATATCTTACTCAGTATGTTATATGAATGTAATAATAAAACTTTACTGTAAACTTGTTTGTTATACTTCATAGATATTTAGAATACCTTACTCAATATGTTAAATAAATGTAATAATGAAACTCTATTATCGTACTGTATGTTATACTTGATACAACTTAAAGGTAAAGTTGTTTTTCCTGATTAAAAGAAAATTAATTTTTATATGCTATAATGAACATTTTGAAAATGTTTGTCCCAGAATGTAATGGTAAATTTATAAATGGGTTATTTTATGAATATAAAATGTCGTGTTGGTATCAATTATATGATTTAATGAATTTTTAAGTGAAATGTAGAAATAAAATAGTATTTTGTGAATTATTATCATAAACTTGGCAAGAATAGTGTTACATTTAACATTTATCTTTTATTTTAGTAGATACACCCACTGAGAGAAAGGCAGTGGAATTTTGTTATAATTCCAAACTCAGGCTAAACTTGTTTTTGTCTCATACCAATTAATATTTTTGTTGTTTGAAAAGTTTTTACACACAGATGTTTCCAAGAAAGAAATTTCAAATAGTAAATTATGTCATGAAATAATTTTACAATATAAGTGACCATAATAAAAATTCTGTGTAAATTAATGTTACAGGTAAGTGTAGTAGTTGAACACTTGTTGTACAAGTGTTATATACAGCTTCCACTTTTTTATATGGATATACATATTTCTAGCAGTCACTGTAGAATATAATTTGGGAGTGTTTTTCACGTATAACTTTATAATATTGGTATGCATTATTACTTGCACTATAGAATGTATTTCTTAAAATTATAAAATGTTGTTCATCTTGCCTTCAAAATATCAATTTAAAAATAATGTAACACAGTAGATCTTGTAACTTGATCTGTAGTAAGGGTATGTTCTCCGTCAGTAAACAGGAAGACATCACACTATAATCAGATTGATGTTAGTTAACCAGACTTTATGCAGAATATTTAAGCTATTATTATTATTCATTAATAATAGTATTAATAATTATTATTTACTGTTATTATATATTATTTTTCTATTGACTATTTATTGAATAAACTTGATTTGTGTTGCATAGAGATCTTGCTTAGTTGATTTCAAAACTTTATGGAATCAAACTCTCTAGAGCTATTTTAAAAAGTTCATGTACTTAATTTATGTATACATAGAGAGAGATTTATTTTTTCTTTTCCCTACAGATTATTAAAAAACACCCAGATAATGGATATGCCAAAGTTCATTACGGTTTTATTTTGAAGACGGAGGACAATAACTATGAGGATGGAATTAAGTTCCTGCGTGAAGGGATTGGAACACGAGAACCTGGTGTTATAGATGGAAGGTTCTTTTTTCACCTGGGCGATGCACTTTCTAGAGTTGGAAAGAAGGATGAGGTTAGTTTGAATGTTGAACTGTTTGCCATTTTCTCAAAACTATTTCTAATACTATTGATATGTTTAACTTAGTTTTAAAATCAGTTTTCAGTGTTAACTTTATCATGATTATTTAGCACTTCACTGGCAAGCACAAGTGTGAACCAAGACTTTGGGTTTTCTTTCAAGGTATTTCAATTTATTATGTAGCAAAGAAATAATTGTTTTCACATCAAAAGTCATTCTACACTTTATCTGTGTAAAATAAAATGTGTAGTTCAAAAAGTAAGTGCCTCTTACAAAATACCAAAGAAATGATATAAAAATTCTCAGTGCCGTGAAGGTATGAAGAAATGATATAAAAATTCTCAGTGCCGTGAAGGTATGAAGAAATGATATAAAAATTCTCAGTGCCATTAAGGTACAAAGAAATGATATAAAAATTCTCAGTGCCGTTAAGGTACGAAGAAATGATATAAAAATTCTCAGTGCCGTGAAGGTACGAAGAAATGATATAAAAATTCTCAGTGCGTGAAGGTGCGAAGAAATGATATAAAATTCTCAGTGCATTGAAGGTGCGAAGAAATGATATAAAAATTCTCAGTGCGTGAAGGTACGAAGAAATGATATAAAATTCTCAGTGCCGTGAAGGTGCGAAGAAATGATATAAAATTCTCAGTGCCGTGAAGGTGCGAAGAAATGATATAAAAATTCTCAGTGCCGTGAAGGTGCGAAGAAATGATATAAAATTCTCAGTGCCGTGAAGGTGCGAAGAAATGATATAAAATTCTCAGTGCCGTGAAGGTGCGAAGAAATGATATAAAATTCTCAGTGCCGTGAAGATCACGAAGAAATGATATAAAATTCTCAGTGCCGTGAAGGTACGAAGAAATGATATAAAAATTCTCAGTGCCGTGAAGGTACGAAGAAATGATATAAAAATTCTCAGTGCCGTGAAGGTACGAAGAAATGATATAAAAATTCTCAGTGCCGTGAAGGTACGAAGAAATGATATAAAATTCTCAGTGCCGTGAAGGTGCGAAGAAATGATATAAAAATTCTCAGTGCCGTGAAGGTGCGAAGAAATGATATAAAATTCTCAGTGCATTGAAGGTACGAAGAAATGATATAAAAATTCTCAGTGCCGTGAAGGTGCGAAGAAATGATATAAAATTCTCAGTGCCGTGAAAGTACTGAAGAAATGATATAAAATTCTCAGTGCCGTGAAGGCACGAAGAAATGATATAAAATTCTCAGTGCCGTGAAGGTGCGAAGAAATGATATAAAATTCTCAGTGCGTGAAGATACTGAAGAAATGATATAAAAATTCTCAGTGCGTGAAGGTACGAAGAAATGATATAAAATTCTCAGTGCCGTGAAGGTACGAAGAAATGATATAAAAATTCTCAGTGCCGTGAAGGTACGAAGAAATGATATAAAAATTCTCAGTGCCGTGAAGGTACGAAGAAATGATATAAAAATTCTCAGTGCCGTGAAGGTACGAAGAAATGATATAAAATTCTCAGTGCCGTGAAGGTACGAAGAAATGATATAAAAATTCTCAGTGCCGTGAAGGTACGAAGAAATGATATAAAAATTCTCAGTGCCGTGAAGGTACGAAGAAATGATATAAAAATTCTCAGTGCCGTGAAGGTATCTTAAGCTTCTCATTGAATTTATTTATGATTTCCTTCTTTACAAGTTATAATCTCGCAGTGGTGCACCATATTTAATTTCCATAATAAGTGTTGTTATGTAATAAAATCTATTATACTTGAATATTGTTACTTAAAATGAACTGAAGTGTTTACCTGAACAATTTGCATAATGGAACTGGTTCTTTGTAGAAATGTGAAATTTTTGTCATTAGTTATTAATGAACTAGAAAATGAACTTACATTATTTTTATTACACAATCTTTCTTTAAATATTATTACACCAAAAGAACCCTAGTGCATAACATGTAATATAATGAGAATATATAAACAACAAGCAGAACTTAAGCAACTTTACGGACTGTGCTTATGAGGTTCATATTTCTAGTGGTGCAATCACCCTCAAAGGTGTCTCATATTATTCAACATTTCTTCCTCAAACAGTGTTTATTGTTGATGTTCTGAAACATTTGCTTATAGATTTATCTTCTCTTGTGCTGGTCAGTTTGTAGAAAGTACAGGTATCCTATGAACAATATAATTTCCTCATGTTCTGCTGGAATATTTTAGAAAATAGATGTGTTTAACGAAATTAATCAACTGTTTATGTTTTGACTTCATGAACATATGAGTAGCATCACCTTATACCCTGAACACTTCTGTAATAACTTATCAGTAGTAAAATACAGTAAATATTTTTAGTATTCAAATAAATTATTATTAATTGTATTAGCCACAAAGCAAAGTTTTAGGGAAAATTGTCTTTAAAAATTTAACTAATGTTGTGAATTTGTAAATGTTATTGGTTTCAAAATAAACTTGAATCAAAGTGTTCTAATTTTATAAATTATCGGAAGTTTTATGATAATTTCAACTTTCCTCTTCTGTTTTGTTTCCCCAGTTAAGTGTCATGTTAGAAATAGTCAACATTTTTATATCTACCTACACTTACAAAATTATAAGTACATTCTGCTATATTTAAGCCAATATAAATGTTTCAAAGTGTATTTTTCAATAAACAATGCATTAATTACAAAACTATGATTATGAACTTTCAATTTCCTAAGCCTAATTTACCCAGTAGGGAGTATAAGAATATTATTTCCTGTTTTGTGAATATGCATGTTGTAAACAGTGAATTTAATAAGATATATTTTTCTCGTTTAATAAACTTATTCTGAATGGAAAGGTTATAGCTGTATCATTCTGATATACCAAACTTACCATACAGAGTAGAAATAAGTATACATATTTTAATTTGCTGAATGTGCTATATGACAAGGAGAACCATGACCTGGTAATTAGTGTTTCAGGATTGTGATCAAAAGGTTGCTAATTACAAGCTCATCTGTACTTGGCTTTACCTAATCTTTTCTTCAGTAACTCAGCTGCGAGTTGTGTACAAGTTAATTGCTGGGTGTTAGTTTGGGCTGGAGTTGGCATTCTGTCCATAAAGGATGTAAAAACTGTAATAAAAAGTTGCCTGAGCCACAAGAAACTGGAGTTAAGCACTGGTCTTATGGACCTTTAAATCATGGGAATGTTTTAACTTAGATATATCTAGTGGAGAAGATAGGGACATAACCTTTTGTTTATCTTTATTGAATATATACTGCATGTGAAGAAGGAATATAATTTGTTTCTGAATATTTTGTAAAATTTTAATGCTAGATTGTTTCATATTTAATGTCAACTTTCAGCTGTGTTTTATTTTAGTAAATTTTCATTTGAAGTAAACTTCTGTAATATCTTTTGCATCTCCTCAGGCTATGGAAGTGTATGAGCAAGGTGTGAAAGAGGGAGTCTTCCTATCTGCATATCAGAGATCTCTTTACAATGTGAAAGGGCTAAAAGGCCAACCCTGGTGGATGCCAGAAGAAACAACATATTACAACTACATTCTGGTTTGTGCTGAATTTTCTTCAGTAACATTTATAAATTTTATTGCCTTAAGTTCATATATTAAAATAAAAACGTGTGTGTCTGTCTGATAACAACTCATTTTTAGTGCATTTCTGTTGTAAAGAGAATAATAGAAGTGTAATAAAAAGACTTGTTTCTTGGTTATAGTGAAACTGAGATTTAAAATATGTACATTGAATGAGTATCCTACTTAAAGGTTGGTGTAGTGAGGGTAAACTATATAAGAATATATCTATTAACAGTGACAGTAACATTATTTTAGCAGTACATAAAGTATGTTAACCCTTATCACTATTGTATTTTCTTGTACACTTATTAGCTTCTCAGTTTCGTAAAGCATTTAACTGACGAAATAGAATGAACAATGCATAGCAAAAAATACCATTTAAGATTGAATTGCAATATGGTACGTTACCTCTTACATTATGGTAAGTCTAGTGCAGTGGTTCTCAACCTTTTCTGATTTACGGCACACCTAGAAAGCCTTAATGGTTTTTTAGGTACACGTTATATGGCAAGCGTTAAAAGCCTTAGAACGAAAATCACGGTCAAAGCAAGCGATATTAATGTAATTGTGCATCACGTTTAGATACACGTAACACAGAAGAGTTAGCTTAAAAAGCCTTAGAACGAAAATCACAGCCAAAGGAATCAATATTAATGTCATTGTGCATCACGTTTAGATACACGTAACACAGAAGAGCTAACTTAAAAAGCCTTAGAACGAAAATCATGGCCAAAGCAAGCGATATTAATGTCATCTGCACATTGACAACACTATCGCTTGCTTTGGCCGTGAGTGTCGTTCTGAGGCTTTTTAACGATTTTGTGGTATAGCAGAAAAATCAAAACTTTTTATTTTTACATATGTTTTCAATGTGACGCTTGTGCCTGGTTCCGAGAGCAAATCAAATTGAGGTGAGGCTCTAGCATAGACAAACAAGCTTGCATTTCATCATCAACCTTGAAAAACCACGAAGATGCAAATGAAAGCAGAACTTCAATTGCTTTTGAACTGATTGCAGGATATGAATTTTTAATGGAGATCCAAAACTCATCCAAGCTCTTTTTGGGAAACAATGACTGATAAAATTTGTTTCGTAAATCAATGAGCTGTTCTTACTCCTCAGTTGTAAGATTTGTTGTCTTGTTGATTCCGAATGGATAGGTTACCCAGTTATATTCATCGACAACAAATGACAAGAAGTATCGTTTTAGTTGGGACTGTAGTTCACTTAATGTGTTCAAAATTTGAGGGACAATTTTCTTCTTTGACGGACATTCGTAAATAGAAGGAAAACAATCAAGGACTCCTTTCGAGATATTATTCTTCCACAGCGTCACCTTTTCATCGAAGGTCTTCACTTTGGACGTTGCAGTAATAATGTTTTCAGATGGTCCTTGGAAACTTAAGTTCAGAGAATTTAATTTGTCAAACAAGTCGGAGAGAAACTGAACCTACAGCCACCAGATCTCATCATGAAAAGAAAATTCAAAACCTGCTTCGTTAACATCCAAGAAAGAAATTACTTCAGTTTTAGTTGGACAAGGCGCTTTAACACCTTTCCTTTCAAAAGCCATTGAACTTCAGTGTGATACAGTAGCTTTTTGTAGTCTGAATCCATCGCCTCACAGAGAAGAGAGAAAAGTCGAGATTGAAGTGGCCGAGACTTGATGAAATTCACCACTTGAATAACTTGACTCGTAACAGACTGCAAATCTTTCGGCAAAGATTTGGAGGCGAACGCCTCTCTGTGAATCGTGCAGTGAACAATCCTAATGTTTGGATTTTGTTAGCGCACCAGAGTAACAAATCCCTTCTTTTTTCCTTGCATTGAAGGACAGCCATCGGTGCAAACGCTGACACAGTAATTTGAAGAGCAAAATGTTTTCATTCACCAACTCGAAAATGTCTTGGCCTTTGCTGTACTTTTAAAATCTTTGCAAAATAAGTATTCGTATACGATTTTTCCATCTTTTATGAATCGAACAAAGCCAGAACTTGAGCTTTTCCACTAACGTCAGTAGATTCATCAACTTGAAGAGACCATAGCAGAGACAATTCATCTTCAGGTGCTTCGAAGTGTTTGGAAACTTGATCCTTCAAATTCGACGACAAGTCTACAATTCTGTACGAAATTGTGCCATTGGATATGAGATTCCCTCTGGTCTCCTGAACATAAGGGAAAGATGGCATAATCTTTCTTACCCCCAAGTGAATCTTGGTTCTCGATGGCCTTGGTTTTGGACTCCAGTTGACTTGGCAGTGTTGTGATTCTCTTTCATGTTCCCCACAAAGATATCAGTGGCCAGGTATTGGATTGGACTTGACTTATCAATAAGTTCCTCATCCTACTCCCAAATGCATTTTTGTACCTGGCAGCCCAGGTTTTGAATATATTTATCTTTCCTTCATCCCTAGCACTCTACATCTGGAGGCACATTGATGTATTATGGGATTGAGATTCATGTATGGTGTCATCCAGATCACTGTCCAATTATAGATGTGCTACTCTCTGTTTCTGCTTGTATCTGTAATGCTTTTTTTACACAAGGTGAAGAATTTACCTGGTGCTTTGGTTTGATCTTCAACTAGGAGTGTCCTTAAGATGCTTTTGAAGGATGCTTCTTTCTTTCCCTTGCACTAGTCCCTCCAGCTGTTCATTGGTGGGATTCTAGCTATTTGTGTGAGAAGATGTAATGGTACCATTTTGGAAGTTATAATTTTTCTATAGGTACTTACATTTACTCCCCATTGAAAACTTGTGCTTCCATTTTTTTTGCCAAAAGTTGAAATGGTAGTGCAATAAAATAGAATAGAGGGAGTCACATGCATCAAGAGAGTGTCATATTCGTATTGATGGATGATTGTCACATAATGATTTGCATGGTAGACACGCTGGAATCAATCATATCCAGATGGATAGGGATGTCAAAGTTTGTGCAAAAGAAGTTTATGCATATAGAGGGCAGCACTGAATGAGAATAGTCATAATGGATGGTGGTTGTAAGCTATACTAGTTAATTTAGATAATTTGTTTACTGGACTACCATTTAGAGCCTTTCTATCATAATGGGGACTGGTGTGCTAACTTCAGTAAATAAATTTATTTAACTTACTTACCACTAAATAGTCGTACCTTATTTTTATCTTTCAACTAAGTTTTTTTTTTTCTTTACTTTGGAAAGCAGTCACCTTCCCACAACTGTCTGAAGACAGTAAAGGGTGATATAGGTGTGGGACGTTGTGGGCTTGAGTACCCACACCTCGCTTTCCTGACTTCTATTTCTGTATCTATTATTTCTATTACTATTTCTCTGTGTGAGACAGGCAAATGGAGGTTAAGGCTGATACAGTGTATCCCCTCCACAATGTGGGTCCTACTTCTGCAGTCACTTCCAAAACTTAGGGTACATTTTATATCCCACATTACAGCTTGTACCCTGGAATCTTTTTAATTGATGCAGCATTTTTTGTTTATTTCTTTGGCTTGTTTTTGGTTACAACAAACTTCTATGTATATTTGAGTAGAGGTAAGTTCCTATCCGAAATACATTTTCTCTAAAGGAAAATTATGACCTTTGAATAAGTTACTTGATTTATTAAAGTTTCATTCCTTTGTTTCTTCTAAAACTGCATCTCATTTTTATTGTTTAAATGGTTTTGCTGAATAGAGTTGTTTTGAATATTTATATATTTTAACAATCATATTTCTTTAAGCTGTTAGAGAAAAACTGGAAGATAATTAAAAATGAAGCTCTTGCCATCCTAAATGAACAGCAGTCAGGTTTTCGGCCAGAGAGTGAAGGGTTGCGTGACACAGGCGACTGGAAGCAGTTTGAAATGTTTGCTAGAGGTATGTGTGTATCATTTGTTTGCTAATTTTATTGTAATTATAGAAGTTGCAAAGAATTTTTGGAAGGTTGTTATAAAGATGTTATTTTACCAAAAATTAACGATAAGTTATGTATGTTAGTGTACTTTGAGAGAGAACTCCAGTACTTTGTAAAGAAAAGAAATATATAGAAATTTCTAGAAAGATCAAAGTTACAGTTAAATACTCAGAAGTTATGCTTAAGAGCATGAACAAATCAGCTGAAAAAAAGCTTTTGATGGATCTTGTTAGAGAAAATATTGACTGTGAGAGTTAGAAAACACAAAGTATGAAGAGTTCTTTCTGATTGTGCCAAAAATACATTTTAAGATGCGGAGAAATGATTGAAATCAGTTTTACAGGGGCATGAGATTATAGGTGATTCCAAACCTCCTGACCAAATATTCAGAAGATTCCACTTTTAAAGTCACATTATGTGGACCTTGAACTAAAACATGCGACATTTAAACTTAGATTGTTTGTGCATTTTACCATGCAGTTGTCAACTCTCAAGTTGCTTAATGATTTTACATGGAGTTATAAACTGGGGAAACAAATCTGTTTATTTATGTGAGTAAGTATTCTTCACAACAACTGTTTTGTTATTTTTGTTACAAAAAAAATATTTGAAGTCTCAAACACATAAAAGATATTTTTTGTATTTGTTTTAAGGCCAGAAATTTGCAAAAATTGTGACAAGGTGCCTCGGACCTGTGCTTTGATCGAGAAAATACCTGATGCCGTTGGATGTAAAGCGAGACAGGTATTAATTGTATTCACTCTGGCTTGAAATAATATTCACGCTAAAATTATTCTAGTTTCAAACAGGATGAAATTAAATAATTTCTTTGCATTTGTTCAAAGACTAAAATATTGTTTTACATCATGTACAAGTAACTGATTAATAGTACATGGATTTGTAGTTCTTGCACAGTGTATTTATTTATGTATTTTCATTTGACTTTTATCATTTGTATAGAATGGTTTGAGTTGTGAATTAGTGAGAAGGTTAATGATCTGTTT